>NC_062552.1:67603043-67910735 GCF_016906955.1 Phacochoerus africanus
CTCTAAACCCTGGCATGGCCCCTGGGCTCTTCCTATAGCTGCAAGTACTAGACCTACCTCGTCAACAAAGGTGTTTTTGCGGTAGAATGCTGTCACATTTTACAGAAAGATAATTTACAAAAAGGCAAAACTACACAAATTTTCAAAAAACATTATTCCACACAACTCCAAAATGGCTAAAAAACATCAAAATGATGGGTTCCATTACCAGTCCCCCCTTTAGAAGATTTGCTAAATTATACCATTATTTTTATGAAAAGTAACATTAATAAGTCTCCTCAATTACTTACATAGATTTTAAATAAATGCACCCACAGGATTACCCTGGTGGCTCAGTAGGTTAAGGACCTGGCATTGCCACCATTGTGCTTTGGGTTGCTGCTGTGGAGCAGATTCAATCCCTGGCCAGGAACTTCCACATGCTGCAGGTGGGGCCAAAAAAAAAAAGCACTCACATGCATCAGACAATTCTCAACTTGCAAATGCCAAGAATGCTCCACCCCACCCCCACTGCTGCTGGTGCTGAGTCCTTGTGCGGGGAAAAATGGACAATCGGTGGCATGAAAGGTGTGCAGTCTCTAGGACCAGGCAGATCAAAATGACTCTGTCTTGCTAGTTACCAACTATGGATTTCAGGCACGGTACTTGATCTTGCTGAGCCTTGATTACAAAGCCTTGATACACAAAGTACAGATGACGTCCTACAGATTTCCATTCCCCTCTCCCTGCACAGTGGAAGGACCTTTGAGAAACCAGGCGCTGCCTGGAGGTCAGGCTCCTCTTGACGAGCCTTGCAGCACTTTTGCTTATATTATTCCCTTGGCTAAGACTATCTGGCTAAGCCTACCTCTCACCCCCAAGTCAGTCTACATAAACCCTGTCATTCCAGCCTCATCCAGAAACCTCCCTTCAAATAACTGGAAGGCACCTGCTCTGACCTCCTACAATATATTCCAGTGTTCACTTTATAACTTGTTAATAGTGTTTTTGTGTTGTGTGCCCACATTTTGCAATGTAACTGTTTTTTTGTTTTTGTTTTTTTTTGTCTTTTTGCCATTTCTTGGGCCGCTCCCGCGGCATATGGAGGTTCCCAGGCTAGAGGTCTAATCGGAGCCATAGCCCCTGGCCTATGCCAGAGCCACAGCAACGCGGTATCCAAGCTGCGTCTGCAACCTACACCACAGCTCATGGCAACGCCAGATCCTTAACCCACTGAGCAAGGCCAGGGATCGAACATGCAACCTCATGGTTGCTAGTCGGATTTGTTAACCACTGCGCCATGACGGGAACTCCCTGTAACTGTTCTTGTTTACTACCCACAGACCTGAGAAATATCTTTGCGTGGTCTTCCTAAAAATATTTAAGAAATGTTTTAAGATTTTTTTTTTTTAACTTTTGGCTACAGTGTCTAAAGTAATACAAATAACCCTGGTTAAAAGTGTGTCTTGATTTAACAAATATGCTTGTTTAGAAAGTGAATCTTCTGAGTAGGTAAAAAGACTATTAATAATTCACACAGCAGCATAGCATTGATGCCACCAGTTTGATTTCCTCTTAATCCCCAGGGGAACTGAGCTGTACTGAGAGATCTGGAATTTTGATCATGTAGGAAAAAAAAAAAAAAGATAATCTTCAAATACGGAACTCTTTTAAAGTAAAGAGGCTTATCTTACTTCCCTTTTCCCCAAAAGGTAGACTTAGTGAGGTGGGTGTAGGAAACCCTTAGGACCACTTGGTACTTGTGGACTGTGGAGACCTTACTAGCAGGCGAAGGAAACATGAGCAGTGTTGACGGAAAGGTATTCCAAACAACTTTGACCTATTTCAAAATGTGGCCCCGCAGCATGCTAGAGCCAAGGTGAGGTGATAATCTTCCCTACTACCTCAAGACCACAAGGAAACCTGTTCCCAGGACCTATCAGGCATGAAAGGGATCAGTTCTATCTCCGGCATCTAGTACAACTAAACAGTCGCTGTGGGCTCAGCTAGGAATCCAACCTCTCTTGACACTATTTTTTCCCTTGGAAGTCATGCTCTGGGTTTATAAACTGAAAAATGAAGACTTGTGTTTATAAATCCTTCTAATAGATCCCAAATTCCTGGAGGGCAAAGATCACAGTTGAAATGCTCCTAACCCTGAACTGACGTGTCTCTGTACTCCATAGCCTTTCCACAAATATGTGCTGCTGATCATGATTAATTTCCAGCAATGGAGAGTGGCTAGTGAAGAATGAAGTGAGATTCCAAGAAACAGTATCATTCACGATATTTTTATTTAAGTACTCAGCTGAGATGGAAAAAAAAAAGTAAGGGAGGGAAATGCATTGTCTCAGCAGAGGTCAGCTTGTCTCTGGAAGCTGCACATGCATCCCTGTGCTGGTTACACCAGCTCATATGCTCCAGGCAGAGTAATAAAAGCTTAATTCTATATCCTTCCACCTGGCTAACCCAGGTTTTGTGAACACGAGAAGGAAGTTAACTTCTAGAATATCAATCTACTTCCTTTCATGAGCTGTAAATGCACTCGAAAGTAAAAGATACATATAAGGATCTCTTGACCCAGTATACCTTTTAGCTTTAAGTGGAATCGGCTTTATTTTCCTGTCAACTACAATCTTCACTAACGACTCCTGACTACTTTATGGCATAATAAAGTTTTGTCTAGGATTACAACAAAAAGCCTTCATAATACTCATGACCTGAGCATTCTGGATTAATTTTTAAATTGGATATGAAAATCAGTACAAATGGCAATTCAATGCTTGTGCCCTTGAAACCAGATTCATCCCCTTGCCTCTCTTAGGGCAAGTTTCATTATGTAAAAGCGAAGTTTGGAAGAGACTTAGCAAGGACTCAAGCAAAGTTTACATTTATTTCAGTTTGATGTCTTCTAGAGCAAATTTGTTGCTACCTGTATTCCCTTTGGGAAAATATAAATATTCTCGTATGTATTCCCTTGCTACAGCCCTTCTGTTTAACGTTTCCCTTAACTACCTGGCCAAGGAGGAGGCAAGAAAGAGGCCCCCTGGAGCTTGCCTGGGCTCCCTCTCTATTCCCTTTGCTACTGACTGTTGCCCTTGCTGTTCTCAGCAACCTCCCTTTCCACATCCAGATCCAGGAGGAGTGGGAGGTAAGGTGACATTTAACTCTGTAGTGTCACACACCAATAGTGTTAAACCTGTGCCTTCCTCCTCTCCTTTGGTGTTTCATAATGACATTAACAGTGCCATGGGCTGGTCTTACAGCAAGTCCAAGGAAGTGGAAGGAAGCTGCTATTGACTTATACAAAGCAACTGATGAAACCATGTGCAACTAAATACTTTGAATTGTGTAGGGAGATATAAACCAACCACAACAAAAAACCTCTATTATTTGATTCAACTATTAAGTTTATCCTAGCACGACAGCATTTTATTATATGAGCAAGTAACATGAGTTCAAAGTCATTCCCTTATGCAAGAGGTTCATTTACTCAGAATGGATGTATTGATCATCCACTGTATTCCAGGGACTAAGATGGTACTACGGAAATGATTAGGAACAAGGAGAGACATGGCCCCTGCTTTCATAGGGATTGCAGTCTTCTGGCCTGGCAGTGCAGCAAAGGAAACACAACCAAAAGCCTAGCTTAGTATTAAAGTATTAATATACATTCAGTATTAAAATACATTCCCACAATGTCAAAATAGGGATGTCACTGTGTTGAAAGAGAAATGTGCCTAGTAGTAAAGTAACTAGTTGTAAATAGAGTGCATTCTATAAGAATAGATAATAACTTTTATATATGGAACTTCATGAAACTAAGATGGGGAAAGACCTTCCACATTCACTACTTTCATTGAGAATTAGAGTGCAACTGTGTACAGGGCATGTATCTGTCAGTTATTTATTTATTTATGTATTTATTTATTTTTAACCATTCTTCTTTTTTTTATTTCTCCAATACATTATTATTTTTTTTCTACTGTGCAGCATGGTGATCTAGTTACACATACATGTATACATTCTTTTTTCTCACATTATCATGCTCCATCATAAGTGGAGGGAAGTAAGTCAGAAGAAGAAAGACAAATACCATATGATATCACTTACATCTGGAATCTGCTATACAGCACAAATGAACCCTTCCACAGAAAAGAAAATCATGGACTTGGAGTATAGACTTGTGGTTGCCTAGGGGGAGGGGGAGGGAGCAGGATGGATTGGGAGCCTGGGGTTAATAGATGCAGACTATTGCCTTTGGAATGGGGGATTAGCAATGAGATCCTGATGTGTAGCACTGGGAACTGTCATTTTTTAATTCAACAATGTCCAATCCCTGGTTAAGTAAGTATACGTGTTCCCCTCCAAAGGAACCAAGTTCATTGCTCTATCCTGTCTTCTCTGCAAAGAAAAATCCTGATTTCCTTGGACATCTAATGGGCCTATCTCTAGGAAATGAATAATAATGGGCTTTAAGTCAATTCACTCATATCTATTATCTCATAGCTGACTTCTCTAAGTTTAGAAGTATGATCTGGTTCTGCCCAATAAGACATAAAAAGAACTCCACTAGGAAGCTCTGGGAAATATGTCACACTTCTTCACATTACTTTGAAAGCTGTTGTGTAAGGACCAGTGCTTGGAGCTATAACAGCCATTTTCCCACCATGATGTGATGAGTATTGAATGGAAAAGGCAATGCACTGAGGATGGCAGAGGAGAAAAAGAGAAAGAATCTGAGTCCTGTCTGACCATGGGTGGGTCCCTACAGTCCCCCTGGGGATACTTACCACAGACTTCGCTTATGAGCGATAATTAAATCATGTTATTTTTAACCCATTATAGGTTGCATACTCTATTGTTTGCAGCCAAACATTTTAACTGATCTATCTGGTAAATTCTGTTTTTAAACCACAGATAAGACTTTGCATAGTGAATATCAAAGTGTCTCCTCAATGTAGGGACTTTTACATTTTTTTCACTGAATGTTCCAACTTTGAGAGAACCCTTGTCCTAAATGCATACGTTAAGCCTAAAATGGAAGAATACAGTGTTTGAATGTGGGAAAAGATGACAGTCATGCATACAAAGAAAGCGTACAATAGAAGACGGCGAAATTGAAAGGAATGGGGCATAGAAGTGGTGGTCCTTAAATATTAACTACATTTCTGGAAAAAGAAATAAGAATCTCTCCAATTCAACCAGATTAGGGAAAAAGAGTTTCTGTGTAAGACCAGAGTCAATGAGAAAGAAAGCAAAAGTGCTCACAAAATAAACCCGAACTCATTTCTACAGTTTCGAATAAGCCCTAGATTGTCAAAAACCTAAAGCTGCTAAATTGCCCCATATCTCACACATTCTAGGAATGCGTGGATTCAATTACTGAGCAAGAGAGACTACCAGCAGCAAAGATGTTCTTCTTGGAATTTCAATGCAACGTAATATACAGATGTTGGCACAAAAGCCAAACTGTCTGAAATGGAATGAAAGCTAGAGATCCAGAGAGAAGATCAGGAAAGATAAAGAATTAAACATGCAATAAAAGAGACCATTACACGCATGGCATCAAGCTTGGACAGCCAATGCCTTGCAACACTCAGAAGCAGGTATTGGTGACATGTATGGGCTTCAAAAAATGGGCAAGGCCACACAATCAAACAAATACTACATTAAAATCGCTATCTCTGTGGGCAGGCTGTAAAAATCATATCATTTTCATTGAAAAATAATTCATTAAACTGTACCCCAGCAGGATATAAAGAACAACACGCAGCATAGGAAGATATTGAGCAGCAGGGGGCAATAAACTTTACAAAAACTATTAAAGCATGCAACAAAGCAAGATGATACAAGGAGGAAACAATGGAAATGTCAGCCCAATTTACAAAATAACTGTGTTAATACATAAGTGCAAACACTTCAGGAAAAACACACATGCTTAAAACATTAAAATGCACGCTCTGCAAAACCACCTCTGAGATGTCAAAGCTGACCTGCTGCAGGGCTGTGAAATAAAAGCCAGCGGGTTGCCACATGGAAAGGCTGGTCCAGAGAGCTTCACACCAGGTAACCTACTGAAATGCCATAATTACTTGCAGGTATCTGATACACTGTTCCAGCTACAGACACAAAGGTTAACTGAAAACAGGGCCATACACATTCCACAACCAGTGATGTATGAGGTCACTTACAGCTCTAAGTTGGTAGGCTTGAGGAACCTCACCTTTAACCCACTTTTCTCCTATATGCCTGGGTAGTTCAGTAAGACTCTGACTTGGACAACTGTTCCCAGGTAACGTAGGGCTTACGATCACTTCAAAAGCACAGAGGTGTCCATAAGCACTGTCCAAACTGTTTTCCTCCTCTGCTTCTCCTTGAGGATATCAACTTACTTCCCTTAAAAATGTCCATGGGATTACTTACACTCATTATCCCTGTAAGTCCACTTGAGAGACACTAAGCATCTCTGTGTAATACTTTGTAAATATTTTGTGACTAGATTTTCTCCTGCCACCTTCAGGGGGTGAGAAGGGTGGGACAGAGGATGAGTCAGGGGAGGCATTGAGCATTAGACCACAAAGGAAAGAAAAAGGAAAATCTTGTCTCCCAGGGCATCATGGTAGGCCAAAGACTGGTGACAAGATGCAAATGAACCAGAGGAGATGACAGAAATAAAAATGGAACTCTGAAGATAAGATGTGCTTAAGAGGACTTTGGTCAACTTATAATGATTCTGAAGCGGCCAGCTCAAAACCATTGACAACTTCTTTAAATGAACCCTCCTCAACTCTCCAAAATTATTTCCCAGCCTTCAAAGACCTAACTTGTTATATGGAATCTTCCTTAAAACCAACAAAATGTAGAGTGAATGAAGCAGAACCCATGATAAGAAGCCTATAGAAACCAAGGCAGCCATTAACACCTATCAACCTGACAAGCTTGGAGTACAGGCATATACCATATTCCTTAAATAAAAATGTATCCACCCAATAAGTTTGTGCTGAACCAGCCATTTCCATTAACAGTCAAGATCTCCTACCCACACAAGATCTCCTATCCACCACACCCATTCCCATCTCCGTCTTTCCCTCCCTTTCCTCAATTTAAAATGGCATTAGCCCATAGCATATTCAAGTGTCCTACCTACGTATCCTTTAAAGTTTTTCATAAGAATATATCCAGGGAGTTCCCGTCATGGCGCAGTGGTTAATGAATCCGACTAGGAACCATGAGGTTGTGGGTTCGGTCCCTGCCCTTGCTCAGTGGGTTAGGGATCCGGCGTTGCTGTGAGCTGTGGTGTAGGTTGCAGATGCGGCTTGGATCCCGCATTGCTGTGGTTCTGGCTGGCATAGGCCGGTGGCTACAGCTCCGATTTGACCCCTAGCCTGGGAACCTCCATATGCCGAGGGAGCGGCCCAAGAAATAGCAAAAAAGACAAATATATATATATATCTAGGATCTTAAACCTTCTACTTCTGTATCTCTCAGATTAGAGAACAAAAAATTAATCATTTCAGCCAAATTCTGTTTTAAGATTAAATTCCTGCTGAGTCAAGACTCCAGATTTTAGGCTGGTATGACTTTTTATGGCCAAGTTATAAACACCTGATACTTAGCAGGTGCCACTAAAATGTATAGTTTTGAGATTACATGTGGCTTCTCTAATTTCAAAAGTTGATCTACCTGAAGATAATTTGTTTTTAAAACTGTCAAGCTATAACAGCTACTACATTTCCTTTCACTAGCTCATAAAGATTAATTAGAAGTAACACATGTTTGTAATTTATAGGTCAAAGAAAATTTTGCCTGTTTAAGTACAGTTTGGCAAGGAAAACTATACATACCTCAACTGAAAAGTGAGATCAAAGCTAACAATAAATAAAATATCTTAGAAGATTTATGTATTTGTTCATTTTATTTTAAAATCAGAGGTGACAGTGTTGTAGCTTTTTCACTAAAAGTAGCATTATTACTTAAAATGACAAGAATACAACAATCTCTGCTCTAATTATTTCTTGATTCCTTTCACAAACCCCTTGAGCTAGTAGGTTCAACAGTATTCAGATAAATGATTTAAGAAATCATACCTAGCAAAACTGTATCTGTGGAGTTAACCCATTAGTGTACCAAAGCAGATTTTCAAAGGAGCGATCAGGCAAGGTTTGGGTTTTAGGATTAAAAATTTAGGGAATCTTAGGAAAACTAACCTGTTACTTTCACCAAAAAAATGTATTTAGGTACTTTCATGTTTTATCTTTGAACCTGTAAATAATACTCAGACTACAGGGGACAATCTTAACAACTGGTAACTTAACAAAATTCCAAATGTTTAATTTCACAAAATGAAAACACAAACTATTGCTACCTAAGAGGGAAGTTAAAAAATATATACTACACATAAAACAAACACCAAAATGCTATTCTGATATAAACTCTTCATACTGTGTGACCAGAGACAAGTAAAATAACCACAGCCAGCACTTCCATATTTGTGATGCAGATCCTGCTGATACAGAGGGTCAACTGTACTAGGCCATTTTATATAAGGAACTTGAGCATCTGTAGATTTTTGGTATCTGTGGGGGTTCTAAAACAAATACTCTGAAAATACAGAGGAACAACTGTATATGCTTTCTCACTTCAGAGATGGAGACCACTGGTCCTACTAATAGAAAAAAAATAAATAAATAAAACTGAAAAAACAAAACAAAACCAAAACACCCAAAACCAAACATGTTCCCAAAAGTGTCTAACCATTAGATGGAAAGGAAACAATTAAGCTTTGGTCTCTAGTTCACAAGGTAATAAAACTTCAAATTTTGCAACCTGATATCCTGGATCACCATCTTATATCCTTACTTAATTTGGATATTATATTCATATTTGACCACTTTTTATCTGTCACATATTAACTTTAAACTCTGAAGTATAAACATAATGTGCACAGAATTTCTTAAGCAAAAATTTGGGAACAAATCTATAGAAGAAACTGAAATGTTAGTTTGATGGGAATTCTATTAGGAAATTCAAAACACAAATACTACTTGATTCTTTTCCTCCAAATTAGACCAAAACCTTCTTGCTGATTATTTATTTATGTCATTTGACAGGACTAAAATCAGCCTGTCTCCAAATTTTGCAGCCATCCATGCTTTTTCTAATAAGAACTATTTTTACAAGGTCCTTTCTGGCCAAGAAACTTTCAACCACTATAAACTAGTCAGACACAATACAAGATGATTAGACCAGAGTATATAGACTATGTAGCATAAACTGCCAGTTAAACATTATAGCATGCTTCATTTTAATCATGTAGCTTTCATCTTTTTGAACACCCTTTTAGCATCTCTTAAAAAAAAAAGTGTCTTTGAAAAAGCTGAGCTACTGCTAAACACTACAAGCTGATGCTGCTATACTGTGCTTTGCCCCACTGCCTCCCCACCCCCATGAAAATAAGAAAGATCACCCTCAATACTTTAAGGCCTAATAATTGTGGTCTTAAATGAGATAGCACATTATCTTCAGTTGAAAGGTCAGTTTGAATCAGGGTTGAAAGGCATCGTGTATCAAATTCAAATTTATTTTTATTATCACAATGTATTAAGTGTAATAATAATAAAAGGTAGGCTAGCAGAAAATTTTATGGCATGTGTTATCATATATTTAATTACAGGTTTAATTTATGTTAGGCCAAATACAATACAATTAAAACAAAATTCTACAGTACTAATGCCACACACACAAAAAAGTAAGCAAAATAATTTTGGTGACTTTCTTGAAGATGTCTGCAATAATATAGCTTACATTATGTCTTAACATAAATAAGCAAAGATATATGACCTTCAGACTGTGCAATTTCTCAGAAAGATTAATGTTAATTCTTAAGTTTTGTTTATTTGGTGGCCATGTTATTTGAGAAAAGAATTTTGTTTTACTATAAACCTCTTTTGTGATTGTATGTTGAGGTAGTCTTTTCAATTCTCTAATATGCAATTAGAAAACAAATTTGAATTTTGAAAAATCAATCATTTAAGGTAAGATTAGTTTTATTTTTCTTCTTTAAGATGCATAGTGTGTCCTCATAACCACAAAGTAATGAAACAAAAAACAGTATTTAAGCTTATAACATAAGACTCAATCATCTTACTACACAGATGAAAAACCCAAAAGTTCAGAAAAGGTAAGAGATCAGCCAAAAAACAAACAGCTAGCTAGCAACTAGATACCAGGTCTTCCAACTTTCAGCCCAATGGGCCTTCCATTTGATCCTTCCATTGGGGAAAAGAAGAAAGGAAAAACAATTTGAAAGAAAAACAATGCCATATCTGAGTATAAGTTGTGATAAAGAGCATAGCAAAACATGCCTAAAAGATTTGGTAACAGCATAGACAAAAGACAATAAAGATCTCCTTGGACTGGGAATGACTGGATCTTGGCAAAGATTTAAAAAGATCTTTCCACTATCCCACTAAGCTATGCATATTTAATTGTTTATATAAAAACCAGATTTAGTACAATTCTTAGGTTAAAAAGCAAAAAGAAGATGGATCTTAGATAAAAGATGGCTTTCAGAGTAACTGTTCAGAAGGGACACTTACATCTAAGAAGGAGACAATAATAGATGGATTCTGTTTTATCTTCCATCTATCCCAGAAGTTAGCAAGTTTGTTCCTTACAGGGCTCTTTCTTCAACACTATACTGTACGTTTATACCATCAGTGTGATAAGGCAAGAAGAACACATTAAAGCCACTGAGATTAGAAAAAATAATTAAAATTGTCTTTATTCATAGATGACATGATTCTATATGTAAAATACCCTAAGGAATCCATAAAATAATCTTAGAAATAACACACA
The DNA here is from genome assembly GCF_016906955.1 of Phacochoerus africanus. Taxonomy (NCBI): domain Eukaryota; kingdom Metazoa; phylum Chordata; class Mammalia; order Artiodactyla; family Suidae; genus Phacochoerus; species Phacochoerus africanus. Next base: position 67,613,883 of record NC_062552.1, read on the forward strand.
AGTCAAGCAAGTTTTCAGAATAAAAGATCAATGTATAAAAATCAGCTCTATTTTGATTTATTAGCAAATATTTGAAAATTAAATTAGGAAAACAATTACATTCACAAAAGTTATCTAAAATAATAAACTGCTTAGAGAGTTCCCATTATGGTGCAGCAGAAATGAATCCAACTAGTATCCATGAAGATGCGGGTTTGATCCCTGGCCTCACTCAGTGGGTTGGGGATACAGCATTGCCATGATCTGTGGTGTAGGTCCCAGACTTGGCTCAGACCCCATCTTGCTGTGGCTGTGGCATAGGCTGGCAGCTGTAGCTCCAATTTAACCTCTAGCTTGGGAACCTCCTTATGCCATGGGTGCAACCCTAAAAATAAAAAAAAATCAAGATAAAATCATAAGCTGCTTAGCAATAAATTTTTAAAAAGAATTATAATACCTGTATGTACAGTGAGAATTACAAAACATTAGAGATTTTAAAGATGATTTAAATAAATGGAGTGATATGCCATGCTCATGGTTTTGAAGACTCAATATTTTTAAGACAGTAATTGTGCTCAAATTGATCTCAGTGCTATTTCTATCAAAACTGCAATAGGCTTTTTTCATAGAAACAATTTGATCCTAAAATTTACATGAAAATGCAAATGATCTAGAATAGCTAAAGCTATCTTTAAACAGAACAGAGCTGTAGACTTACACCACTGGATTTCAAAACTCACTTTAAAGCTAGAGAAGTCAAGACAATGTGGTAATGGCATAAGACAGTATCAATGGAACAGGTTGAGTCCAGAAAGAAACACTTACATCATATGTGGTTAATTGACTTTCAACAAAGGCGTCAAGACAATTCAAAATAGAAAAGATAGTCTTTTCAACAAATATTTCTGGAACAACAAGTATACATATTTCTAAACAAACAAGCAAACTTAGGCACTTATACTATGCATGAAATTAACTCAAAATGGATCATAGACTTAAATGTAAGAGCAAAGCTAGAAGAAAACATAAGAAAATTTAAAAGCAAATTCTAGAAGAAAACATAAGAGAAAATCTTCTTGATTTCAGGTTAGGCAAAGACTTCTCAGATATGACACTCAAAATATGATCTATTAAAAATATAGTAAACTGGACCTCATCAAAATTAAAACCCCTTATCTCCTCAAAAGACACTATTAAGAAAATGAAAAGATAAATCATAGGCTTGGAGGAAATATTTGCAAGTCATAAATCTGATAAAGGATGTATGTCCAGAGTATACAAAGACCTTTTATAATTCAATAAGACAACTCAACTTAAAATGGTTAAAATATTTGGATAGAGTTTCACCAAAGAATGTCTAATACATGAAAAGATGTTCAACATCATCAATCACTAAGAAAACAGGGGTAGGCAGATGCCTCTAAGATTTTCTAAGATACCTAGTATATCTCTAAGATATATCTAAGATATAAGATGTTCTCCAAGATTATCTAAGATATTCTAAGATGTCTCTCAAAATTCTTACTTCCTGGTCTGTATGCACTGTATAACCACTCCTTTTGAGTATGGGTAATCCTTGTGAATATGATGGGATTTTACTCCCTTGATTAGGTGAAATAAATGATAAACAGTGAAGAGATTTTGTAGATGTAACTTAGGTCCCTAATCAGTTGGCTTTGAGTTAATCAAAGGGAGATTATTCTGAATGGACTTGAGCTAGTCAAGCAAGTCATTTAAAAGAGGCTACAGGTCTTCCTGAAAGACAGATTCAAAGTGAGAAGGATTCTTCTACTGGCCTTGCAGAAGCAACCACATTGTAAACTGCCTCTGCAGAGGGCCACGTGTCAAGGACCACTCTAGGGTGTTCTCTAGAAGCTGAGAGGTGCCCAATTGATACTCAGCAAGAAAATAGTAACTTCAGTCCTGGGATCTGATTTCTTCTAGCAACCGATGAGCTTGGAGGAGGACCTCAAGCCCCAGATGAGATTGTGGTCCCAGACAACATTTTGATTTCAGCCATCAAGATTTTCAACGATGGAACCAGTTGACCTGTGTTCAGATTCCTGACTAGCAAAAAAATGGATAAAATGTATGTTGCTTTAAGTGATGTGCATGGTACTTTGTTACACAGCAATAGAAAAATACCATATGATATCACTTATATAGGAATCTAATATAAGGCACAAATGAATCTTTCCACAGAAAAGAAAATCATGGACTTTCAGAATAGACTTGTGGTTGCCAAGGGAGAGGGGGAAGGAGCAGGGTGGTTGGGAAGCTTGGGGTTAATAGATACAAACTATTGCCTTTGGAATGGATTAGCAATGAGATCCTGCTGTGTAGCACTGGGACTAGGTCTAGTCACTTATGATGGAGCATGATAATGTGCAAAAATAGAATGTGGACATGTATGTGTAACTGGGTCACCATGCTGTACAGCAGAAAAAAATTGTATTGGGGAAATAACTATTAAAAAATAATAACAAAAAAAGAAAACTTGGGGAATATGAAATTCCATCTCACAGAGATAAAAATAAAATAAAATTTTGATGGAAAAATTAATAAATACAAAACAAAACCACAATGAGATATCACTGTATAATCCAAAAAACTAAAACCAGGTATTTAAAAAAAGCAAACCAACCCTGGAACTATCATATACTGCTGATGAGAATGTAAAACAGTCCAATGAATCACTTTAGAAAACAGTTTTTTTTTTGGAGTTCTCATTGTGGCTCAGTGGTAATGAACCCAACTAGTATCCAGGAGGACACAGGTTTGATCCCTGGTCTCATTCAGTTGCCATGAGCTGTGGTGCAGGTCACAGAAGATACTGCTTGGATCTAACATTGCTGTGGCTATGGAGTGGGCCAGCAGCTGCAGCTTCAATTTGACCCCTAGCTTGGGAACTTCTGTATGCCATGGGTGAAGCCCTTTAAAAAAAAAAAAAAAGAAAGAAAGAAAAAGAAAAGAAGAGAAAATTTTTGCATTTTCTTTAAAAATTAGACAGGAATTCACCATACTACTCAGAAATTCCACTGATAAGTATCTGTTCATGAGAAATGAGGACATATTTCCACACAAAGGCTTACATGTGAATGTTCATAGCAGCATTATTCAAAAATAGCTCAAATCAGAAACAATCCAAATGTCTATCAACTGGTAAACAGTACATGGTGTACCCATGCAATAAACTAATACTCAACAATAAGGAAAACTAACTGTAGATCCATGCAACCTAAATAGACTCAAGAACACTATACTAAGTAAAAAAAAAAAAAAATCATGCACAAAATACTACATATTGCAATGATTATACTTAAATGAAATCTCTAAAAGAGACAGAACTATATGAGAAACAGAAAATGGACTGGTGTTTGCTTGGACTGGGGTTGGAAACAGGGATTAGTGTACATGAGGGGACTTTTTATGATGATGGAGGTCTTTTAAAACCAGATTGTTGTGATGGTCACCCAGTTTGAAATTCACTGAAAACTATCCAACTGTACACTTAGAGCGGGTGGCTGATATGGTATGTAAAATATTCTTCAACAAAGCTATTAAAAATGCAAAAAAAAAAGGGAGTTCCCGTCGTGGTGCAGTGGTTAACGAATCCGACTAGGAACCATGAGGTTGCGGGTTCCGTCCCTGCGCTTGCTCAGTGGGTTAATGATCCGGCGTTGCAGTGAGCTGTGGTGTAGGTTGCAGACGCGGCTCGGATCCCGCGTTGCTGTGGCTCTGGCGTAGGCCGGGGGCTACAGCTCCAATTGGACCCCTAGCCTGGGAACCTCCATATGCCGCGGGAGCGGCCCAAAGAAATAGCAAGAAGACAAAAAAGAAAAAAAAATGCAAAAAAGTGTTTTTCATATCAAAACACCATTAAAAATAGGAATGCAAACTCGGATATTTATAATAAGACAAAAATGAAACTGCCATACCTACTTTCCAAACATTTAGTTATCAAACACTGACCCAATGACGATTCACCTTTTCAACCCTTTCTTATTCTTATTTAACATTAAGAATTTATCTTATAATTCACCTGGCTATGAAATTTCTCTCATTTACATTATACTCTGATTCAAATTTTTCTAGGGGAGAATTCTGACACATGTCCTATCTAAAAGAGGAAGGTAATAGCAAAGTCAAATTATGCCATGTCTCCTTCAAAACTCCTTTACCTGTAACTTTTCTGATTTATTTTCAATTGCTTCAATAAAGCGGACTTAAAGTCAGGCCAGTGTTCATAAATTGATATTAATTAGAAGCGATATAGATTTGGTTTTATGTCACATTTAGAATAGTATGAGTTTCTGGAATCCTGACAAATTTTCTTCCTTTTAGGCAAATGAAAATTCTTTGACCTTCTAACAAAAGGAAACAAGCAAATCAAAACTGTTGCCAAGAAACTGACCCAAAACATTACTCAAGGAGCAAATCAAATGAGAAAATAAAAGCAATAAATTACAATGGCAGCTGTTGGGAATATTTCCTATTAAAGTCACTTTTAATGAGTACGTTAATATATACTTTCCAATCAACCCCTTAACTGTTTGGAGGCTTTGCTTAAGAAATGAAACTGACTCTATCCAAATAACTATATTCTTTCAAGGTCTCTTTCATGCTAAATGCAATGGACTCTTCAGGAAAAAAAGTCTGTGTTTGAGTCTTGACCCTGTCACTTTAAACTTGTTGACAGCCTTGAAATAACTCATAATACTTGGTTCCAGTTTCCATACTTGTACAATAGATTTAATAATAACAATACCTGATCAACCTACTTCATTAATTTTACATGAGGACTAAGTAAAATGATATAGGTAAAAGTGTTTACAACTCAAGCAGTATACAATTTTTTTTTCTATTTAGAAAAAGAAAAAGATGATGAACTTGTTGCACATCTGTTTGCTGACTGCAGAGCCAGGGCATGATTTCCTTTACTGAGGTATACAGTAGTCACATGAATAACATAAGTTTATTTCAAGGCGCTCAAAGCACATCATATGCATCATCTCATATATCTTGACCATAACCTGTATGTGAAAACTACTGTTCCCATTTAAAGAGGGAAACCAGTTGAAAAGAAGAGCTACATAAGTGACCAGTCTCAGTGTCACAGAAACACATTAATGCTCCATTCTATCTTCTAGCAGGACTACAGATGCTTTGGGAATTGTGCGGATACTGAGAGTTCAGAGGTGACAGGCCAAATTTGCATTTCCCATTTTTGGGGTACTATCCCCTTAGTAATTACAGGAGATGTCATTCTTCTTTCCTTTGTAATTTTTATAGACAGAGAAAGTGTCAAAACAGTAGGGAAGGCAATGAAATGCCAATAAATACATTGCCATAAACTTGGAGGTCATTACCAAGGAGAAGGGGTTTTTTGTTTCCAAGAAAGAAGCTGCATAGTTCAGTAGGCAGTTAGAGCAAACCCATGTTTGCCTGGCACCTGGGTCCTAGTGAAACAATTCAAGTGACTTGTAAATAGGCACGATGCCATCCAGCCATATGGGTGCACAGAGACGCTGCCAAGTGACCATGTAGGAGAATCAGAAGCGTTTGTTGAGGGCAACAGTCCCAGTGTGGGACATCCAAACAGCTGTCTACCCGGAGATGCACACGCCTGTGGTTAAGGGGACGTGACATGGTTAATCTAGGTTGGATCAATTTTAAAACATAAAAATCAGCTTCCTTGGCCCCAAATGGTCAGTTGGGTACACGTGTGAATCATCTAAGAATATGCTCTCCTCTCTATGTTTGCCTTTCTTCCCTTAAAAATCATGATGTATTTCTATTTAATGGCTTTCCAAGGTGTCTAATGGCATTCCGTGATACTGATCAAATATCTGAAAAGAAAAATAGTCTTCATAAATTCCAGTAACCTATATTTGTAATCTGAATTTTTGAGAAATATAGCCATATTTATCTTTGTAAAGATAAGCATCATTATGGTGAAAGGCTAGTAAACTTATTTTAGTCAAGAGGTCAAGCCAAACAGCTGAACCACACTAGGAAATTTAGAGAAATAAATAAAATCAGTTTTGAAAGTTTACAACCATAGTACTTTTATGTGAGTTTAAAGTCTGGAGTATCCAGAAGCTTTAATGACTTAAAATTAGGGGGAAGGCTTGCTCCTTGAACGTTGTATGTAGGACCATCAAAGATCTCATTTACATAGTCAGTGCACAAAGCATGGGCTAAATTATCTTCAGGAATAAGAGCTGCAAAGGAAATTAGAGAAGTGATAGGATTTTTTCCCCAGGTCTCTGAAAGCATCATTAGGAAGAGTATACCTTCTGGGCTGTCTTATTATATGGCAGAGAACTAGACAGTAGTGTCTTTCAAGGCTGGAGAGCTGTACATGGAGCACAAGCACACACATATATGAAGCTAAGAGTTTACTGCAGAGAGTGTCTCTGTGACTTATGTAAGGGTATATGACTCATCCAAAATGCAAAATGAAGTTAAGAAATCTGAAAAATGCCTCTGAAGAGTCCTAAGAGTTACCACTGAATCCAGGGACTTTATTCATAGAGGATCCGTTCTGTCCTCCATCAGATTCTGTTCACGCTTAGTTTATATATAATTCCAACAAACCTCGGTATCTGAACTAAAAGCATATCTGAAGGAGCAAATGAAAACAGAGAGCCAGAAATTCTAACAGCCAAAAGGAATTATAGCTTAACAGTAAAGGAGAAATAGGAAAAGGGGGGAGAAATAAACAGCAGGGAGAAAAAATCCTCAAAGTGCACCCTAACATGGGCCAATTTGGTAACAGTTAAATCAGGTCTCTTGGTCCAACAGTCCCTGAGGATATCAAACCATATTATTTTCATGGTAATGAAATGCATACATAATGATACTCCTAAATCATAAAGAAGAGGCTCAATTATCTTCCAACAAATTTTTTTTTCCAAAATGCTTTAAATAAAAAAGAAAAGGGTTGTGGATTAAAGACTGGCCCCCTTTTATCCAAAATAATTTCCTTTAAGTTCCAGATAGTTGAAGTTTTCTTGCGCATGTGCTATATTCATATGTATAAATTATGAACAACTTTATAGCCTTAAAAATGTCTGGATACTGATGAGATCTCACCCTGATAAGATGATTCTTGATTTACAAGCTTGAATTTTAAGAGTTACGATGCAGCATATAAAACATTATTATAAATTTCTACTCACAGCTACCCTTAGTACTATACCAGTTGGAAGAATGTTTTATCTCCTTCATACTAAATCATCAAAATGTAAATAGTTCAAATTTTGGCAAGTTTTGTTTCCTCTCCTCCACCTCAAGCTTTAAAATGTATGCCTTCATTAGAATGCTTTCCTCCTTCACACCAGCAAATAATTAATTATTCTTCATAAATAAGTAAAATATCTCTTTACATGTAGGTCATTGCTCAATAGAAATTATAAATTTAAGCTTCTCTCTTTGTCCTCACAAACAAATAAATCCAGGAAAAACAGACTCTTTGAATAACCTTTTCCATAAAATTCAACTCCCTGACCCTCAAAACTGAGTGTTAAGTGACTATCAATTTATTTGTCTGCTTCTGAGAAGGTCTGTGGAATATGAGATGTCTAATAACTATAAAAACGCCTCTATGAAGACAGCAAAGGGGTTTTTTTTAAGCCTTATTTTATACTTTCAGGTATTTAGTATACAGTGAATGGAATTATCCTTCCAAGTAATTAAACCACAAATTGAAGGAATTATGAACCTAAACAGAATGTACTGAACTACAATTAGATCATTAAAAGAGCCACCACTGAGTGCACATTACATGCCACCGTTACACCGGCTGCTGACTCTATCTCACTTAATCCTCACAACAGCTCTGAAAAGAATGACTTGCCCAGGGTCACAGCAAATATATGAAAATCAACCTGGAGATCCTTAACTCAGAGAAAACAGGTGTTTTTTAAAAATCATCAAATTTAAAGGGGTAGGAGTGAAGTTAACATATCCATGCAGTGTGGTTTTTACCTAGTCAACTCAGTATTTACATCGCCTAATGTGTGCCAAAGTTTTCATAAGGAATGATGAAAGATTTCTGGCTTAAAGACTTAAACATAAGACATTACACCCTAAAACTCCTTGAAGAGAACATAGGCAAAACATTCTCTGACAAACCATAAAAATGTTATCTTAGGTCAATCTCCCAAGGCAATAGAAATAAAAATAAAAATAAAGAAATAGGAACTAATCAAACTTACAAACTTTTGCACCTCAAAGGAAACCATAAAAAAATGAAAAGACGACCTACGGAATGGGAGAAAAGAGTTGCAAACAATGCAACTGACAAAGGCCTCATTTCCAAAATATGTTAAGAACTCATACAACTTAACAACAACAACAAAAACAACCCAATCGAAAAATGGGCAGAAGACCTCAAACAGACCTTTCTCCAAAGAAGACATATGGATGGCCTGTAGACACATGAAAAAATGTTTAACATCACTAATTATTAGAGAAATGCAAATCCAAACTACAATAAGGTACCACCTCACACTAATCAGAATGGCCAACATTAACAAGTCTATAAATAACAAATGCTGGAAAGGGTGTGGAGAAAAGGGAACCCCCCCCTGCTGGTGGGAATATAAGTTGGTAAACAACTATGGAAAATAGTATGGAGGTTCCGCAGAAAACTAAATAGAGGACTACCATATGGTCCAGCAATCCCATTTCTGTGCATATATCTGGACAAAGTTACCATTCAAAAAGATACATGCACCCATATGTTCACAGCAGCACTATTCACAATAACCGAGACATGGAAGCAACCTAAATGTCCATTGACAGATGAATGGATTAAGAAAACGTACACTTATACAGTGGAATACTACTCAGCCATAAAAAGAACAAAATAGTACTATTTGCAGCAACATGACTGCAACCAGAGATTCTCATACTAAGTGAAGTAAGCCATAAAGAGAAAGACAAATACCACAATATCACTTATATCTGGAATCTAAATATGGCACAAATGAACCTATCTACAAAACAGAAACAGACTCTCAGACACATAGAGCAGACTTGTGGTTGCCACGGTTGGGGAGGAGAGTCGAATGGACTGGGAGTTTGGGGTTAGTAGATGCAAACTATTACCATTAGAATGGATAAGCAATGAGGTCTTACCGTATAGCACGGGGAACTATATCCAGTCTCTTTGATAGACCAAATATAAGAAAGGGAATGTACATACATGTATGAGTGGGTCGCTTTGCTATACAGCAGAAATTGGCAGAACACTGTAAATCAACTATGCCTTAGTTAAAAAAGATAAAGGTATAAAAGATTGCTGTCTTCTAACAGTAACAAATACTAATATAAAGCTTCATGTGTTCTCAGAATCCTTTTAATTGTCTCACTCACATACACGTACATACATTTATCTCCTGTTAAACTTGAAAATAAGCTCAGGAAAAGGGCCTACTAATAGTATTCTCTGTTAAGAACTATCCCGTGGTTTCCCATCACATTTAGACTAGAACCCAGATCCTGCCGTGTCCTAGGAGGCCCACATGACAGTGCCCGATCAGCCGACCTCATCAGAGACTGTCTTTCCACTTCCTACACCCAAGTCCCGCTGGTATAGGGGGACTTTAACAAATTCTACTTCTCCAAGATACCAAGGTCGTTCCTGCCGGATAAATTTTGTGTCTGTTGCTTCTGCTGCACTGCATCATCTCTAGATTTGCTGGTCATCAAGGTCTCAGCCCACATGTCAACTGATGAAGGCCTTCCCTGCTCACTCAGTCAAAAGTAGCACACCTGCTCATACCAAGTGACCTCTACCACATCTCCAGGCTTCATTTATTCACAGCATGTATCATTATCCTAAATCATGTTATTAGTGCATTTGCTTCTTTATTTATTGCCTGCTCCTTTCACCCCACTCCAGAATAAATGCTTAATGAACAGGGCTTGTCACACAGCACAGACTCAGCAGTATCTGTACTATGTGCCTAATCCTTAAAGCCAATAGCAAAGCATCATACCTGAGCTATCAGCTTAGAGAGTGGTGAAGGCACCACCTAACCTGAGTGTTCAAACACGGAACAATAAAATTAATGCCAAGAATACAGTGGGAAAAACCCCAATATGTTTGGAATTAAATTACATACGATGAAAACCCTTTGGGTTAAATATAAAAATCAGAGATATTTCAGAAGATTTTGAGGGAGTAATGTAGAAAATACTTCATATCAACATTTGTGAGACACAGCTGAAGTGTGGAGGGAAATGTATGCCCTTAAATACAAATTTCAGGAAGATCAAAAGTTAAAAATACAGAAGTACATATTCATATGAAGAATTTAGGAAAATAACAATGGAGAAAATGCAAAGGAATAAAGAAAGTTACTTTTATTGTAAAAGCACAAATTAATGCTATAGGTAAAAAATAATAGGGAAGACTAATTAATAAAACTATATTTTTAAAGAGTGAGGGACGAGTAATAAAAATATGCAGATATGTGTTCATAAACTCTTTAAGTATATAAAATAGAAAATACACACATATCATCCAAAAATTAAGAAAAGAACAATAACTATAGTCATAAATGAAGCTTTAAAAATAGAAACTACCTCACCCAGTTTCTTCCAGATCCCTACTCAGGTAATTTCACCCCAAACTTTATCATAACATGATAGCTCAGTGTCATCATTAAAAATCAGAGTATTTCCCTCCATCAGATTTTTTAAAACTTTTCATGTCCCATTAAATTTCTTAATAAACTTTTTATGTAGACTAAACTGCTAAATAATATCCACCATGATTTGTTCCAGTGACCAAAAAAAAAAAAAAAAAAAAAAACCACCAAAAACTCATGGAATATTTTGAGAACACAAAATAACCAAGATCAAGTTAGAAACCGCCAATAAACCTAGAGATTGCTTTACCAAGTGGCTAGAGAATAAGAAAACGGATTCCTCAGGAACTCATAAGTGTACCAACACAACATCAGGGGGTGTCCTGCAGAAATGCACTGAGTATCTTGCCTTTATTTCTCACTCTTCTTCTTCATGCATGTTCCAGTCTAGCTAACCCCGGCAGCTTCATGATTCCTCAACACGTTGCTTTGATGCTTCCGTTTCTTTTACTCACCTCATTCTTTGTGCCTGTGTTACCAACGCCTCCTCTACGTGTTCAAATTTTACCTCTGTCTTTAAAGAAACCCCTGCCCCCCCTTACTTCCAGGTTAGAAATAATCTCTATCTTCATGGAATCCGTCCAGCCTCTTTGTGCCTCTGCTGTGATATTGACAGTACTGCTGTGTGTCTCTCCCAGGGTGACCATTTTCTGAGTATGGGCCTTAGCTTTCCTGTGCTGTAACCCAGAGGAACAAGCTACTTCATGTGCATTTTTTGATTTCTCCATAGCATCTAACCTAGCATCAGGCTTTATAGCAAGTCAGGATTTTAAGTAATGTAACCTCTAAGCCTCAGTTTCCTTACATATAATGTGGGGTGGCTAAAAATAGTTCCTAATTCCTAATGCTTTATTTTGAGAATTAAATGACATTATGTATAGACAACTCTCAGCAGAGTGTCTCATGTAATAAGAACTCAATATGATTTGCATTCAATAAATGAGGAGGAAAATAATATCCCAATCTTGGATAAAGAAATGTACAGAAACCTTTCAAATATTTTAACAATGAGGTGCCAAAATTGGCCACCCACAAGTTATGCCCATATTAACATTTTGCCAAACTTCAACAATCCTGAACTGCCATCAACTTTTAAACATGTCATCAGTTTACTATCAGCTCTCCTGGGGGAAAAAAAAAAAGAAGAAAAACTATCATACTAAACATATACATCAATTACAAAACAGGTTTTCAATTTCAGAGACATTTCAAATTGTGGAAATACAGGCATTTTTATGCCAGGATGCGCTCCAGTTTTGTAACACTCACCAGTCCCTTGCACACACATCCCCATCATTCTGGGGATAACAGGCGCCTCCATCACCACCTTGACATTTACACCTGCTACTGCATTTCTTTACAAACTCAGACTCTCTGCAAAGATCTGGGCCCCACCATCTGTCCTCACAACTGTATGAAAACCAGCTCTCCTTGTGGTTCAGGAGAGCATGCTTCCCATCATCCACTGGCCATTCTTCCTCTGCACTTCCATTCAGCATGGTACAGCTTTTGAAAGTTTTGAGCACTCCTCTCTAAATCATGCTCTTACTATATTGCTACTTATAGTAACAGTTTGTACTTTCTTATAGTGTTTTATAATTTGCAAACTGTCTTCACATATAATAATCCATTTAATTTTTACACCCAAAAAAAAAAACCCACAAAAAAACAAAACCCAAAAACCCTCGTGAGGGAAAAACACATCTATTTATTCCCATTTCTTAGTGAAGAGAGAACCCAGGAGAGTTTTCCTAACAGTACTAAGGTATTAAAAATACCCAGGTGCCATGAGTACACAGAGTGCCTTTTGTTTTAAAGTTCATTCCACTTCATTCTACCTATGCTCCTTCCTTTCTCTCTTTTGCATTTATGGTTTCTTTCATTGACATCCACCCCTCTAAAGACTTAATTGTTAATACTTGAACCATGTTGTCCCTCCACTTTTTCCCCTTGCAGTCACCATAGCTTCAGGCCTCAAATACAACCTCTTCATAGAGAAGCCCTGATCTCCAGCCAGCATGACAGGCTCTTATATACCCCTTGATTTAAAAAGTTAGGAGGTTCAATTCCTACATATATATATATATATAGTCATCACATCACAATGAAATGTTCTAATTGTTAAAAAAAAAAAGAACCAATTCTAAAACAGAGAGCAAAGACCATCTTATTTTCTAACCTCAGTAAAAAATTGAACAGAAGATTTCATCCTACTCTTGAATATCCCTAATATCTAAGGAAACTTTTCTCTCCCCTTGATCAAGCATTTCAATAGATACCAATAATAACTACACTTGGGAAGTGGGCGTCTATAATAAAAGACAACTTAAAATCTTGGAAAAGGATAATCTTTGCCATCACATTGGTTCCTGAAACTCTTTGAGTTGTTTATGCGTCCACTCTCTAACCAGCTAATATCGACATACCAGTATGTGGTCAAAGGTGACAGTTAAAACACCAAACCCCAGATGTTGGCTGTACCCAGTGGGTATGGTCATCCAGAGGGCACCAGGTAAATACCACCTTACTCCATGCTAACTAACTCAATGCCACTCAGACTTGAAGTTCAGAACTAAACAAACAATAAGAGTGCAAACTATGTAACATCCATGGGTTTGAGAATCATTAGAAACTTGACATGTTTTGAAATTTTAAAAAGAATTCTGTGACAGGAATCTGTATTGTCCTAAACCAATGTTCTAAATGTGACTGTAGCAAACCCACACCAAAAAAACCCCCACAAAATACACATGAGTTCCCTGAACTCTGGGAATCATCAAAGTAGGACAACAAAAACAAAAAGCCATATATCCGACTCTATAAAACTTATATTTGACATTATTTATCTGCAGTTCAAAATTATGTTGTAGCTATCATTAAATGACTAGCAAAAATAAGGAAATAAGAATCTCTATTATTTCATTATGGTCTCTATCTTTATGAAATCGTATAGCATATAAAAAAAATTCTTAATGACAATACAATCCCCGTAGATAATCAGAAGATTTTCGCAATAATAAAACATCCCATATTTGGTTCATCTTACAATACTATTTAAGGTATATAATCTTGAAAGGGCAATCTGATAATCACACTAGAAGCAATTTTGTGCCATACTAGTGCTGAAAAGTCAATTTAACTTTCCAGCTTTATAAGACTTTGTTATTGCTATTGTTAATTATTTCTCATTTAATGGGAAATTGGCAACAAGGTCCCCGACTGTCATTTTAAATCTGCAGTAATATCATGTGAAGCTTTTCGTCCTTATTCCCAAGTCCTGGATTATCAGAGTTAAATGGCAGATCCGGCGTTGCAAAAGCTCAGGGGCAGGCACTGTTACACAAATTGCCAATTCAATTAACAGTGTGCAAATGCTCCACTGGCAGACTGCAGGAAGGACAGCCATTTTGGCAAGTGTCATTCCTAATTTATCAAACTGTCAAACCTTCCACTCAGGTGCCTGCGGTCACTGTCTGCTTCTTAATGCTACGTTGTAAAAGCTGCAGGAACCATTCTTGTAGCTTGACAAGGCACAATACTCAAAACTGATTTTAAAATCAAATGTACAGTTGTCTTAATTATTCTCAGTATAAATGATGTTTTAATTACAAAAACAGAGTGGGAATATTAAATCAGGATTGGATCCTAGGTTTACACAGAAAGAAGAGAACTTGTTACCTGTCTTGAGAAGAGAGGCAGAACAGTTTATGAAGCCACAGCATCCTTAAATGTTACTAAATATTTGTACAGGCCTTTTGTCCCTCGAATTTATGCAGTATTAACTCTTAATGCAAACTGAGTAATAAACTTTTCTCCCTGTAGTTGTTCCTATGCTTTGGAAATGATGGTGAAGATGGATATGGCAAGTGATGCATGCGTCCCAAGCATACCTTCTCTGCACTCCCTTGACCCTGATTCTAAGTGCCCACAGTTACACAATTCCTCAAAAACTGATGCCCCATTAAAATTCTCTAAAAAGCAAAGCATACCAAAGTGTTACTGCCTTCCATGCATTCATCAGCTTAATAACTATTTATTGAACGAAGCACAGTACGTGATGCCTGAGAGAGGAGAGGTAAAAACTTGTTTGGAATTGATCTGAGTATTTCAGCAAAAATTTACCTCTGGTACTTATCCGACATTCTTAATATTCAGCAGTCAACCACTTTTCTCAAAATATCAAGAGGACACTCAACATGGGGGCAAAGGCTTATTTTCATTATGAACTTATTTATTTATTTCTTCCTTTCTTCATAAGCATTAATAAACGCTCTGCAAGGGTGGGAGGGGACGGCTAAGGAGTGTGGATGGAATATGCAGATAAATGAAATATTAACTCACAGTCCATTAGGCTATTTTGTTTAAAAAGACAGATCCAAGAGGGAATTTGGGGTAAATGGCTTTGGAGACCCTGATGCATTATGAAAGCATTCCATTAACAAATAATTATTAAGCATCTAAATATGCCAGGTGCTGTGATAAGCCAGGAAAACATAGAAAAATAAGATACAGCCTTCATCTTTTAAGAGGTAAGTTTTAGTAGTGAGAAGTGACAGCAATGTCTAAAAGAATGAAAGGAGCACTTCAGTTTGTGGCAGAACTTCTCATTCAAGTTAAGTCAGAAAATTCCCTTATGATTTTTATCATGTGGGTCAGATATACAAACAGGCAGAAAGCACCTCTATCTCCATGGTCAGAATAAAACACTGCTTGAAGCCAGGGTGTCTTACCTCAAAATACGTCCTCTACAATCTGAAATTTTACCACTACTAAGTCATTCCTTTGTATCTATGCTGCTTTACGTTTTCAGTTTCAATTATTACAATTTTACTCATCAAGTGTTAATAGCTATAGAAACTTTTCATATGGGATTCGATGAACACAGAGAGCTTAAGTCTATGGCAATAGAGTGAAAAGGAGAAGGGTGAGAGAGCTCAGTGATAAACAGCCTTCTTTAAAATTTTGTTTTAAAAAGCTTTTGCCATTACATATGTATGTGTATGTATATTACATAAACCCAGTACAGTTAACAAGGACACAACTGCTCCTTGATAAGGCAAAAAGCATATTTGAATACTAAGTCTACAATTTGGCAGCAGGTTTATAGACTAAAAAATAAAGCCAACCCCAATGGTTCCATTACCATGAGAGCATCAACTAGGGCAGATACACTTAGTGGCAAAAGAAGTCAGAAGCATTTCACAATATCAAACCCCGCTGGCACTGCAGTTTGCTGAGACATGTCTTGATTTTATCACTGGCAGTAATTTCCATCAGTCTTGGTACAAAGTAATCAATACAACTTTAGCCAAGGGTCTCTATGTCCACAACACTATACTGGGGAGTTCCTACGGAGCATAACATCCTTGTGCTCAGAGGGCTTCTACTTTCTCCTGCTCTGCAATGCAACTCCACCTCTCTGGCAGGGCCAGGATCTGTGTACCTTCATAAAAACTAACTAGCTCAGTCTCCACTCTTGTAAGTGTGGCGGCTGTCCCTGGAATGCCTGCTCCCCCTTACCTGTCTATATCCTACCAATTTCTCAAGGCTTATCGTATAATTCTTGTTTGTAGGACTAGCAAGGGCACTGGGGTTTGCTGTATCTTAAGGACATTCCCATTATTGGATACATTTACATATATACTGACTTATATATGAAATATACACTAAATAATAAAATGAAAATAGTAACAGTGATTAATAGCAGGGATTTGCATTTATTGAGCAACTACTCTGTACTTGGCTGCCTATTAAGAGATTTATGTGTATTAACCCATCACCATACACACAGATGCTGGACCATTATTGTCTCCCTCCTACAGTTAAGGACTAAGGCAGAGAACTGTCAAATCAGCAGCTCAAGGTCATCTAGCTAGGAAGTAACATTACTGAGTCAAACTTAGACAATTTGGCTTCAGCACTCATGCTCTCTTTCTGCTGTGTTATTATATCTATGGGCATGACTTATATTAAGCTTAAGATTCTTCCAAGCAGAATGGAAGGACCACATTGTTCTACTCTTACTCATAATGAAACTGGAATCTCTGAATACAGATGCACCTTACACAGTTACCTCAGGAGTTATTGAAAAAACCCCAAAGATGGCCCAGAACACTATTTCTTACTGCTTTCCCAGCCCATACCACCTCTTAAAGACAAATTCCCTCCCTTTTTGAATCCTACCCTGTGTTGGTCAACTCTAGACTATCTACAAATCTCCACAATCTTGCCTGGAAGTTATTTTGAACTAATTAAGCAGAATGAGCTCGAATCATTGGTTGCTATTCCTTGCTGTCTGTTATTTACTTTTATTCCCCCATGAAGCCGGATGTCTATAAGGAAGTCTTTTATACTAAAATTTAATTACCTCTACCACCCCAGGGGAGGTGTGCAAAACCCTGATAACAAAACAAATACACAAAGGTTAAAGAAACTCATCTTCGCGTGGTGCTTCACGTCACTCTGCAAGGTGACGTCCTCCACAGGTTTCTGAATTTCTCTGCAGTTTGCAGGGCAAGGAGAGCGTTCAGCATGGAGGTACCAGCTGGACAAGCTAGAGGACATTCTAGCCATTCTCGATTCCATCCTCCAAACTGTGGTTTCCTCATCTTGTTTGTTTATTTATTTATTTATTTTGCTTTTTAGGGTCACACCTGAGGCATATGGAGATTCTCAGCCTAGGGGTCCAATCAGAGATACAGCTGCTGGCCTATGCCTCATCCATAGCAACACAGGATCAACCTACACCACAGCTCACAGCAATGCCAGATCCTTAACCCACTGAGCAAGGCCAAGGATCAATCCTGCAACCTCATGGTTCCTAGTCAGATTCGTTTCCACTGTACCACCAAGGGAACTCCACCTTGCTTGAAGTTTATACATTGACCCTCCCTCTTACCACTGATGAAGCAATTAACATAAGGCTAGTCATCCACCATATTTTTTTTTCAAGGAAGAAATGAGATTAGTTTCCCCCCATTATATATGGAAATTAGTCTTGATAGATTACATCTGCCTCATGCAGGTATTGAATACGTGCTTCCTTTGCGAGATGAAGGGCTGGGGTGACAGATGTAATCATCCCAGTTCCCACCCTCATTTAGTTTGCCATCTATTTGGGGTGTCAAATCACCTCTTCATCCACCTTCTTCTTGTTGCCTCTGATGCCATCCTCTCTAAGCAGATACTCACTACCTGAACAACAACAATGATTGTTCAACAAATCTGTATTTCTGTTCTTTCTGATACTCTGTTGCCAGTGCAATCTTCTTAAGGACAACCCTGACCTCCCTCCCAATCAAAACCTTCTAAGATTTTGGTTGACTGAAATGTACACTCTCCAGGCAGACGTTCTCGACCACCATTGCCAGCCCTACGTCTTACTCCCTCCTTACACAGACCATCCTCCCGCCAACTGGGGGCAGTGGACAACTCTCCCATGTGAATAGTGTTCTTCTTTTTCCCCAAATTATGTTCACACTGTTCCCTTTCCCCAAAATGCTCTTCCATTGCTCAACATCCTACACTTCCTTTGCTGGCTTCTCCAACCCCACCTCCTCTACAAAGTCCTTCCTGATGACTGACTAGTCACGGTGGGAAGAAATCTCTTCCCTTCGGCTCTACTCTGCCTCAGTCATACCTCCCCCTTAAGCACTGGTCATATCTTGGGTTTGCTTCATTCAGTCAGAAAACATTTATTGAATGCCTACTATGTGCCATATACAGATGGAACAAAAATTTTAAATAAAGCAGTTTCACAAAAAACTCAGGTGAAGCAGACATGTACACAACTAACAACTCAATGTGACAAAATGCTCTGTGTGAGGCTCCTCAACCTTGGCACTATGCACATATTAAGCCATATAATTCTTTGGAATGTGTGTGTGTGTGTGTGTGTGTGTGTGGATGTGGATAATCCTATGCATGACATGATGTTTAGTAGCATCATGTCACTAGCCTCTGCCCACTCGATTCCAGTTATGCTCCCTAAGTTGTGAAAGTCCTAAATGTCTCAAAATATTGCTAAATGCCTTCTGGGGGCAAAACTGCACCCAGGTGAAAAGTCACTGGATTTCAGGGTTTCACAATGTGTGCCAAAAGGTGCACAGGAAGCCAGGCCAGGGCTACTGTGCTTTACCAAGGAGGTGACATGGCCAGACCCCAAAGGATGAAGAGAACCTGAGAATGAGTGTGGTGTGGGGCACATCATGGTCTTGTAAAGCATGGAGATCAAGCACTGATCAGTAGTCCTGAGGACCTGCGAATATAGTGGAAGCTGCACATTGATGGTATGGAAGGGAAAAGCAGGGCTTCAGAGTATAACGTGTTCACTACACACCATCAGATCAACATGGTGGCACAACTAGAATGGATCTTAGAAACTGATGAAGCCAATTTTTCCTTATATTTTCTTTTCTACCTGGAGCATTCTAGGAAAGAGGAAAGAGCAAAGCAGAACTGGGGTTGAATTTGTAGGCTTCATACAATTTGTACACTTTGAGTCAGCAGGTTCTCAACCAGGTGGAACCTCAGCTACCTCTCCTGTAAAACCAAAACTGTAACAGTGCCGTCCTAGAATTTTTTTTCCTAGTGCGTCCCACAGTTACTTAATCCATGTCAGTCTGCTTCTTTCCTTCCTTCACAGGACTGAACTGTGCTCTGAGAGAGACAAGGGCTGCCTCTTACTCTTCAATACAGAATTTAAACTACTGCATGTGACTAAACAGCTGTCATTGCTGTGGTTGATTAAAGATGGCCATAAATTCTTTTCTGCTTCTCCAATAAATAGGTGGGAACGGTAGCAAAGAAGGTAAAATAGGTGAAGTCTACTTCATCTTCCCTTGGATCTAGGTGGCCTGGTTTGCTCTGACCAATAGAAAGCAGCAGAAGTGATGCTGGCCAGCTTCTGTATAGATTTAAGTGACCAGGTAACTTTCATTTTTGCTCTCACGGAAGCCAACAGCCATGTTACAAGTTTCACCAGCCTGAGACCTCCAGTGTATGAAGCAGCTCCAACTATCCATGTAGAGAAGCCACATGCAGGGAAACCTAACACTGATAATCTCTGCTCACCTGCCAGATGAATGCAAACACACAATCTCAGGTGAGACCGGCAAAAAAACTATTGCATTTGGAGTGGATAAGCAATGAGAACCTGCTGTATAGCACAGGGAACTATATTTAGTCACTTGTAATGGAACATGATGGAGAATAATGTGAGAAAAAGAATGTAGATATGTGTGTGTGACTGGGTCACTTTGCTGTCCAGTAGAAAATTGACAGAACACTGTAAACCAACTATAATGGAAAAATAAAAATCATTAAAAAAAGAGAACAACTCCAGCAATCCATAGAATCAGGAACAATATTAGATCACTGTTATTTGAAGCTACTTAGTTGAGAGCCCCTTGTTATGTAACAATAGAAAATTAAAAACAATTGCATACAATAGAAGTGGAGGATATAGCTAGTATTAAAGGGTTATAAGTGTTATTTATACAAAAAGATAAGCCATTAGGACTTGGAATAGTCAGCAAATGTTGGAAGATGCTGTAACTTGAAAGGCATTCGGTTAATATTAAGTAAGCATAGAGCCATTTCTGTCTATCATAACTTTACATTTTCTTCAACTATTATAAAATTTTCAGATGTACATAAAATAGTAAGATATATATATATATATATATATATATATATATATATATATATAATTTCTCTCTAAATTCAACAATTGTTAGTATTTGCCAATAGTTGCTCTATCTATAAACATGCACACACACAGTTTTGGGAAACATCTGGAGATAAATTTCAGATATTGCGACATTTAAAAAAGTGTGACGAAGTACACATAACTTAAAATTTACCATGTTAACCATTTTTAATTGCATGTTTGGTAGTAAAACATATCATCCAGAATTCTCATCTTATAAAACTGAAATTCTATACCTATTAAACAATAACTCCCTATTCTCCTGGCAATTACCACTCTAATGTCTGCCTCTATGACTCTGACTACCCTAGGTACTTCATATAAGTGAATTCATACTGCATTTGTTTTTATGACAAGCTTACTTCATTTAACATGATGTCCTCAAGGTTCATCCCTGTTGTAGCATGTCAGAATCTCCTCCTTCTTAAGGCTGAGTAATAGCCCCTTGTATGTATACACCTCATTTTGTTTAGTCATTCAACTGTAGCTTCACCTTTTGGCTACAGAGAACAATGCTGCCATGAACACAGATATACAAAAATCTCTTTGAGACTCTGCTTTCAGCTCTCTTGGGTATATGCCCCAAAGTGAAATTACTGGATCATATGGTAAGACAATATATTCCTATAAATACTTCAACATGCATGACTTAACAATGAAGGAATTCTGCTGCATAAGAGTTTCCTTTTAGTGGTTAAAGGTTCATGCTATAGTAGCCGTTAGGTGATACTCTGGGTTTGCATTCTTGCCCTTCCAGTCATTGGTTCTATGACTTGAAATAAGCTACTTAGCTTTGCTAAGTCTTGGTTTCCTCATCTATAAAATGGGGGTAGTAAGATTGTTTACCCCAGGGAGTCCTGTTGTGGCTCAGTGGTAACAAACCTGACTAGTATCCATGAGGATGCAGGTTCGATCCCTGGCCTCACTCAGTGGGTTAAAGATCAGGCGTTGCCGTGTGCTGTGATATAGGTCATAGACACAGCTCAGATCCTGAGTTGCTGTGGCTGTGGGGTAGGCTGGCAGCTGTAGCTCTGACTTGACCCCGAGCCTGGGAACTTCCATATGCCATGTGTGGCCCTAAAAAGTAAAAAGAATGTCTACCTCACAGAGATACAGAGATGTTAGGAACACTAAGACAATAAAACTCCAAAAGCACTCAGCACAGTGCCTAAGAGAGAGTGTATGTTCTCAGAACACTTCAGCCACTGTGATGAAGTATTTCTGCTGTGGGGCAAGCTCACATTGTTTTATGTATCATGTATAGTATTGAATAGCCATTGCTATGTTCTTCACTTGACATTTTCAGATGATCTTAAGATAGAAAGCTAGCCTCTTCGTTATTATGTTTTTTTTTTTAATGTAATTTGTTTTGCTTAAATCCTCTAGCAAAGTTAGCATTCTTCCCCCCTTACACCTATACGGAACCTGAAATCCAGTTAAACTTGAAGGAATATGCTTTCATAGAATTTTAGAAAGAACCATTGAACTGATTTCATCAAATTTGCTCATCCGCTTATTCCAGGCTATGCTTGAATAATCACATCACGGCTTGGTCTCTTCTAGTTCTGAGGTCTTGATATGACTGCTCTTCCTCAGATTGAGTCAATACCTGCCTTTCTGGCTCACTCCTGGGGGTACTGAAAAGGGGATTCCTGATTTATATTAGAGAGCAAGCAAATGACCTCTAATATCCCCTCCCCCTCTAAGAGTATATGACATGCTTTCTTTATGTTAAGGCATGCACAAGGGAGCTTGCAACATTTTTCTGGTGATAGTTCAAGATTTAATATGTCTCTCTTCATGACCTTCAACAATTCAGATGAGAAACAACACAACAAGAGCTTGTATGATGTGAAAGGGATGAAGTGATTTTATTAATCAACACTGTGACTAGTAGAGTCATGCAAATTAGTATAGGTTCCCATGTTCTGAGCCAAAGGGAAATTATTTGGAGGTTAAAAGTAATATCTCAAGAGATAGCACCTGAGTTCACAATTCTGCAGGGCCAGAGTCTGAGTCTGCAAGATGCTGTATTGCTACTCAGGCCCTCATGTGTTCCATTTTGCATAGTCAAAAACAGGTAGCACTAGAAACAGAAATCCATCTATTGTTGATCAATACATTTTCCACTTGCAGGGTGATATATATTTCAGGAAAGAACTCAATACACAAGCCATGCATGAGAAAAATCTATTCACTTCATTCATATCAAACCTGTTGTGCAAACTTTAAATTGCTGAGCTAAAATATGAGGCACATTTTGCAATTAAGGAACTGATACATATTAAATGCTCAGTGAGCTCCTTTTAGATGGTTCTGGGAATCACTATTTCTACTTAAAAGACAAAACAGAGGAAAAATTAAGCCTTTATGTATAAAAGATATTTCTCACATGAATGTTCCCTGTGTAACTGCAAAAGGCAGTTGCAATTTTAACCTTTCTTCTGAGATACTTGTTCCACACTGAGGTTATAAATGAATAAGCCAGGCACTGTCACCATCTAAGACTTTCACCCAGTTCTGGCACCAAAACAGCTATTGCAATTGGGAAATTGGAAGTGAATGAATCACATGCACATCTTGCACTTCTGAAATTTGCAAGAAAATTCAAAATCCAAGTCCCTCTGGTCAAATCTTACTCTCATTTCTTCCTGGATCTCCACTCCTTACTCCATGCCATAGTACCACCATGGCTCTTCCCACTGGTCAGTCTTCCTGCAACATCCACTGTACTGTAAACGAACCCCTTCATCCTCAGCCTCCTCATGGAACATACACCTCATCTCTAACGGAAGCTTGGCTCTCCTAGACACTCCATGCAGGATTTTGTTTCTCTTACAATCCTTCTAAATGGAGACTATATCTCTATTACCCTCCCAAACATAAACACATACACACATTACCTGCCTAGGAATAAGGGTAGCTTAGCTTCCCTCTACTGTCAAACCATGACTCGTCTGTTCTCATGAACAATCTCATCACTTGAAGCACACATGCCTACTTTTATTCCTCTCCATCCATTTACTATCGAATATTCCCACCACTTCTTTATTTTTAAAATAAATTTTATCGAAGTACAGTTGACTTAAAAAGTTATTTTAGTTTCAGGCATGCAGCAAAGAAAATCCCTTACACATATGTAAATATCCATTCCTTTTCAGATTCTTTTCCCATATAGTTACACAGTATTATTACATAGTATTGAGTAGACTACCCTGTGCTATACAGTAGGTCCTTGTTACTTACCTATTTTGTATATAGTAGCGTGTATATGTCAGTCCCAACCCTCTGATTTATCCCTCCCCCCACAATGTTTCCCCTTTCGTACCCATAAATTTGGTTTTAAAATCTTTGAGTCTGTTTCTGTTTTGTGAGTTATTTTGTACCATTTTTTCGTTAGATTCCACATTTTAGTGATCTTATGATAT
This sequence comes from Phacochoerus africanus, assembly GCF_016906955.1. NCBI lineage: Eukaryota > Metazoa > Chordata > Mammalia > Artiodactyla > Suidae > Phacochoerus > Phacochoerus africanus. Next base: position 67,637,663 of record NC_062552.1, read on the forward strand.
TTGTCTTTGTCTGACTTACTTCACTTAGTACGATAATTTCTAGATCCATCGATGTTGCTACAAATGGCATTATTTCCTACTTTCTATGGCTGGAAGCAACTAAAATGTCCATCAACAGAGGACTAGATAAAGAAGATGTGGTACATATATACAATGGAACATTCCTAGCACTTCTTAATGACTACATGCTCATCTTTGGTACATAGATAATACAAAGAAGAATCTCTCCATTACTGAAAAGACTAAAACGAGTACAAATCATCTATCGAATAAAACTGTAACTGGTAAACGAAGATCTTTCGTGCATCTTTTCATGATTTTTCTCAAACTGACTTCACATTTCCCATAAATTCCAGATGGGGGTTTGTTTGCTGCTCCCTAAGGCAACCCACAGCATGCCTTTTCATAGCTTTTCTTTCCCTTTCTTATCTGCCAATAATTCCAATTATTTCCTCCAAGAAACATCTCAACATTAAACTACTTCCCATTCTCCATCACTTTAGTATTTATACACATAGTTTTTCATCATTTTATCTTGCCATTTGGTACAATGAACTTTTTATTTAGATCTATACCTAATACTCTTCTCTACAAACAGATTACGAACTTCATTAAAGTATGAATGTGGTTTCTAGTTTTTATTAGTCCTTAATAAATATGGCTTCTATTGGTTGGCAAAGAAGATTGAAATTAATGCATAGAAACATCGCTTTTATTGTTTAGTTTTTTAAGGAAGGCTTTCTTTTGCCACAAATTAGACTTGATTTTGTGAGCAAACCAGGGCAAATTTTGCTAAAGGTTAAATAGTAAAGTCAAAATGTTTTCTCATCACTTAAGTTGTGTTAGCACTGGAAGTCCAGGTATTACGGGACTCTATTCAATATGTTTTTAATATTCTTCTGCCGACTTAGCATTCATTATGTGTGTAGATAATATTCTGCACGTAGACAATAGTCTATCATCCAATCAAAGGCCAACAGGAAGGTGTAATAATGAATAACAACCAGGTATTAATCCTCAATATGTGTCAGTTACTGCTATATGTTATCTCTAACTCTTATATCAACCTCATATATAGACACCGTTATCACCATTTCACAAAGGAGACGCTGAAGGTCAAATAGTTTTGATCTCCCTCCCAGGAAAGAAAGGATCTAATATTTTTACTCGCTTCTGGGTGAATCAAATGTCTTGTTGTTTACACTATACTAAAATAACATTAATTAATAATTAACAAGTTTCGGAAAATTGTTATTTAAAACACGTATTTATACCAAAATAGATATACTTTGTATGTGATTAGCACTGGGTCTACGTTCCATGTTTGGACATACCATTTGAATTTACCTAAGATTTTACCTCTCATCACCTAAAAACCTATGGTCAGACACTTATTTGTAAAGTATCCTACTAGGTCCGTGTATACTATTTGAAACCCAAGAGGAAAAAAAAAAAGCCAGGAAGTAGTCAAACAGCATAAATCAACAACAAGAAAAATGTGGGACTTCAGGCAATAGATACTGGAAATGTTGTCTCTACAGACTTGGAGTAGAGCTCAACAAATTATGGGTCATGTTTGAAAGGTAAAAGGGAAACAATGCTTAAAAATAGCAGCATTTACAGGAAACACTATCATCTCACAATTACAGAAATTCCTATTTTCCCAAACCAAAAGTGGGCATGATTCTTTGGCACAATGCCTCTAGTAATCATTTATCCCTTAAGAAGTACTACCCAAAGTTTGACATGGTAGAGTGATTCAAGTTTAAAGTTCTGATAAAGTCATGAAAGGGATCATATCAATTAATTACAATTGGTCCCTTAGCTGTAAATCCCTATCAATGTCACAGCTACGGATGGCATGCATATACATTGAATTTTTTATAATGCTGATGTCATTTTATATTCACAGGACCTGAAAGATAAGAATGCCTTAGAGTAAGGCCTTTTGTACTTCAGGAACTCACACTGCCTAGATGAGGAGCAGGACAGACACTTCATTTATAAATCCTACCACCAGGAATTGTGCCACAGAGAGGTACCCTGGTAGTTGGTATCTGGGTGCTCATTCTGACTTGTTTTCCTCTTTGAGGATTGCTTTAGATGGCACTGTTACTCAATAAACCACCGAGATACAGCATTAACTCTCAGTGTGTTAGAACTTGGATATCCATTCGTATTACAATTCAGGGGATTCAAATGATAGATTGTTTCTAGATCAGAGTTTCTCCAGTCAAGAATATTTTTATCTGATGAGAATGACTATTTTGACTTTGAGATATAAAACCCATAGAGATACTAATTCAAATACGTTTAATCTGATCTCCATGCATTCCGACACTTCACTGCTACATCCTAGCTATTCTTTATAGGGAAAAACTTATTGTACTGCCAAAAACACCCCCTGCCACCTCGAATGACAAGAGCATTCATGCATTTTCATGAGCTCATTTCAGGACAGAAAAAGCAAGTTCCAAAATTCCCAATAAACACATTAAGACACTAGAATATTCTAAAAGGATGCTGTAATTAAAGGACCAGCCACCATAATCCTATATATAATGACTAATGATAGGGCATCATAAACTCAAATGTCTATGAGCTAATAAAACTACCAATAGCTTCTCCTATCCCCCCAAAGTTGTGCTACATGTATCTAAGGCTTTTGTTTTTCATTTGATGTTACTTCATTTGTCCTCACAACATCTGAGAAACATACTAATTATCCCACATACATTCAAGTACAGAGTTTCACTTCAAAGCCTTAAAGAATCAATACCACAGCATAAGGAAAATATAATTGCCAACCTACTCCATAATGTGTAATACATAGCAAAAATAACACTGAAGACATGATCAGGTAATTTAAAACTACAAATGAGGGAGTTCCTGTTGTGGCTCAGTGGTTAACGAATCTGACTAGTATCCCTGAGGATAAGGTTTCGATCCCAGGCATTGCTCAGTGGATTAAGGATCTGGCGTTGCAGTGAGCTGTAGTGTAGGTCGCAGACATAGCTCATGCTGCTGTGGCTGTGGTATAGGCTAGCATCTACAGCTCCATTTCAACCCCTAGCCTGGGAACCTCCATATGCTGTGGGTGCAGCCCCTAAAAATTGACAAAAAATGATATCTTTATGGTCCAAATCTTCAAGTAGTAAAAATGCCAACTCAATGTCACATTTTTTTTAAATCCAAATAGTAATTGGAATACAGCAATTTAGGAAAAAAAAATTACTTCTGTAGTTACGAGCCCACAGGTGTGATTATCTAGCTGAATATTTTACACACTTACACAAAACAAATTGTAATTTTTATCAACCAAGCTGTAAGGAAGTGTGAAGAAAACTGCAAGTTCATTATGAATGCAACCTGAGGAAGAATATCTAAAAATCTATCTCTGGAAGTGTAGAGATAGTTAAGAAAAAAGACCAATGCCAAATATACAGAACATAAATGGAAAAATCAAATAACAATAGTAGCAATATTAACAATAAATAATAATTCTAACAACTTTCTCAAGACTATTCTTAGCTGAAAAGACATTAGGTTGATTTGTTAATAGCTCAATATTCTCCCATAATGACACCCTTGTTGAAATGCAACCATATTTCTCACTGCTGTATTTCAACACACCAAATGTGTTAATTTGCTCTAAGGCAGCCCTCCCCCTGACCTCCACCACTCCCTGCTAGAAACCATTCAAAAATGAAGATTCTTGAATATAATCTTCCTTGGGTTAACAGCCCAACCAAATTATTCAACCTCCCCCCAAATATCATGTCCCTTACCCCTTCATGATTTAGCATGTATACCCTTTCTCTACTGTCTCCCTGACGAACTCCTACTCATCCATCAAGATCCCTGTCAAATGTCATTTTCCCTTCTCTCTCAGGCCAGGTTACACCTTTAGTACTTCCTCATTATATTAACAACCATGTGTGCGTCTCTACCCCCAGATTATATTCTTAGGATGCAGATATTTTCAATTTTGTTTTAATGTCCAAATCTAGCAAGGCTCCATAACAATTACTCAGTAAGAGCTGGATGGATGGGATGGGTGCATGCATGCATGAATAACAAGCCCTTACATTTCAATCCACATTCTGGTATTTTGAATTTGATGCTATAACAAGACTTGGTGCTGAATTACTTAAGCCAGATGATACAAATTCTGTAGTATTCCAAGAACCTATTGCTTCAGGGCATCAGGGATTCCAATGAAAAGTTGTAGGTTATATAGGTTCAGGGTTGTATCAAATGTGTACCCAGTACTAGGGCTTTCTTAAGAGAAAAATCATACTTAAGACCAATAATAAACCAAAGCAAACTCACATATATAATGTATTCTTTTATAAACAAGGCTTTTAATTAAACAAAAAGCATAATCACTAAGGAAACTGAGCCATGAGTGCCTACTGCACTGTTCACATGGTTTTCGATATGTACATGGCTTACATTTGGATTTTTGATTTTTCTTTTCCCATTATCACTTAAAAATACTGAGAATATTTTGCCAAAGGATAGCTGAAACAGGATGGTGACTAAAATCCAAAGAATATCCCCAAATACAATAAGAGAACTCAACACAAGTACTGTGAGACACCCCTTAAAACCCAATAAATCAATCTTTCTCTTCTAGGAAGGAAAGCAAGCACATCCCAAAGATGCTACGTCAGTTTTGTCATAGCATTCTGCAGAAGCATATGCCAGATGGTGCAAACCTCAGCCACCTAGCCCTCATCACTGAATTCAAAATCTGACCTAATTGATTTGAAGTCTGGAATTTAATGAAGACCACAATGTTCCTGGGGACACAAGCAAAGGCCTATGAGAGAGCAGGAAGGGACAGCTATTCTTCCTCAGAACCCACACTGCTCTCTTTGAAGCATTTCTTTGTGGACTGTACATTTCATTCCACTGAATTTCAGTCAACTCCATGGTAGACAACACCATCCGTCTTATTTCATCTTTTTAACAAGGACTTGATGAGGTGACACAGGACTGATTCTTAAAAACACATTACCTGCTATGTGAGGCATTGTGTGACAGGAAGAACTATCTTAGTGACAGGCACCTGACAGCAGATTTGTTGATTTCATGGTCACTTCATTTAAAGTAACAACAGGGTGAAATATGCCATCTGATAATCTGTTTGAATGTTGACTGTGAAAAGCACTTAACATTTCTGCCAGCTACCAGGACTACAGAATCTGGTCTTCAATATGTGAGGGTCTGTCTTTCTCTTTACTCATTTTTATCAATTCTCTGCTTCCACCTCCTTTTTCCTCAGAGGAAACCCCCCAGTAATTTGGGTAAAATACATTATGCAGACAAATCTGGCACCAAGAATAAACAATTCTCCTTTAAGCTATACTTTTTGAAGATGTTATACATTATACAGTTTGAGAGCACTAGCTGAGAAAGAGGTATGGGCCACTTTTTCAGGCATCCACAGACTACCCTCTAAAAGTCATTCAACATCTCTAGACTTCCATCAGGGGTAAGACATGTAAGCTAAGTACACATGGATATTTTACCCTTCAATATCTATATGTTACTTTGAGAAAATAGTGAGTTCAAGCACCCAAAGGTCACATCTCCATACATTTTATAGCGACATTTCATTCTTTATTCTTATACAAGTAAAAACAAAACCAAACTGGATCATCCCCAGGACCTGAAGGCCATGGCTCTCCATGCATCGCCCTCCATCACATTCCAAACAGCCCTGCGCAGTGCACAGTCTTCTTGCGAGAGATATAAGGACAGCAATTTCCCCCAACTCCACAGCGAGCTGAGTATTAGCTTTTAAAATGCCAGGGGAAGGCAGACTCATAGAAAATAATTATCACCATGTTAATCACAGTAATAATTTGTTCTTATAAAGCATTTTGCAGCCCATTTAAAAAATTAAGCAATAAATATAAAATCTTCTAAAAGAAATCAGTAGTTACCCTTGCCAGAAGAAAAGCTCCTTTAAAGCGGAACACCCTTAGAGAAAAATCACAATCTAGGCAGAGCCAGCCTATATGAAAAAAGGGTTAATTCACATCGCTTGACAAAACACTTCAGCCTTCTTAGGCATCTCAAAAATTATCTGTACCAACTGTCTCTTATCCTAATTGCTTGGAATCACACACCCACCAACATCTCAGCTGAGCTGTACAGCCCACGCATCTGAGAGCTGCTTGGACATCAACATGCTTGGAGCTTTTTACACAGCATTAAATATGAACCAGAAACAGCCCAGTTAAAATTTACACTTTCTTTGAGAGATTTTTTGACATATTCAACGCTTGTGAAAGCTGAGGGGCTGACGGCCCTACTCAAATACAGTTGAGTGAGCAGCCTGCAAGCCTCCCCACCCTCCACCTCCAGGGCAGGTGAACCGTGACATGGTGGGACAAACCTCTCCTGCCTTCTCTATTCCTTTCTCAGAAAATACAAAAAAAGAGAAAAAAAAAACTTCCTTCAAACTATTATTTGATGATTTCTTTGTTTAAATAAACATCTCAATAGAAGTAGGCTCCTCCATGGCTTAATCTAAGTCTCTTTGAGTCACTTAATTTCTTACCCAATTTCTCTCTAGTTTGATAACTGCCTTAGTGAGGTCTTTTTTTCCCCCTTTCAGTATGTTTTCTTTTATAATTTTCAATAATCCTTCACTATCTAAAAAACCACTTCATAGTTCTTAGCACTATTTACCAAGGATATGAAGAAAAATGCCAGATATACATGAAGACTTTTTCTTAGAATGCTATTCTGAGCATTATAACTCAAGTACTTTTAATACAATTTTATGCCATGGTATCCATATCTTTACTTAAACTTTTTTTTGAAGCTTTTATTCAAAATTTCCTATTCTGTTGTGGTAAAAAAAAAAAAAAAAGTATCTGTGGTTATTTTGGTGAAATGCTTAACAGATGAAAAAAATCACCTGGGAAAGTATTTCAGAAGAATCCCTCTAAATCACAGAGCAAATTTTCGAGTTCCAGTAAATAAGATGTTGTGTATCCCTATGGATTTTTATATACATATTTAATTCAAAGTAATGACATAAGAGCCCCTGTAGGCAAGGCTGGCTATCTTTAGCAGATTTCCAAACTTCATCGTGCTCTTCAAAACTGAATACCTGTGAAGCTTCCTTGGCATTTGGTGTAAACTATTGTGTGAACCCAAGCTTCGTTGCTTCAATTTTCTGCCATCTGGAGGATATTGAAAATAAAATAAAGACCCCAAAGTGTCTGGTTTTGTTGTTGGGGGGTGGGGCACACCCAAGGTATTAAGTTACTCAAACACCAGTAATGTATGATATTGCACATTCCCACTGTCACAGCCTTTGTTGAAAAGGATTTCCCTGACCTTTCCTGTAACCAGCAAACAAATAAGCCCTCTCTCTCTGCGGGAGAGAGGCACTGGTCCATTAGATCATTAAGCAGTTCTATTCAGATACCCCCCACTCTCCTGTCCTTGGCCCTGAAGAGGGAACTGGCAGTGGTCCAATCAGTCAGAGAGAAGGCAGGCAAATGTGATTGCGTACAGGATAGCTTGAAATGTCTCAGCAGGACCCAAGTCACAGAGCAGACAGCGCTGAGGGGAGGATGTGGCGCTACATGAGGGGTAGTGTTCCAACAACGGAAGGCTGGTGTTTCAGCCTGCCAAACAACGTAATGACTCACCCAGGCAGGAAAATATTACCACCATGGGGATATTTGGATCGTCTCAGTCTGAGAGTAATTAGGGACTAAACTACAACAGCATGCTTCAGTGATGAAATGAGAAAATAAGCAATACCTCTGTCAAGTTCTGATTGGTGAGTGTTAAATGAATATGGGCTTCTATCATCTCCGACCACAAACTAGGAACTTACAGCAGATTGACAGAATGGAGAACTAGTTCCACATTTTCATGAAATAAGACAGCACACAAATGCATGTTTACGCACGCGTGCGCTCACACACACACAAACACGGCAAGGTGAAAAATGTTACAGTTGGCAGAAAGAGTTTTAGGGAAAATCATTACCACAATTATATAATTCATTTCTGTAGCAGGCATTTGCTCATCCTGAAGCTTTTTCCATCCCTAATTACACTGTCTGCAAAGGGGGAAAAATGAGTCCAGAATGGCAAATGCTAACAATGCCATTTTATTAATAAGAATGATATACAATCTCCAAAATAAAAAGCACATGTGTTTAATGAATTTAGGTAATGGAATTATTTTACTTATTAGTACCAGTTGCACAAATGTAAATTCTCTGGCAAAGAGGACAAATGTTAATTTTTATTTCTTTGTATTTTCAAATTGCGGACAATTTGTATTCATTAGACAACGTAAAAACCTCTTTTCCCTTATAATTGTAAAGTGACATTATAATTAAATTGGATAACCTCAGCAGCATCTGCAAGTTAAGGAATCACTTACAAGCTGGCTGGCCAAAGCCCAGGCACATTAAGCCACCAAACGGAGTTGCACATCAATAACCCTTCATTGCAATGGCCAGGTCAGAACCTCAGTCACTCAGAGAGAAAAAGATTATTCGGCCTAAAAAGCCTTAGAAGGTCAGGAATAAAAATATCTTATTTAGATGAGCTCTCACCAGATTCTTCCAAAGTCCCTACTCTGAATCCTGAACACACACTTGTTTGACTTACTTCACTGAGACTCCCTCCCCACCAGCCGCCCCCCCCCCCCCCCCGCCCCCAGAAACATGACTTCAAACTGGACCAGTCTCACCAAATCAGAATGAGAGGCAAACACAAATTATCTCTCTTCTCAATATGAACCACCTCTATTAGGCCAGGTTAATAAACTCTAATAGATGTAAGGGCTAATACAATATTCAGCTATTGACATAAACATAAATATAAATTTCAAAGAAAATAACCTACTTTAGTAAAACTACCTGTGCAATAAAAATTAATGAACTCCAAATGATTCTGCACATCTCCACCAAATTGCATTTTCAGGCTCACATCTTCAGGACATGCTGGGTGGTTTGATGCATTCCCACAATTCATCTTCCTGCTAAGCCAATTTTAATTTAAATGCAATTAAAGGCTCAAAATGAACATTATGTATTAGATAAAGCCCCGAATCTGCAGACTATCATAAATATGATTTTCAGAAAAATTAATTACAAGCCATTAGGGTACAAGTCATCTTACTGCAAATGTTGAGTTAAATTGCAGAATTAGTTTGTTCATTCCATTAAATGTTAAATACTGATTTTGAGCTTTGTACCAGTTTAATATCACTAGGTCAGTTTATGAGAAAAAATGTTATTTATAGATAGGACTTCCAAAGAATCTTAGCATTTTTTACTAGTTAAATCATAAGCATTCTTGGAGAGAAATAAAAATAAACTAAAGTGTATATTAGTCAAATATTAAGAATATTTATTTTCACATGTTGCTAAATTTTTATCATTTTATTTGCTTGATCCTAAATCAAGCATTCTTCTTCTATACTATTATTTTTTCCTAAAATAAATATTTCACTCTCATTTTAGCTGTACTTTAAAAATAGAGCGGAGGAGTTCCCATCTTGGTGCAGTGGAAATTAATCCGACTAGGAATCATGAAGTTGTGGGTTTGATCCCTGGCCTCGTTCAGTGTGTTAAGGATCCAGTGTTGCTGTGAGCTGTGGTGTAGGTTGCAGACGTGGCTTGGATCTGGCATTGCTGTGGCTCTGGCATAGGCTGGCAGCAACAGCTCTTCTTAGACCCCTAGCTTGGGAACTTCCATATGCCGCAGGTACGGCTCTAAAAAGACAAAAGAGAAAACAATATACACATATATCGGGGAAATGCTGTAATTGTGTTTAAATGAAATACATAATGCTGGTCTGCAATCACCACTCCTACTCCACTCCTAGGCTAGATAGTATAGAGTAAGCAAGCCAAGAAATCAAGCCTCCAGTATTGTTACCACTTTCCCTGAACTTACAAATTCAGAGAATACCAGGTATACAAGAAGCAGAGCTTTTATTTGAAATTATTGCATTAACTTGAACTTTTGGTACATATGTTTCCTCAATAGGCAATATCGTTATTCAGGTATGATATAATTATATAACTCACTAATGGAAAAAGTTTGGAGAATCCAATGGAACTCTGCAGCATTTGGTATACTATTGATTGATTTACTCATTCAATTAAAAATAAGATGGTAGTATTTTTAAAAGGTTATAAAACCTGGGCATAGTTGTAATCGATCTCTACATTTCTAATTACTTATCTTAAAAATATCTCTCACCTGCTATTCAGTTATGGTAAATATATATATATATATATATATATATATATATATATATATATATATATATATATATAAAATCAGAAAATACCCACATTATTTTTTCAAAAAATCAAACATAATTCTTGACTTCCAAGAAAGTCAAGTAGGTAGTAAAAGCTCCATTCATGGTGAAAACAAAGAGACTTTAGGAGGAACATGACAGTCTCCTTTCTTGAGGCCACTGCAAGACAAAAAGTCCTTCCTGTCTCAATTAAAGTCAGTCAGTTGTCTTTTTTTTTTTTTTTTGGCTGTGCCTTCCAGTGGCATGCAGAAGTTCCTGGACCAGGGATAGAACCCACACCACTGCATTGACAATGCCGCATACTTAATCTACTGAGCCAAATGGGAACTCCATCAGTTGCTTTTATATTGACTTCCACAGTGGTACTTCATTAAAAAACAGAATTGCCTTTAAAGGATTTAGACAAATTTGGCAAGTGAGTTATTCTGATTATTTTCCTTTCTGATTAAGTATAGTTAATTTGGGAGGGAAAGTAGACTATCTAAATAATCATTTAAGAAAAAGTTATAATATTATTTATTTAGATCACAAAAATGATTCAAGAAAAATGGCAATTCCTTCCCTCCACTTCATCCACTGGATTAGCTCTAATCCCATACTTTTAAAAACTTATCACAGCTCTCCTCTAGCTCTTAAATCCTTCCCTTTCTCCAGGGCAAGGTGATTATATTTGTCTAGTTACTTATTATCTCTTGTCTATTTCTGCTTTAAGACATACCCACACCAATTTCTGGATGTTAACAGATAATTATAAAAGAAATGGTAATTACATGATGTGATGAACATGTTAGTAGTTAATTCTATGGTGATAGTCATTTTGCATCCATAAGTATATTGAATCAACACACTGTATATCTTAAACTTACATAAGGTTATATGTCAGTTGCATCTCAATAAAGCTGGAAAAACCTCAGATAACTATGTATGTAATTGGAATTAAGTATATTATAGTTGCCTAAAATTCCTGAAATTCTGATTTTTGAAATGAGACAGTAGGATTCCTTATTACTTAGTATCTGCATGTATGCAAAATTTACATAATAGTTTTACCAACCTTAGGAACATTTGTTAAAACAGCTATTTCCAAATATGGGGAGATGTTGTTACACAAAGTGAAATAAATATAATTTCTTACATTTAAGTACTTCCTCATCCCTGATTACATACACTAAATAAGCCTAGTTAATAGCATTTTGCTACTTAGAAATGAGTATTTTAACCTAAAATATTAATAATGGCAAAAATTTATCTGTAAGCAAATGTTCAAAAACTAGAATAGTTAATCACATATGTAGCCCTGAGAACACATGTTTTATTTTTAATGCAAATTTTTTAGGGCTAAAATATGATATGAGATAAAACCCCAAGTCACTAGATATTATTCAATCACCCATCCACAACCCAACCTGACATTTTGGCACATTTGCCATGTTCCATGGATATACAGAGACAAGGGGTAAGCTTGAGGACTAACTTTCTATGAGTAAGATTAAGATGATTTTATAAAGGATTTAAACTAGACAATTTAACTTCTATATTTGAAATAGCTTAAAAAGAATTTAAAAGAATAACTGAATCAATTCAGCTGCCATAAAGGATTTCAATCATCTCATCAAGTGTGGACTATTACAATTAGTTGAACTCTAAGTTCCACATTAAATCTTATGAATGGCTTCCAAGAGTAAATTCTGAAGCAGAGCAGTGGAGGGGTTTTCTCAAGACCTCAAAAGGAGTCATTAATGAGAATGAAAATCAAAATTTTATAGTGAATCCTTACCTTTCTGACCCATAAATAATTGTCTCTCAACAACAACAAAGGATTAAACCTGACCAAGAAGGTGAAAGGCTTATATGCTGAGAACTATGAAACATTAATCAAGCAAATTAAAGAGGATTCAAAGAAATGGAAAGGTGTTCCATGCTCCTGGGATGGAAGAATTAATATTGTAAAAATGGCCATACTATGCAAAGCAATCTACAGATTCAATGCAATCCTACCAAACTACCCACAGAATTTTTCACAGAACTTGAACAAACAATTCAAAAATTTATATGGAACAATAAAAGACCCAGAATTTCCAACGTAATCCTGAGAAAAAAAAACCAAGCAGGAGGCATAACTCTCCTAGACTTCAGGCAATATTACAAAGCTACAGTAATCAAGACAGTGTGGTACTAGTATAAAAACAGACATACAGACCAATGGAACAGAATTGATAACCCAGAAAAAAACCCACATACCTATGGTAAATTAATCTTTGACTTTGACAATTCTGAAGAAAACTATCTGAGGCAAGAATATAAAATGGGAAAAAGACAGTCTTTTCAGTAAGTGATGCTGGGAAAACTGGACAGCCACATCTAAATCAATGAAACTGGAACACACCCTCATATCATGCACAAAAATAAACTCAAAATGGCTAAAGACTTAAACATTAAGACAAGACACCATCAAACTCCTAGAAGAGAACATAGGTAAAACATTCTCTGACATCAACTTTACAAATGTTTTCTTAGGTCAGTCTCCCAAGACAACAGAAATAAAAGCAAAAATAAACAAATAGGACTTAAACAAACTGACAAGCTTTTGCACAGTAAAGGAAACCATAAAAAAAAAAACCCAAAAGAGAACCTATGGAATGGGAAAAAAATAGTTTCAAATGATGCAACGGACAAGGGATTAATATCTAGAATATACAAGCAACTTAAACAACTCAAGAGCAAAAAAGCCAACAATCAAATTGAAAAATGGGCAAAAGACCTGAATAGACATTTCTCCAAGGAAGATGTACAGATGGCCAACAAGCACATGAGAAAATGCTCACCATCCCTAATTATTAGAGAAATGCAAATCAAAACTACCACAAGATACCACCTCACACCAGTCAGAATGGCCATCATTAATAAGTCCACAAAGAACAAGTGATGGAGGGGTTGTGGAGAAAAGGGAACACTCCTGCACTGTTGGTGGGAAGGTAAGCTGGTACAACCACTATGGAGAACAGTATGGAGGTATCTTAGAAATCTATACGTAGAACTAACATATGACCCAGCACTCCAACCTCGGGCATATATTCGTACAAAACTTTCTTTAAAAAAGACACATGCACCCACATGTTCATTGCAGTTCTATTCACAATAACCAAGATATGGAAACAACCAAAATGTCCATCAACAGATGATTGTATTAGGAAGATGTGCTGTATATACACAGTGGAATACTACTCAGCCATAAAAAAGAATGAAATAATGCCATTTGCAGCAACCTGGATGTAACTAGAGACTTTCATCCTGAGTGAAGTAAGTCAGAAAGAGAAAGACAAATACCATATGATATCACTTATATATGGAATCTAATATAAGGCACAAATGAACCTTTCCACAGAAAAGAAAATCATGGACTTGCAGAATAGACTTGTGGTTGCCAAGGGGGAGGGGGAGGGAATGGGGTGGTTGGGAGCTTGGGGTTAATAGATACAAACTATTGCCTTTGAAATGGATTAGCAATGAGATCCTGCTGTGTAGCACTGGGAACTATGTCTAGTCACTTATGATGGAGTATGATAATGTGTAAAAATAGAATGTGTACATGTATGTGTAAGTGGGTCACCATGTTGTACAGTAGAAAAAGAATTGTATTGGGGAAATAACTATTAAAAGTTATAGTTTAAAAAATGATAATAAAAAGAAAAAGCTTTATTAAATCCTAAGAATCAACATTTATTATAATTCCTAGGCCGATATTACACGGTTGTTGAAAGCAAGCTTTGTTTTTCCAGTTCAACTTCAAAGGAATCAAATCAATAAAGTCAATAAAAATCAATAAAAAAAAGAACTTATAGACCTCAAACAGTCAAATATATTTGGAAACAAGACTTTTATAGCTATCCAAACTATCAAAAATATTTTTCACTACACAATAATATTCTGGACATTCTTAAAGATGCTCGAGGGGGTTCCCATCGTGGTGCTGTGGAAACAAATCCAACTAGGAACCACTAGGAACCATTAGTGAGGCCAGGGTTCGATCCCTGGCCTCACTCAGTGGGTTAAGGATCTGGTGTTGCCATGAGCTGTGGTGTAGGCTGCAGATGCAGCTTGGATCCTGTTTTGCTGTGGCTGTGGCATAGGCCAGTGGCTACAGCTCCCATTAGACCCCTAGCCTGGGAACCTTCATATGCTGTGAGTGCAGCCCTAGAAAAGACCAAAAAAAAAATGTTCAAGCTTCTAAATAGATTTAAATTCAAATCTGTGAATGCTTTTTAATCACAAAGAAAGATTTCAAAGGCCATTTTAATTAAGATTTCATGAGTGGTCTTACAGGGTCACCTGAAATACTGGTGAATCTTGTCATTCTCCAAATTTAAAAGCTAATTCAAAACCACAGTACAGAGGTTACCATAAGAATGGCCTACATCTATATAAACTGCAATTACATCTTTTGCATGACCTATATAGCATATGTGCCTCGTACTTAGAGCAATCATTTCCTACTTATAAACCAATGTATTCAACTTCAGTTTTTCAATAATTCATTGAGTGACACTGATTAATTTTCTAAATATTTTCCTAGATCTTGATTTTATTCTGGACTAAATGGGAAAAAAAATCCCTGGAATCCCGTATTTGGTAATCCTTGTTTTTTCAATGCTCCCTTTGTAGCATTAAAACTCTTCTGGAGTTCCCGTCATGGCGCAGTGGTTGAAGAATCCAACTAGGAAACATGAGGTTGAGGGTTTGATCCCTGGTCTTGCTCAGTGGGTTAAGGATCCAGTGTTGCCGTGAGCTATGGTGTAGGTCACAGACGTGGCTCAGATCCCGCATTACTGTGGCTCTAGTGTAGGTCGCTGGCTACAGCTCCGACTGGACCCCTAGCCTGGGAACCTCCACATGCCGCATGAGTGGCCATAGAAAAGGCAAAAAGATAAAAAAATAAAAAAAATTCTTCTAGTTGAAAGAGAAGATTCAACCCACACAAATGTAGGCAGTCATAAAATATCCAACTCAGCCCAGACTTAAATATTAAAAAAAAAAAAGGAAAGGAGGAAGAAAGGCCAGCCTAACACCTAGAATTTCAGAGAAGATTGCATTCAGGGGTTCAAATTTTGTCAGCAAGATCAGGTTTATCTCCATCTCTGGGTTTTGCCTTCCACTTGATGGGCTTCAGGCTCAGGCTCCATGAAATTGTATAAAGGATGACAACACTGTCAAAGCCTTATCTTCTCAGACTCAAATCCAGAGACAAGAATGTGTCTTTCTTCTAAAAGTCTTAGCAAAGGGCTCACAGGTCCATTGCTAAACCCTTCACCATGCATGGCCAGGAGCAAGCAGAGCTCTATCTGTAAAAACTTGAATCCCAAACCCATTCCCAAGATCACAAGTAAGAAAAACTTACTCTAAACTCAGGGGCTGAGAGGTGAGATAAGCATGGTACCCAAGAGGAGAAGTGTAATACTGATACCAGGAGGAGAGTGAACAAAAACCAGGTGGCCAAAGGAACACATTCACTATAATACCCCAGCTTAGCACTGGCACATGGACACAGAGCTGAGATTGTTCCAGTCATTCTGTATTGGGGGCCTTAAAGATAAAGAATACACTAGAAGGGATGCAAGTAGGCCAGTCATGAAGCTTCACTTATGACATAAAGCCTAGTGTTTTTATTTAAGTTGCATGTAAATCTGGGGTGACCTGAGGGGTGATGCAGACTAGAAAATGAATATAGGGCCACCCTTCATATTCCTTTCAATGGTAACCCTTGAAGCAGTTACCATTACAGGATGGGGTTAGGGTTGGCAACTAAGAAAAGGAAAGAAAGATCATTTCTGTTCCTGTTTCTCTAATTATTCGAATTTTGGGTACTATGCTAAATAAGTAAGCAGATTAAAAAGAATATGTGTTAACGTTGTTCATTTACATGGAAAAAGACTTCAGAGGATAGACAACAATTAAATTACATTCCTACCTAAACATTAGCTCCCTAGAATCCTTCAAAATAAAGACTGTGCTACCTCTGTGCACAAAGTATATACTCAGAGACCAGGCAGAAAAGGAAAAAAAAAAATAGGATGGACCTTGATAAAAGGGAAAGGGTTAGAAAGAAGTAGAAGGAAACATATTCCTTGGTCTCAATATATTGACTTAAAAGTAATACTGGTCAGCAAAGTTCTAGTTATTTCTAAAAATGCTCAAAGTTGTTCTCAGGCAGGCAAAAATGTCACTGACGAACAGTCTGTGAAGCTTTCCCTGAAACTTAATCTTTATCCTGGCACACTCTGAAAGAACTAATTGAGAAAAAACTGAACATCTGGGTGGTTTAGTGGAAACCACAACAGACCTTTCACTGCAGGAAGTGCCTCACAAATATTAACAACCAATTGCTCCATCCACCACACAGTGTGTAATTAAAGCCCCAGTACATCCAGCTCTACAAAGCCAATCCAAAGGGAGGGCAGGAAGAGATGCATCCTAAGCAGCCTGAAAACTTGAAACAGGTGAAGTGGCGCTCATTGTGATGATAAATAATGTCCCTTATGCAGTGGCGGGCTGCACAGGCCCCGACACCGGCGAACTGGTGAAGTCAGATAGGCTCTCCTGAAAGAGCTGGAAATGTCAGTGCACCCACTTCTTAATGGAAAGACAGGAGATTGATTCTTTCTATACCAAAGCAGCAGGGTTCCTTACAGCAGGGAATGAGGAGAACCCCAAATACTTAATTTAGAATGTTTGTTTTGATGTGTGTGTTTAATTTTTTTATTTGCCTCTTAAAAATAATCATGAGTCAAAGGACTGAAAATTTGGTCACTGGACAATATTTTTAGTGAAATACACACTTAGCATCTCCAAGTTAAAAACAATAAGTGAAAGTAAAGGGGAGATATTGGGAGGGAATGAAAATCCTACTTTATTCATTTTGGGAACAAGGAACTTTTAATTTATGGTTTTTTATTATATTCTGAATAGCAGTATACATAAACATTTCCAGATAATTACCATGAATGACATTTGTTGGGAGTATATGATACATATGCCATAATCTAAATGCATTATGCACGTGTTAATGTCTTTATGTTTGCAACAACCAGAGGTAGAGTTCCACTTTTACAGGTGAGGAAACATGCAAAGAGAGTCAGGTAACTTGCTCACGTAACACACCTAGGAAATGGCAGTGCTGGAATTAGATCCAGGCAGACTGCATTTCAAGCCTACAGTCTCCACACATATTTAAGCAGTTTAGCTTTATTTTTGGTCTATATGTGAACCCAAAAGAATGGAGTTAAGAGGAATTCTACTCAGAATTCTGTAGCTATCACAGGATACCAAATTTTTATGCAGACTTTGCAAATCTGGATGCAGATCTCTATGATATAGATAGTGACATCCACAGCCAAACATAATTGTGATATAGTGGTGGTTTGCAGCTGCACCCCAGGTGCCCTCATCTGTTAGGCCTGCATTATCTGAGACATACAGAACTCCACCGGGCTTAATAGATTTAAATCAATACCTTGAATTAACACCAGAAAAGGAACGTTACAAAGATACAGAGAAATAGGCATGGAAGAAACCGCATTTATGAAAGAAAATTACAACCTTTCAGCTACGGTTTTCATTACCAAGGAAGGCAAGTGTGTGTACATGTGTACATACTGGGGCACATGCATGTACATGTATATGTACTACATATCTACATAAACATTTATCTATGAAAGGAAGCATTAAATAGCAACATCTCCCATGGAGATAAAAATACCTCTCATATAAGGAATTAAATTTGAGTTTTTGTGAGTATTCTCTACATGGGAGAGTTAAGGCTCAACTCATTCTGCCTGTAAAATAAGCAATGGAAAATCAGTATTAATTCCTCAATTCTTAGTCAAAGCTTGCATTTTTACTGTTTCTACTTCAGGGAAACATTTTGGGGAAATGTCTAAGGGTCTTCATCATTCAAAGAGTAGAATATGCCAGGTCCTGCACTGCTTTAATAAAGATTTCAGTATTTGCAAAGTACTACAGCCCGCATGACCAAATGGGTTAACATTCTTCCATTTGTACAGGGACATTATATTAGAGTCTCAGCTAGCGAAAACAGACAGGATTTCTGATCCCATTCCATTGCATTCTGGTTGGCTGTTTTTTCTAGGTGAGAATGCTATCCCTCACCAAAAGGGTATCTTGAACTTTCTCCCAGCAAATACAGACTTTATAGAGGACAAATGCTTGAATCAATATCACTCTTTATGTGTATCTATAAACACTTCTGTATTAAAACAAAATGTGTTTTATATGGATCCTAGTTAAAATTTTGGAAAAGAATAAGCAAGCCTCAATTATTCATAGGTTACAAGGCTTATTTAGAACCATTCCATATGCTTTTACCTCAGCAACTGAGCTTCAAGTTATTCTGCAGAGTCGGTGGTGATGGCAATAAGTAGTTCTTTTTTTGCACCGAACTAAGCTTGCCATTGAGTCCTTTATTTGAAGAGTGGAATTTGCTTTATTCTTGGAACCTTCGGCATACTGTATGGAAGGCCAGGGGAGGCAAGGATGGAACTGAACTCAAGAGGAATGGCAGTTAGCCACGTGCCACACATGGTGTCAGGATTTTAGGATCAGGAAAGAGCTTCTAAAAAAGCAGTTTTTTGCTAATGTCTCCTTGGCATGG
The DNA here is from genome assembly GCF_016906955.1 of Phacochoerus africanus. Lineage (NCBI taxonomy): Eukaryota > Metazoa > Chordata > Mammalia > Artiodactyla > Suidae > Phacochoerus > Phacochoerus africanus. The sequence continues at coordinate 67,656,651 of NC_062552.1, forward strand.
AGGAGACTGATGCAGGGTTTACCTTTAAGCCACTTTATAGGAGCTAGGAGATATTTCTCCCATTCTTTGTCCTCAGCACACAGCTTCATTACAGGCTTACTCTGAGAAATTTTATTGTTTCTTGCCAAACAGTGTAGTTACCACCTTCATCCTCCCTCCCTCAACTCTTCATCAGGAAGGGGAAAAGGATCATATTTTATTCACTTCTGCACAGTAGCCAGAATGGTGTTTTACACATGATAGACACTTGGTGTTTGAAGTTTGTCATTATTTTTAAATATTTTTGCATAACTACTTTGTGACCACAGCAACATAATTTGTTGATATCCTTTTATAAATCTTAATTTGTAATAAATAAATCTGGTCTTTTTTTCCTGTGAAATTATTGCTCCCTCCAAGAGTCCTAAGAATTCACTCAGAGTCCAAACTCAACTGTAAGATTCCAGATGCCCCAGCACTGCAATCAAGGATGAGGTCTCCATGATCCAACCCCACACCCTTCTTCCAGGCAGCTTCAGCAAATGCAAACCTTGACCTTCAAGGTCATGCTCATGCCTGTTATCTGCTGATGCCCCTCCCTCATTTTTCAGTCTTGGAAGGGGTGATTCCTGATCACCTTTTGAGGCCCAGTTTCGATAATCTTTTATTCACAAATATAAATGTCTTTACTGTCAAATCTATGTCAGTTATAAGAAACTAGGAATAAAAAGTTAAGCAAAAACAGACACTATCCCTTCTTTCATGGGGCTTGCAGTCAGTGGAAGAGACAGATATTAAACAATCCATCATGCTAGTGGGTGTATAATGGCAAGGGCCATGGAGGGAAAGAACTGACCCCTTGAGAGTTTATAACAAAGGAAGCAGACCTAGAGTGATGCATCAAAAAGGCTCCCTGAGGTTACACTGTAGATGAGATGAAAGGTGAGAATCAAAGTAAAATAAATGAAAGAATGGGGCACCAGGATAGAGCTGGAAAAATGGCTGAACACAGTGGTGGGAAACAACATGTGGTGTTGAAGATACTGAATGAAGGCTGATGTGGGTGAAGAACAGAGGCAAAATAAACACTAGAGAAGTAGGCTGCGATCAGACCATGATTTCATGGTCAAGATGTTAGATTACCACAGCTTAAGAGCTACAAGAAACCACTGAAACCGTGCTCCCCAGGAGAGAAAGAACCCTCCCTCCTCTTCAGCTGTACAGTGTGCATGTTTCTCATGGCACCATCACATTCTACCCTGTTCTATGGGCATCTGTGAACATCCCCTGACACACCCTGCCTCACTTAGCACCTGAACAGTGTGCCGCCTACAACTCTGCAATAAATGCTGTCTTCCTGGATTAATGATCCATAGTTGAGTGATCAAAGATTCTTTTACTGTGAGCTATCCAAACCCCCTGTTTATTTTCATGTATTAATTTAATATTCTATCTTCTGAATTCTGAACACTTAGCTCTTGCTGAAATTAAATTATTTTTACCTTTGGCCTTGGCCATAAAGCAACATGTAGCACTTCAATTTTTGGATTTTTGTGTTTTTCTCTCTTCAATTAATTATATCATTTTATCATCACAAGGTCTTTTCTTCCACCCTGTTCGAGGTAATTTATCTACTACTCATGACCCATGAGAAATCTTCTTTTTGTATGTATTATTCGGTATTAACATTAAGCTTTCCATCATATCGAACATTCCTTATCAAAACTGATTAAGGTAAAGCTGGTTGGCATCCTAAGTCTTTTCTCGTTTTTCAGTGATTATACTTATTAAAGCATGTGAGTCATGTTTTTTCAAAAGACTCTTAGATTTTAATAGTATCTTCATTGCCTATCAAGATTTTTTTACCCTAAATAGAGGTGTGATATAAATATTTATTGATAAAAGGAGAAAAGAAGTGAGAGAGGGAGCTAGGGATCATCTACCATGCCCACCTTCAATTTTGCTGCCTTAAATTAAATTTTATAATGACTCTTGTCTATGCTCTGAAATTTATTTTTTTTAACACTTTTCCTAATCCACTGGATCCCACTTTTCTACATCTTAAGATTTTTTAACCATTAGACCATGAGTAAGAAGGGAAGGTAGAGAGGTGGAGAAATGAGAAGAGTTGGTCAAGAATGGTAACACGGATGCAGCCTAGTGCCTGGGGCAGTGACGAGAGATGCTTGAGCCTAAGGAAACAGCTGCTAGAATACTTGTCGGGTCACCAGAGCTGCTACTGATGCAAGTGATACCACATAATAGCGATGTTGTGAATGGCGGTCCCAGGATCACAGTGTTGGTACTGCTGAGACTACTTCCTGGCCTTCCTCAGATTCCTGGGCAACTTCAAACACATTCACATTAATGGTGGCAACCTGAACATCTGTCGACCTCTTGAATCTTTAGTGCTTTATTCTTCATTCAAAGGAGTTTGTCTCACATCAGGGCAAACAAAGTATATTCCAGAAAATGCATAAAGATTCCTAGAATGAGGAGTTCCCATCGTGGCTCAGTGGAAAAGAATCCATGAGGACGCAGGCTTGATCCCTGGCCTTGCTCCATAGGTTAAGGATACGGCGTTGCCATGAGCTGTGGTGTAGGTTGTAGATGCAGCTTGGATCTGGTGTAGCTGTGGCTGTGGTACAGGCCAGTGGCTGCAGCTCCTATTGAACCCCTAGCCTGGGAACGTCCATATGCTCTGGGTGGGGTACGGCCCTAAAAAGACCAAAAAAAAAAAAAAAGTTCCTAGAATGGGACACTAGAAATCCTGTACTTCAGCTTTTTATGAAATGTGTTTCATGAAGGGGCGGGTAAGAGGGAGCTGTGCCTGGAATCCTACTCTAACATCAACCTTAGCAGCTCTACTTCTAATAGGGTGTCATCTGTTTATGCCTCTAGCTAAGACATATTTTCACTAAGTCCCCTCAGCATTTAAAATGATAATATGTATAGGATTTTCTTTCCATTCAGTTTTTGACAAGAGAATGAAATATATAGGATTTACAATCCAGCCATATTTGCCACAGGGAAGACTTGCCAACTGAAGGGAGCCCAGTATCCAGATTCCTAGGATTCCCTAGGAATGTCAAGGTTAAAGTCTAGGGATTTACTGACTAAGTCTACTAGTTCCCTAATTCAATGAGGAACCATGCTCTCCTGGGGCTGCAAAGCAAAACAAAGTTTAGAAGGAGCTGAGCTTTATTTCTCTATGTGATGGGCAGCCTGTGTTTTCCTGTTAAGGGCATGCTTTTTCAAATGGGTGCTTTTGAAATACCCCAGAATATAGATTCATAAAAAGAAAATGCATATTTCGTTAAGTAATCTGACTGAACAAATAAGAATACTCAATGCCTATGCATCTTATATCACATGAGGCAAGTAGTATGAAATACTGGCCTTTGTTTTTATTTGAAATGCATCAGAGAAGTCAGCCTGGAAAAACAATGAGAGGTGGCATCCTCCATTTTATGTGGCCCTTCTTCAAATTTTATAAGTAGCAAGAGCAACAAGAGGCTTTGACCACCCGCCATTGTCAGCAGGAAGGGCTGCCTCCAGTAGAAGACTGAGTTAGGAAGATGATGGCAACATTATTCTGTAACACCTTCCGAGTGTTATTAGAAAATGACAATACTGTTTTTAGCCATTTCGCTTAACCAGATTGACAGAATTACAGGTTGACATTATTGTGAAATTTTATGATGTATCATGTTAACGGTGCCAGTTTGATTAGCCTTGATTGACAGCTTGTACCTGAACAGAAAGTGAAATATCTCAAAAATACAAAACCAGTGGATCTTGCACGACTTTCACAATAAACAAAATCTCTAGCTAATTTAATTTTTAACTAACTAGGAATTTCATTCTAACCTCATTCTATTAAAATTTCATTTCTTTTAACCTCATCCTGAGGCTGAAGCTGGAAGAAAATAAATCCAGGCTGCAGTTATAAAATCACTGTTCATGTTCTGAGATTTTAAATGCATTAGGAATAGACTGCTTGCCTAATGTGGCCCTGCCCTGCATTACCATCAGAGGAAACAGATGCACTTCAGGCCTAGCGTCCCTACACAAAGCCCCCGCTCAGATATGAGGCTTTAAAAACACCATATAGAAAGGCTGGCACAAGCACCTATCTGCATTATCACCATACCTCCACAATGCTTCTCTCTTACAGCGTCCTCACTGTTACTTAAACAGAAGTTGATCTCCTTTTATACCCTAGAACTAGAAGCTAGACTGCCAGTAAATTAACAGGGGGGTTGTACTTTCCCTTCTGGCTCCAGGGTGAATGGGACCTACAACTCAATCTGGAATGAGACTGGTAGCTTCTATTCGCCTTGCAGATTAAAGCCATTCATATTGCAGAATCCAGACATGCTAAGAGGTACAATTAGATACACTTGTAGATTCCACTTGCCACCTGACTTGTAAAACACAGTCATAAAAAGTGGGACTGGATCCAAACAGTACCCTCCAATCCAGAATCTGTTTTACTTCATTCTTTGTATCTCTTTGGAAATCTGCAACAATTATACTGCCAGTTTAAAATTTCTGTATCACAAAAGCATTATTCAGATGCTTCGAGTTGTATTCTTTGTTGCACAGGGAGCCTTAGGGTCCCATACAATGAGTGCCTGAGCTCTGACAAACCAGATTCTAAGGGCAGAGTATCCAGTTAGGGAAGAAAGCAAACTACCTACAAAAAAATCTCATGTGTGATTTTTTTTTAACTTTTTTTTTTCTTTTTAATATAGATGGTACATTAGGAAGGCTTTTGTTACTGTTCTTATTTCCTGGAGGAGCAACCAGTTGATCATCCAATTTGCAGGAAGGAAATGCAACTGCTGAAATGCACTGGGGCATATTTTGTTAACACACTCACATCACTGCCTGTTAGCATTAAGCACATATGTCCATTTATACGTACATGAATTTTAATTAAATAAATCTATTAATCCCATAAAGTGTATACTCAGAAAAAAAAAAATTGCTTAACACCTCTTTCTTGAAGATTCTGTATTCTTTAGGCTGGCCTCTCCCTGGCTTTGCCGTGTTTCCTACGGGTAGCAACCCTTTGGATTTCTCTTCCTCACTTTCATTCCAGACCCAGACAAGTGATATTTAATTCTGGGGCAGAAAGCATGCTTATATCTCCACGGTCTATTTCCTAGAGCTTTGGTTTACTTTGATGATCTGTGAATATTACATAGATCCTCAGGCTAATAGTGGACAGTCTTGGCAGGTAACATGAACACAGACAATTTTAAAAACTGTGATAGATATAGTCAAGGTTTTTAGAATGAAAAATCTACACAAACACTGAGTCTCTTTCCTGATAGGATTGACCATGAAATATGCAGCTCCCAGGTGGCTGCAAGAGAGCTCGAACTCCACTTCCCTTAAGAGGATGGCCAGGAGTACAAGAGACTACCTCCACTGCGAAACTCAGTCTGTGACAGAGAGATCTGTTAAACGGGAGCCTCCAGGTAGGGGCAACATCTTAATGGGAAAGACAATCAGGCTTAAAAGGACCATGGCCTGGTAGTGTACAGTGATGGGAAACTGGCTTATCAAAGGTATTAAAGTCACCCTGCTGGGTTTCATGAAGGATAAAGTTATGGCCATGGTTTTTCCAGGGATGGATCAGGAACCAGATTTTATGTATATGGGTGTGTCTACACATACTCATTCATAATTGCATGTATACACATTCATAATAGCAAAAGTAGAGGCTATGGAGTTAGGACACTTCAATCCTGGTTCTAAAACTCACTAGGCACAAGTTTGGTGAAAATAATTTAACTTCTTCAGCACCTCTTTTTCTCATCTGGAAAATAGGAACGATGAGACATTATAAGGATTAAGTGCAATAATGCATATGGAGTACTTGCCTGAGTACTTGGTTCAACTTCAACATAAAAAAAAAATGTTGTGTATCACTACTTCTCTCCTTCAATGACTGGGAAATACCTAGTTATGCTCTAGGAATGGTACCCTGACTTCATAAAATTATTCTTTTATTTCATCTGTTCACTTAACATATGTTGACAAACCAATCACTTTCCATGTACCAGTCACTGGGCTAGATGGCATTTCATGGTTGAACACTCCTACACTGGTTCATTCTGAACTCAGGTTCTATAATAACTTAAAATGTTTAAATGAATTTTTCTGTATTGTCGTATTAATAATTTCCATATGACCACATCTGAACAATCTGCTCTGTCCTGGGCAACATACATAATAATCTGGATAAGATGACAAGTGACTCTTGAAGGTAATTGTCTTGGGAAAGAGAGATGCTTAAAGAAAGGCTGTCTTTAGTTAACAGGCATTGAAAGTCACAGAGTGAGTATCAAAAAGGTCCAAGGCCCCAGCAGATGAGGCAGTGCCACAGATCGCCATGCAGAGCTCAGACTCGAGTGGTTGTTAAGAACTGGAAGCTCAGAACCAGGCAAACCTGGCTCATCCACATTCACTGTGCCGAGCTGTGCAGATATCTATGTTTTCAACACCAGTTTCTGTTCTGGGATAACCCTCATCAGAGGTAGTCTGCAAGGAGTAAGTTGGAAATGATTGGAAAGTCACTAGCACATAAAATCTAATCAATAGATGGTAGATACTGTTACTAAGCAATATGGTTGGTCCCTCTACAAAGTTTGATTTCCTCTGAGAGAAGGAAAAGAAAAAAAAAAAAAACTTGCCTACATGAAATTACTTGAAAACATAAAGAAAACAAACATTGACAAATACAAAGTAATAAAATAAAATTAGCCAATTTGGGGGCGCATACATGCACTGAAATCAAGGAACACTGGGTTCTAGTCTGTTTCTTTATTAACTAGTTCTTTGACCAAGAACTGGTCTTTAACCTCTCCTAACTTCCATTTTCTCATCTAGCAAGTAAATTCTTTTTAGCTCTAATTCTAAATACTTCTCCAAGTTGAGAGGAAGCTGGAATACGGGGATATTGGCAAGCCCTGGCTTACAGTGTGGAGTAGGGGCAGTCTTGGACTTGTACCAAGCAAGGAGTGGGAGAAGCATGCAGGTGAAGGGAATGGGATGAGTAGACAAGGAACCTATGGGGTGAGTAAATACGGAGAAAAGAAGATAAATTCACTTGACAGAACAGGGTAAGTAAACATAGAGGGAATGGAGTAGAGAAAACCAGGCACTGTATTCAGCCAGGCAGTCTGTCCATCTCTGTGCATCCCATTGGCCTCTCTCTTCCTGCTCTGATGCTCCCACCCCCACCTTCCCAGGGCCTGCATGCCTCACCTCCTCTCACTGTGGGATTTGTAATCACAGAAAAGTCTGTTGATTAATCCCTGGGAATTCCAGAGCAGTTTGCAGCTGCTCTAAATTGCTCCATTAAAAAATTCTTAGTGCAATCGACATTGTAAAACTTCATGTTTAACAACAAAATGAGCTTGCAGCAAGATGCCCATACAATGAAAAGCAAAGAAAGCTTCCCAGCGTTTCTAAGAGATAGGGTTATTCCAAAAGCATTTTCACATAGTTTTTTTTTTCTTCCCCACCCACAAGTAACTCCAAAATGGCAAAGTTCAGCTCTTTTAACCTATATTTATATATCAGCTCTTTTTAAAATTACAAATTGCATTTCCGGGCTTTTGTTATCTAAAGATAAATATCCTATCTGCAAATTAGATTTTTCCTCCAGCATTGCTAACCATGTATCTACTGGATAACTCCAGGGAAACCACTGTTCTCTGCACAGGAAGTAGCTCAACTCTTTTAGGAGCTGATTTTAAAGAAATCATGGTTACTATGTCACTACGGAGAAATATCCTATTTCCACCGTATCAAAAGGATATTCCTTTGTTTCTTTTTCTATCTTCTTCACAGTGGGAAAAGTAGTGATTTCAGAAACTTCATTCTCAGAGCCAGTCAACCCTCTGACTATAGGAGAGGAGGTTATAAGAAAGTAGTGTACGTAGAAACCACCTAATAGAAAAGGAAGAACACAGCCAACTTCGGATGATGAAGTGCTAAGAAAGGCCTTCACGTCTGTGCTATTACCACTCCTGATAGCATGGGACAAGACAGGGAAGAGATGGCAGAGTCAGTCATTCACGCCAATTTTCTGAGGCGCCGCAAGGAGACAGCTACCTCTGTTGAATAAGCTTTTGGTAACTGAAGATTCCTTTAAAACCATAAAGCCTTTGGGGGCATCAACACAGTACTTATGCTCCACTACCAACTTGCTTGTCTGTCCCACAGAGTTTTTAAAAACAACTCTGATTTCCTCTATATTCACAAATCTAGCAAATAGTTGGGACAACGAGTGAATGAGTAAAAACATTATCCACACAAACGTATATTATCTTCCTGAAGGGGCTAATTAAACCAAAGAAATCCTACCAAGTATAAGGTATAAATATATATAGTTCTGCCAAGAAAACACACTGGAAAAAATATTCATCTAGATGGGATCTGTAGGAGAAATGAAGAGTGCTGAAGTTAGGAAACTGGGGGTGAGCCTAGCACATAACTGGTGACCTGATTGTGTTTAGGTCTCTGCCAGACACTAAAGGCACAAGAAAAAGAGTAACAGCCCCTGCTTTTAAGTATGTGACCAGCCTGGGAAGGGGATGCAAACTAATGAAGACTTCTCATAAAACAGAGCTACAGATGCTATGGCAGAGTTAAGGAAAGAATGGGATGGAATAGAATGGGACACAGGCAACATTGGGGCTCATAGGTGTTTATTCCTCATTTAGTCTTAACTAGTAAGATATGGTGGAAAGAGTGGTATACATAAATATTCAAATTCTACTCAGTCTTAGCAAGGTGAAGTAGAGCGAGGCTTTTAAACAGGAGGAAACCGGGATGGGGGATGGGCAGCAATCCAGGTGAGAGGCACCCCAAGAATAAATGCATGAAGATAAAAGGGAAAGAGGCTGGCGCTTGCAAGGGGAGATATTCGAGGCCCAGGTGCACATGGCTGGGGAAGAGACGAGGCTGCAGAAAAAGGCAGAATCCTGATCATGAAGGGTCTTGCCCACAATGTCTAAGGGTCTCTCCCTCATGTCTCCTCACTTTTTCTATCATGTATTACTTTACATAAAATTCACTAATAGTAAGTACCCTGAGATTATTACAATAAAAAGGTTCTATTACCAATGAGGAACACAGATGGATGGAAATGATTTCCACCCCTTCTCTTTTTTTGTCTGAAAGCAATCCTAAGAGCCGCAGTTCAAAGGAGATAGGAATTCTGAGGACTGGGTAGTGTGCTTTATCTGAGAGCAAATCCTGGAAAGATTATTCTAATTGCTGTCTAAAATCTTAAAGATTATCTCAAATCTGACTCAAGGAGAGGAGGAAAGAAGTGGCACAGTCCCCCGTAGCTGGGCAGGAACAAGGAAGGAGAAAGAAACCTATTCAAGCATTTTCTATGAGGGCATGTTTGAGATGCAACAAAGGGTAACAGCACTCTCATTTCGCTGTTGCTGATTTTTGGCTTGATCTGCCATTGCAGGGGGCGGGTCACTGGGTTTGGATGATCCAGGTGAATCAGAATGAGGAAACATTTTCCTTAATAATTAAGTGGCATGCCATACACTATCCAGGTCATCTTTAAAATGCACAATAAATTATTCATAAAACAAATAATGGTCACTAATGTTCCCATTTGATTAGTAACTAGAAAGATCATTTTCCCATCCAAGGGTAAAGAGGTGTGGAATCATGGAGGGAGCCAACAATCTGACCACGTCGGCTCCAACTACCACTCACTGGTTTCTATTCCTCATTCTTTCTGAGCTCAACTTCTCATACTCAGATTCTTAAGTTGCTCTGAGTGCCAAATGGGTATTTTATTTAAAGTATGTTTTCATTCTCTGTATGACTATGCTAGGAATGGAAATGAGTATTCCATGAGCCCTTTAATTAATCTTGAAGAAAAACTGTACAGAAAAGCCACTTAAAAAGTCATGTATTTTCTATCTCCTTGGACCTTTGCAAAGTACACACTAACATAGTAGGTAGAGCCTGGGCTCAAAATCAGACCTGACTTTTGTTAGGTATGTGCTTGTGGGCAGTTTCCTTGACTTCCATGAGTCTTGGCTTCCTCGTCTGTAAAATAAGAGAGCTCCTACCTATTACAGATGAATGGTGAGAAAGTGAAATAGCATTATCTTTTAAAAATGGTATATAGGCATAAAATGTGTAGATGAGTGACAGGTTCAGGCCACATATTCACAAATGTTAAATATTATTCAATGTGAATTTTTTGATTAAGAAAGAGTTCTCTATCACAATATGAGAAAAATTATTTTAAGGTAATATGGGAGTACGCTTCTGCCATTAATGTGATTACTGTTCCTAGTAATAAACACTGTATACAATATTGAGGATCAGTATCTCCAAACCAAAGGTCTATAGAGAGAGGCTATTCATATCCATTACCCCCATAATCATATTTACCCCTCATGTAGAGTTTCCTCTCCATACTGGCAGACACTGTTCACATCTGCCTACTGTATTTCTGGAATTGCTTCTACATACAAATTATGTATAATTCTGGAATCACAGAAATCATGTACAATTAAAAATCTTTTTAAAATTTGAACATTTTAAGTAAAAAATACAGCCAAAGAGGAGGGTAAATGATGTATCTTGGAGACAGCATTAAGTGCTCATGCATCTAATATTGAACCTTTTTTTCCTTCTAGTATTTGTTTATTCACTTTGGGATGGGGGAAACATGTATGAGAATTATTTGTGAATGTCAAAGTTTATTTAAAGAGATTTAGAATATTTACAAAGATGCAAACCAGACTGCAAGATAAAAGAAACAAAAAGTAACAACTATGAAGATTTGCAAAAAGGGATGGGGGGAGTTCCGGTCATGGCTCAGTGGTTAATGAATCCGACTAGGAACTATGAGGTTGCAAGTTCGATCCCTGGCCTTGCTCAGTGGGTTAAGGATTTGGCATTGCCATGAGCTGTGGTGCAGGTTGCAGATGCTGCTCAGATCTGGCATTGCTGTGGCTCTGGCATAGGCTGGCGGCTACAGCTCTGATTAGACCCCTAGCCTGAGAACCTCCATATGCCATGGAAAAGACATTAAAAAGGGGGGGGGGCTAGGGAATTAAGAGGAAGTTAAGGGAGGAAGGAAATAGCAAATTGTATGCCATGAAGCCCTCGAACCTTGACAGAGGAAGGTCACAACTCTGATCTTCACACTGTTTGCAGGATCCATAACATACAGACCTACTAGTTGCTCAAAGGAAAGAATAATTATTCCCTTACAGGACCAGAGAGAAACTTTTCCCTGGTGATCCTGAGAGAAAGGAAATCTGATGTATAACAACCACAACTTTCTTGCAGTGGGCACAATGATTAGTATTTTTTTTTTCCTTTCTGACCATTTTATCTAATATCCTTTTATAGTAAGCCTGATACCACAAAACAATTTAAACCAAGGAATTCTCCAGTGTGTCAAAATGATACTGCCTAGTTACGATTGTGAAGAGTCACTTCTAGAGGAACAGACGGTGAGAAGTAAACAAACCTTTTTGAAGGCAAGAACATGTGGTTAGATGATTCCTACACCTCTCGCAGAATTCCTGGAATGTCATGTGTGTGGCACTATACATTTCAGAACAAAAACAGAGTGCTGGAGAGCACTTCAGTGAGTTTGAGCAATCTAATGTTAAAAAAGAAGAAGGATGACCCAACTATTCTAGGACTGTTAAGAACACCTGCATCATAGAAATTCTACTTTTATTTAGGATTCACAGAAAAGTGCAATACTAAACCCAATAATACTACCTGGTGTTAGCAATTCACTATGATGAAATTAAGACCAAACAGTCATCTTGGGCCTGGGTGACCTAACTTTGTGATGATGGGCATGGCATTTAACTTATCTGGCTCTCCCTTTAATCACAGGTAAAGTGTGAGTGTTGGACGAATCATAACACTCAGTCATTATGGAACAAGTCTTTGTTTGACACAAAGAATTAGTAGTTGCATCGATGTTCCTTCTCTGCATAAGGTGCTCTACTCACACTGGGACAAAGGCACACATGGGCAGCAGATGGGGGACTTACGGGGCCCTAAATCCCCCTCTTCTATGGAAACCTCAAGAATGGAATGAGCAGTAACTCTAAGTCAAGGAGTTTGATTTCTGTATTCTTTGAATCAAAGCATCCCACTTTAAAACGAATTTTTAAGTATTTAGTAAGGGATCCTAATGATGAGACAGTACAAATCAGAGCTCTCTGAATATGTGATGCTGTTATCCACTCAGATGGGCTGAAATAAGGAGTCATGAATCTGAGTTTCCCATCACCCAGCTGCAGCCCCACCAGCCTATCCCCTTTTCAGCCTTGCTCCAGGCTAGCAGTCGAGCAGACTAGTTAAAAGACAATTAGTCCAATTTCACATTCTCTAGCAGCCGAAAAATTTCATGTTATTTCAGTCACAGTGGATGGATGCCAAGTTCACTGGAAGCAGCCCTGCTGATTTATCCAGTCCATTTTAATACTTTAGAAATACTGTTAAAACATGGCTGTCCTAATTACACAGGGATCAACGCACAGTGTCCCTCTCACCCAGGATTCTCCCAGAAGGGCTGCAATCAGCTGCATTCCCCTTAATTTCACCATGCAATTCCAACTAATTTCATCCTAGTACAGTGCTGTCAGACAACTCCCATGCCTCTGCGGTTTTAATCGATTAGCTCAATGTCTCTATAATGCATCACCAGCTGCCAGGCACAGAACTGGACGCTTTGCAAGCATTTCAGCTAAAAGACAGTTTAATTACTACACCAGCCTCTCAAAGGCATAGGCACAAAGCCTTGGAAGCAAATTATTAAAATATTTGGTGTCAACAAGCCACTTTATAACTGAGCAAACAATGACAATCCAAGAGATGGAAATAAGGAGAAAGTTCAGTGTTTAAATTGTGAGTAAGCTTTTTATGGACTCTAATATATTCAAACAAATGGCCTGGTTTCAGCTTCGCTGTTTCCATAAGGCACTTATGTTTCCTGGCCATTAGTTTGTGGACTATGTGGACATTTGGGACACTGTCAGGCTTGGAACATTATCCTTCAACGGAAAAGAAAGGACTGAGGTATGTAGCATTAGCAAAAAAAGTAGACCAATGAATCACTAGTTTGATTATACTAGACTCACAAAGCATGGATTCAAGCAATTAACTCTGGTCTCATACATTCCTCAACTGTCAAAGCTTACACAAGTAGAATTAGAGTGCCTGTAGTTAAAGCATAGTATTAGATAAATATACCTAAGAGTAAAGCTAAAGAACAAGAGTTCCATCATGGCTCAAGGGTCCCAAATCTGACTAGTATTCTGAGGACAAAGGTTCAATCCTTGGCCTCACTCAGTGGGTTAAGGATCTATCATGGCTGTGAGCTGTGGTGTAGGTTGCAGATGCCGCTGGGATCTGGTGTTGCTGTGGCTGTGGTGTAGGCCAGCAGCTGTAGCTCCAATTCGACCCTAGCCTGGGAACTTCCATATGTCGCAGGTGTGACCATTAAAAAAAAAAAAGAATAAAATATTAAAACATTTAGGTTAATCAGTTTAGCATAATATGTTTTGCAACCATTCTGGGTAACAAAGAAGCCAGGGAAATTGTTACAAAGAGAAAAAAACATTCTTAGGCATAACTTAAGTGCTTATACAGAACTGTGCCAAAAGAGGCCAACAAAAAAGAAAAATTTATTTTTTAAAATCTTCTTCAAAGCATCCATCACAGAAGACTTTAACTATGAGGGTCAATGGACTTCTGAAAATTAGCAGCCAGAAATCCAAGAGACCTTCCATCCCCAGTCCTCATGACAAGGGGCCAGGAGATCATCTTTGCCTCCTTTGCTATTTTTCCTTAAAGACGCCTGTACTTCAGTCTAGAAACAGACACAAAGTCACTGACCAAGCACAAATGGTCCTCAAGACACCCTAAACAAGAAATGTATCGTTTCCTCATCAAAAGGAGAGTAGAGAAATCTTATCTCCTTAATCAGAGGCACAAATCCGGTTTCAGATAAAAGTCAACATCTTATTGTAAAAAGAATTTAGAATGTATAAGGAATAATGGTTTAATATTAAGTTTTGATATATTACTTTCACTTCCTATTAATTCCTTTTGATTGGAACTGCTAATGGTGGGAGGGGGGCACCCTTAAGATGACTTAAGATAGGCAGACTATCTTCTCCACATTCAGTGAAAATACGTGACTTTCCTCATGTGCAGAAAGAGACTAGTTATGTTACTAAGGGTTGTCTTCTGTAGTTTAAGGCATTAGCAATCTCCAATTTTTTATTTGATCAAAATGTGCCTGTTTTTTACTTTTCTTTCTTTACAGCATGATACCAACCCTGCAGTAACGTCACTTGCCATTCCTTTACGTTTTCAAAGAGCTCCATTATAGCATATAACACAGCAGAAGCTGTTGGGGTCAGAGGCGTATACATTACAATTTCAATTTTATAGACCGGGACTTTTCCAGAATCTCAGGATGGCAAAGCCATGAAGAAGGCCCAGCTCTGCAGATACTCATCATAGGCTCTTTCTACTACTGTATGGCTGTTAAAAAATCTTAAGAATGGCTGCAATAAACCACCTTTCTTTCATCTTATTTATGTTTTGACCACACCTGTAGCATGTGGAAGATCTCCCACCAGACATCTAACTCAAGTCACAGCAATGACCTGAGCCTCTGCAATGACAAGGCCAGATCCTTAACTTGCTGTGCCACAAGGGAACACCTTCCTTTCTTTTTATTTATTTCTTATTTTTATTTTCGGCTTTTTAGGGCTGCACCCGAGGCATATGGAGGTTCCCAGGCTAGGGGTTGAATAAGATCTACGGCTGCCAGCCCACGCCACATCCACAGCAATGCCGCATCCTTAATCCACTGAACAAGGCCGGGGATTGAACCCACATCCTCATGGATGCTAACCAGTCAGATTTGTTTCCACTGAGGCACAACGAGAGCTACCTTTCTTTCTTTTTAGATCAATTATGCTTAAGTCCTAAAAATTCCATACCCAATCTTACTCTTGTTTTAATAGTGTAGTTTTCCAAACACTTGTTTTTTCCAGTTTTCTTATTAGTTGGTGACTGCACAGTTTATCACCCAAAGTGAGACATTTTTGAGAATGAAAAGCAGTTTTTGATGATTACATTGGAATCAAGAGTAGAAAACTAGAACCGATCCCAGGGCAATGAAGACATGAGGTTTTGGCATCTACTATAGATAAGGTGTCACCACTACTGAAGCTACTTAGAGAAGCCTCTGTGTGGGCTGAGACCCCATGCAGCCCTTGAGAGCTGCAAGGGAGCAGCCTCCATCCTTGCAGCACACAGGTTTGGCCACACAGGCTGCAGGGCCTCTGACATTTGTTTTTAATTCATTCTCAATAAGGTATATCAACTGTCATTATTCATTTGCAGTCTACCTTTGGGCCTCAGAGGCATTTCAGTTTGAGTCCCTCACTCTATTAGGTCACTGTTTCCACAGGCCAAAAATAGTTCAATTTTGGCAACTTCAGATGGTTCAACTTGATACTTGGAGCAGCTCTACTTTCATTCCCAGGGCGGAATGCTTTGTATTCTGATGTCATATCCTACTGAATCCCAACTACTACTTGTTCGGAATTCTTCCTTCTACCCATTGTTGTCTTGATTGCCTATCTGCTCAGAATCATGCTGAAAAGCCCTCCATACATGTGCTTCTCAAACTTCAGTGTCACATGAATCATCTCAGGATCTTGTTAAAATTAAAGAATCTGATTCAAGAGGTCTGGGAAGGGGTCGGAGATTTTGCATGTCTAACAAGCTCCCAGGTGACACCATTGCAGCTGGTACCTAGGCCACACTTGGAGGAGCAAAGCTACAGACTCTACTGTTCTGACACACAGAGGTTTTATTCCCAGCTTCATCAGTTATTAGCTGATGACTCTGGGCAAGTTATTCAACTCTTCTGAACCTCAATTTTTAAATACATCAAATGTCTTTTATCTCACAGGGTTGTTTTGAGTATGAAAGGAGATGGTAAGTTCATGTGCTTGGTACATTATTAAATAAATATAAGGTTATCATTACTATTATTGTTGTTGTTTAATAAACATAAAGCAGAGGCCCTCTGCCCCTAGGAGCTATGTTACAGAGTAATTCCTCAATTGTGGTCCTAGGACCACTAGCGTCAAATATCCTAGGAACCTGTTAGGAATGCAAATTCTTAGGCCAAATCAGACCTACAGAATTAGCAACCCTGCATGGGTTGCTGAATAAACTCTCCAGTTGTTTTTGATAAATGGTGATGTGTAGAGATGCACTGATGTTTTTACTTAGCTTTTTAAATCAGAAATATTTACAGCATAGTTATTTCATAGGTTTGACCCCATTTAACTGTGATGTTTGTGATTCTTTTCATGTCTATTATTATGCTGTTCTTCAAGAGGAAATCTTCATGTCCTTCCTGCTCATGTAAATTACATACACACTTGCATTAAAATTTTACATAGAGCTTCTTTATAGTTTTTAAGATAAAAGCATTTACTTCAAAACGCAGTGTGATATATGAGTTCAGTATTACTAAATGTAAGATGCTTTAATTTCAAATCTGTTTACTTTCCTTTTGCAGTCCCTGCTTTTGCAATATGTTCCATCTTTAATTAGCAAGTGTATGAACACTACTAATTTATACCAGATTATAAAATTAAGGTGAGCTCGAAAAACTGTTCAAGTAGTGGTACTCATATCTTGAACATGCTTTCTGTATTTTTTCTGTGCCCTTTCATATCATCCTTCTTTCTCCCCACCCCTTTTTTTTTTCTCTTATCCTTCTGGAGATAGTTTTTCTACTTGGCTTCCAGGACCCTACAATGTCCCAATTTTCCTACCAACTCACTACCTGGGTCTTCATCTTGTTTTTTGTTTGTTTGTTTGTTTGTTTGTTTGGGGTTTTTTTTGGCTTTTTTTTGGGGGGGATGTGCTTTTTAGGGCCACACCCATGCCATGTGGAAGTTCCCAGTCTAGGGGGTGAATCAGAGCTGCAGCTACTGGCCTACACCACAGCCACAGCAACATGGGATCTGAGCCTCATCTTTGACCTACACCACGGCTCACAGCAACATTGGATCCTTAACCCACTAAGCAAGGCCCAGGATCGAAACCACATCCTCATGGATACGAGCTGGGTTCATAACCTGCTGAGCCACAATGGGAACTCCCCTCATCTCATTTTGATCTGTAAATATTTCGAGGTTCTGGGGCTCCCTCCTCAGACCTCTTCCTCCTCTATCTACATTTACCCCTAGGTAACCTCACCCATTCCTCCCGCTATAAATACCAGATACACATAACCAATGCACACCCAACTGCCTTGACCTGAGGGCTCCTCAATTTATGCAAAACTGAACTTGGGATGTTCCCCTACTCCAAACCTATGTGGTACCCGGGAACTCCTTTTTCTTTTTCTTTTTTTTTTTGGGGGGGGGGCAGGGTGCATTACACCATTTACTCAGCAGCTCAGACACTCTTTCACGTCAGGCTTGACGCCTTTCTTTCCAATTTGCATCCACAGATTATGCTGGACATGACCTTCAAAATGTATCCTCAAGCCGATGACTTTTCATGTCCTCTACCACACTTGTGTAGGCCTCTGTCTCTCTCCCCTGGATTGGTCTCTCTGCTTTCACTTCAGCCCTACATAGTATATTTTCCACATAGCAACTAGAATAATCATTTTAAAATTCAGATCATGTCTATCCCCATCCTAAATCCCAAAATCCAAAGGCCATGTCTGGCTCTGGCTACAGTTCCAACCTCACCTCCTACCACCCACCCCTTCCTTACTCAGCTCCAGCACCACCATCTCCCCGCCTCTCTTAGATTCAATCTTGCTGCCCCAAGAGCTCTACACTGCTGTGGACTCTGTGTCTTCCCAAGGCTCTGTATAACTTGCTCCCTCACTTCACTGAGGTTACTGCTTAAATGTTATCTCTCAGAGAGACATTAAGCATTTCGAATACCATCTAAAATGTCATCCTCTGTTAACACCCTATTCCTTTACCCTGCCTTATTAGTTTTTATATACAGCACCTACAACTGATACCACATGTGCATGTGTTGATTTATCTTCTCTTGACCCAAAAGTAAATGCCTTGATAGCAATGATTGGCCATGTTCATTTCCCTATTTCAAGTACCTGACACATAATAGGCTTTAATACATGATAAGTTTGACAAGTAAAATAACTGAATCTCAGATAAAGTGAATTGCCTATGGTGGGACTAGAAATAAGGTTCCCTGTTTTCCAACATCCTTATCGCTCCCATTTGACTGTTCTTCCTCCCCACTTGATTACATACCCTGGGAATCGATCAATTCTATATAAGAGAAGTCTTTTTTTTTTTTTTTCATGGCTGGCATTTCCATGTTTCTGGATTTCTCTCTGTAAGAAAAAAATACATGGCACACGATCTAAAATAGCATCCCATATTACTCTCTAACCCCTTACACTGCTTGAGTTTCCTCTGTAGCATTTATCATGCATTACAGGTATATCTGTCTGCGCTCCCCTCAATAAGAACTGTAAGCTTAGTGGAGGTATGGCTCTGTTTCATCTACCATCCAAACACCTGGCGCAGAGCAAAGCATTCCCAAAGCTTGTGATGAGTGAATGAAAAACGTGGGTATCTTACCTTCTACCAGCCATTCTTTCAGAAAGCCAGAATTCTCCCTCAAAAGAAACAATCACACTGTCTGTGAGGAGAGTATTTATGTTTACAGACATTCTGCTATCATCTTGTCGTTTATCTTAAGGCATGAGAAAATCATCATCATAATTTGTTTATAATCATTTATAAAGTGCCTTCTATATGCCAAGTACTTCATGTTTGTTATCTCTGATCCTCACAATAATCCTGTGAAATTAATTACCACTATTATATTCATTTTACAGATGAAGGAACGACATAAAACTCAGGAAAAAAAGAAGGAACTTGTCTAGGATCTCAGAGTTAAGTAAATGGTGAACTTCAGATTCATTCTAGAATCAAAGTCTTTTTGTCTTGGAAATCCATGAGTTTTCCAATCAACCATATTACTTCTTTAAAATTGAACCAGTATTCTTAGGAATAAATGTTATTATTTAGAGAGGGGAGAGAGGGGACTGAAATAACTATTTGGTTTTATAGTTACTTCTGACATAGCAAAAGGTCACCAGGTCAGGTACAGTATGTATGACATAGTACATTAACCATGCAGAAACCTCTGACGACTAAAGACAAATTAATTCCTTCTAATTGTTGGGATAACTGCATTCACCCCAACCCTCACTACTTCTGTGTTTTCCTGTGAGTATATTTAACAATCTTCCAAGGCCTAGGAATAGAATAGTGCATTTATAGTTCTTTATCAAACTCCTCAGAACAAATTAATCCTACTTTCAGAGTAGAAATGATGAACATAAAGTAATCCTAATGTCTAGCACCAATGCAGTCATCAACACGCAGCACCTGCACACTGCACACTTCTGCTAGCACAGTCTCAGAATGGGAAGCATGAAGCTGCAAGCATCCATACACAGCAGCCCACTAGGGTGAACCTGACGTGGGCACCTTTGGTGCTTTCATGTGAAACTAAGTACTGAAAGATGAGACTAACTTATTGTGTCTTTTGATACTGAACAGCTATAGAACAGCTAAATAACTAAAGATTCGCATGTAGTTTTGTGGCTTTCATTTCTTACAAATTAGATTTGTGAAATTAAATTTTCAAAGGATTTGGCCTTTACTGAAACAGAGCCAGTTGATCAAATAATCAAATTATATTCATCTATTGTGACCACATTCTTAAATTCCCCCATCAAAGGCAAACGGAACAAAGAAAAAAAAAAAGAAAAGAAAAGAAAGAAAGAAAGAAAAAGAAAGGAAAGGAAGAAAAACAGCTGGGAATAATGTCAATAGAGTCAGAATGTGGTGTGTAGACAGTTCTTTCAGCATGAATCTATCCTGGATGCCTCTATTATGGATCTGACTTCACAAGGAAGCAAAATTACTTAATTCATTATCCACCTACCCTGATGTAGATCTATGCATGTGAAAATCTCTGTTACTAATTTTAATTGCACTATCCCCTCTCTACAGGATTCTGTTAAATTGGTTTGGTGAAATAGTAGTGAATCACATCAAAGTGGTGGGCTACATTTTATAATATATCTAAATAACTATCCCATTTTCCCAGCATGTTGCTATGCATTTTAAGTATTAATATTATGACTCCAGTTTAGAAGAATGTAGCCTTTTTCTTTAAAATAAATTTTCTTGCTCTTTTAGTACTGTTAAAATTGGGCTGGATTTTAAGTGGCTAACGAGTAATAAAAGAGCAATATCTGCTGCAGGGAACCACAAAAAACATGCTGGCGGCCTCATAAAATATGTTCATGCAAGTCACTTGCAGATACATCATTCTGATACAGTAATGGTTTTTCCAAACTAAGTGGGCTCCCTTTTGTAGCTACACTTTATTATCTGGATTCTTATTTTCACTCTCACTCCTGGATTTTTAGAGAGAAGCTTTTTTTTCCCCCCTCACATGCACATTTGTAAATTCAGAGAAGCAGTAAGGGTCAAGAAAAAAGAAAGAAACTCATGATTCAGATCTGAGAACTCGCATGGGTGCTGCCACTGTGGTGCATCTATGACTTAAATTTTGTGCAGTGTTTCAGTGTCTTCAACTAATAAAATGAAAAGGAACCTCGAACTTTTCTTAGATAAAAATGCAGCCGCTTTTCAAAAGTTGCTAGATTCCTGGCATGTATATCCTAACAGGGAGGCATTATGGTCAAACACAAGACGCTTAGTTGTTTGAAGTAGGAAGCCCACATTCTAGATCCTGCCTAAACTCTAAATTGGGTCCCTGGCAACTCCAACCATCTGCCAAGACTTCAGTTATTTCATTTGTACTACTTCGATGATTCCAAGTTTCATAAAGCTTCCTCTAGGAATAGCATAGAGAATGCTTTTAGACAAAACTAAAAGAAAGGAGGCTAGTTATAAAGCTGGAGTAATAATGCAAATGCAGAAGGATAGGTCTGAACTCAGGATGTCTGTGGAAAACAGAGGGAAGGGATATATTGTAATGATAATGATAATTAGGACTTGGGAACCAGCTAGATATGGGAGGGTGAAGAGAAGGGGAGATTAGGATGGCATCCAGTTCATGTCTGGTACAACAGGGATAGGAGGTCAGGCTGGGGAAAGAGTGTGCTCAAGGACATACCCACTTCAATGTGTCCAGAAAGATGCAGAGTAAGAACTTGGAAAGAGAGATCTAGGAGTTCCCATTGTGACTCGACAGGTTAATAGCCTGACTAGCACCCATGAGGATGCAGCTTTGATCCCTAGTCTCGCTCAGGGGGTTAAGGATCCAGTGTTGCCACAAGCTATGGCTTAGGTCTCAGATGCAGCTCAGATCTTGCTTGGCTGTGGTGTAGGCCTGCAGCTGCAGCTCCAATTTGACTCCTAGCCCAGGAACTTCCATATGCCACAGGTACAGCCTTAAAAATAAAAAGAGAGAGATATCTAACATTTAAACGAGAAATAACCACGACCATACATTCTGGAATCACTATTTCAGGGAAGATTTTTCTCTGGATACTCACTCATTCAAAAATCACTTAGTTAGTACTTACTACGTGCCATGTACCTATCCTGGTGCTGGCATACAAGAAAACAAGTACCCCTGCCCTGATGAGCTCACAACCTAGGGACAATAGACAGATGTATCTATTCAGAGAAAAAAGCAAAAAATTAGCATTTTTATGAGTTTATTCTACATACCAGCACTGTGGAAATAACTACTTTAACTTTAAAAAAATCACATGATTCTAAAGGTTATTATTCAGGATGGAACTATTATAACTTCCAATTTATGAACAAGAAAATAGAGCCTCTAAAATTTAAATAACTTTTTCCAAGTCATGGAGCTAGTAAGTTAACAAGGTTAGGATTCAAACCTGGGCTTTTTTTCTAATTCTAAACTTTTAACTTCTATAATGTGCAGAAGGAGAACAGAAGAGCCCTAAGGAAGCAGTCTGGGAGAGAGGCTGATTTAAGGGAGGCCAGTGCAGGAGGAACCCAGGACCCATTTCAAGAAAAAAAGAGCAGGAGACTTAAAAGAAAAGAGAATTATGCCAGAGAGCAGTGGAAGAGCCAGACCAAGACCTGTGGGGAAGAAGGGAGCTGGGACAATACACAGGGTCAAATGCTCCCCAGGAGTCAAGCAGCAAGGCCTGCAGAGCGCCCAGGGGAATCAGCTTCTGGAAAATCAAAGGCATGAACAAAGACGACAGTCAGAACCCAATGGTCACAGTGATAGGAAGACTGTAACAAGTCATTCAATTGGCGAGAAACTGGAAAGTACAGAAGAAATAGTGGCTCAGAGTAACAGGACAAGTTAGAGCCAAGATGCTGGTTCAATTGAAACACCCCAACTTTACAAAGTTATAGAGAGATTTCAGATTGTTTTCCATAAAATTTTCAGTTATCACTACCCTTTGGGAGAACTTTTCTTTTTCCCTCCCCTAAAAACCAGGCATCCTTGCCTTGGATAAGGACTGTTTACTTCTCGCAATGTCATCTCTGCCAGAATTCCAGTGATGTTTTATATGAGGGAACAAAGTAAACACTTGTAAAAATTAAATGTAGTTCACTTTCATTTCTTATCTGGCCCTTCTACAAGATATTTAAGATTTCGACTCTGGTTCAAAGACAAAAGCTGCAGCCAAGCCAAGTAGCTGAGACAAAGGTCATGAACATCCCACTGCCATAATTACAGGTTTTATGATCACGACGTTGGTGTTCTTTGTAGGCAAAATGCAAAGAGGCTGGGTCTAAGAAAGAACTACTCAAGATTATCGTATTAAAATGATGTGTATGACTCAAATCTTGATTTGCCTAAGATGCTTCGCAAAATGGAATGGAAAAAAACAGTTTTTGACAGGAAAAAAACAGATCACAAGTGCTCTACAAGGAGGCTGGCCCCAAGCCTGGAATTTGATGAGCACTTGAAGGTATCACCTTAATCTTCATCAGCTTATTCACTGTTGTTGAAAATTTACAGTCACTTAATTCATCCGTGTTTTGGGAAAATGGGAAAACAGAACATCACCACAGTAATAATAATCAGCTTTATCTTTGGGTTTGTTTTTGTTTTCTACTTTCACTTTGAAAATCACCAAGGATCACTAAGAGGCTCAACCTTTACTTCAGGTTAAAATAATATGAAATATTACTAATTCTATGAATATTTTGTCAAAAATACTGTACACCAAAATCAATACGTTACAGTATATGACCCAACAGAAGAAGATGATAGGAATATGCTAATGTTTTTATTTTTTTAATTTTTTATATATTTTGCTTTTTAGGGCTACACCCTAGGCATATGGAGTCCAGGCTAGGAGTCCAGCCAGAGGTACAGTCACCCGTCTATGCCACAGCAATGGGGGATCCGAGCCACGTCTGTAGCCTACACCACAGCTCACAGCAATGCCAGATTCCCCAACCCACTGAGCAAGGTCAGGGATCAAACCCACACCTTCGTGTGTACTAGCTGGATTCATTTCCACTGCATCACTACCCACTATGGAAGATTCCTGGAAAGTGCTAATTATACAATATTGCTCTGGTATCGTATAATTAGCACTTTTCAGGTGAATCAGGTGGTAGAGCTTGCAAGCAATGGAGGGATTTTAAAAATCAGATTTTTTTCCCTTTTTTTTTTTTTTTACAGTTTTATTCAAGTGTAGTCTATTTACAAGGTGGTAATCATTTCTGCTGTACAACAGAGTGATTCAGTCATACGTGAGCATACACCCATTCTCTTACAGGTTCTTTTCCCACATAGACCATCCCAGAATATTGGGTAGAGTTCTCTGAGCTATGCAGCAGGTCCCCTTGGCCAATCATTCCATATACCTCAGTGTGCATATGCTAAAATCAGGTATTTTTCAACAATTATTTGTACTCAAAAGCTCTATGCTAAGAGAGCTGGCGGTGGAGTTCTGTGGTGGGCTAGTAGTTAAGGATTCAGTGTTGTCACCGCTGTGGCAAGGATTTGATCCCTGCTGGGGAACTTCCACATGCTACAGGTGTGGTCAGAAAAAAAAAAAAAAAAAAAAAAAGAGTCCTGGTAAAAAGATTATCCTTTCTACAAGGCTGGTGGATATCTTCCCAAGGTGTATTTCCGGTGATCTCCATCCCCTGTCTGTCACGCCCTCCAGGAAGGTTGACCTGACATATGTGCAGAGAGGACAATGTCTACTATAAGGCAACCTGTCAAATATTAACCCAGGTTATGATGTGCTTAATAGGCTAAGGCCACAAAGTTATTACTTAAACAACAACAAAAATATAAAACTGTTTTTAAGTTATGGTCTTCTGGGGGGAAAACATGTCAATATTCTAGCCTACATATCAATGGTACATTCCTGCTCTGGCAAATGATTTTAAGCATCTATACAATTAAGTTTTTTAAATATCATAGCACACCTTCAAATTCAATAATCCCAACATATCCTCCTTTTTTTATTTAATGATCTCCCTCTCTCTCATTCTATTCCTTTCTTACACACCCACACACACACACCCCTTTTATTAAATTTTACTCTTGAGTGCCTTACTCACACTATGTTGTTGATGACTTAAAATTCCATTTCCACTAGACAGGATTAATCTTTTTCTTCTCTGTTCTCTCAGAGCATTCTGTCCAAGTCTTTTGTGGGAGAAGGTGCTGGCATGCCTCCCCACTACCCTTCTTCTTTATAGGATCACTCACTCATTCCCCAGCTTCTGTGAGTATGACTGCCAATTGCACATAGCTATAACGTTCTCCAGATAATTATTTCAGCCGCTAGGAGTCAAGTCTTCTAGAAACGCCTGAGAGGTTACACTTGGTGGTTGGAGGCTTATGGGGGACAGTGATAGGGGACCAGTCAATGACTGACTTTTGTGGTGTGCAAAAGGCCAGCCCATTTCCTCAACTCCATGGAGACTTCTTGTTCCAGATCCCTCACCAACCCCCCAGAGGAACACACTGCAGCTGTCTGTCCTTCCCCTGTCCTAAGCTTTCTTCATTCCCTCACAGATTTCACCTGAAAGAAACATCTCTCTAAATCACTTGCCCAAAAAATCCCATCTTGGGTTCTGCTTCAAGAGAATTAGACCTTAGACACCTGTAAAAGTCCTTGCCACTTGTGTAGTTCTGTAAGGTGTTGCTTAAATGAATGATAGTTCATATTTTCCCATCTATGAGGGCATCTTGCATTTTAACAGGTGTTCAGGCTATATGATAAAGACACAAAGATAGCAATAAAGGTTTCTGGCACTGGAAGTGATTTGTTTGTACATCAGAGGCCATTCCTAAGTCATGCTCCTGGGTTAGCACCTACTTTTCCTTAATCTACTGCAAGCCCCATAAATATTATTCACATTTCTTCATAGTTTTTCTACATAATTATCTTAGCCAGAAACTTCAAATTGCTAAATGATATAGGTCAACAATTTTTTAACTCTTCAAAGTCAAGTCACCTACTTGATCATGTCTTTATCTATATGTGTAGTGCTCCTTCAAAGGCAAGGGAGTGTAGAACAGTGGTCCAGAGAGTGGGTCCATTTGGAATACAATTCCAATTCCAGCTCCGAAACTTAGTAGATTTGGGTTTTGGGAAAGATATATAACCTGTCTATGCCTCTGTTTCCTCATCTATAAAATGAGGAAAACAGTACGATACCAGTCAGGAAGGTTTTTGTGCGGATCAAACTAATAGAGTTCTCATTAAGGCCTGACATGACGCAAGCAATCAGCAGACTATTTTTACTTTGAAATTTCTCAAAGCATTTTACACTAGAACATTTTAGATAAAATCAGTTGCTATTTCCTAGTGGTTCTGAGGTCCTACTAGGCATTTCCAGACCTAGCCTGGAAATCAGAGAGGTAATTGGATGGGTGATAGAACAGATCCCAGGTTTATCACCACTCCTTCAAGAAAGCATTAGTCTGTCATGACCTTCCATTTTAAGTGGATCAGTAATGACAGCAGGCACAGAAGATGTAAATTACAGGGACAAAGCTCTTTCCAGGACTTATTTCCTCTTGTCTCTCTCTGATAGATATGGAGAGTAAAAACTCAGGGAAATACTAAGTATTCCCATAGGGAATATCTACATTCTCCTGTTCTCCTTCGGCTTAAACACATGCAAATGACCTTTCATTTGCCATAGCCATGACATATACTTGCTTGTAAGAACACAGAGAAAATTTTTCTCCAAGTTACTGAGCTCCTCAAGGGTAGAGACTACTTCAAATATATTTCGGGAGTTTTCCCACAGTGCTCCATTAAAATTACAGGCATATCATAACTGACTGATAAATTCCTGATGGACTATGCTGAAGCAATCTGTATATCAGTAGAAGAGAGATTATGTTTAAAGGTTAAAATAATAGGATAAAGGAGAAGCAGAAGTCCATGATGCAGAAACATCAAAGACAGGGCCAATTATGCAGCAATGAAGACAACATGAACCACAAGCTACCATAAGAACAAAGGTTCCTCTAATTGCAAAGACTTGATAATTTTTTAAGTATATCTTACCATATTATTACTTTTATTTACAAAATACTGTGCATGTCAAAGAGTTTGACCAAGTAAGAGCTCCTGCAGGGCTGTGTCTATTAAGGATGTCAACATCCTCAACAAAATATTAGCAAACTGAACCCAACAGTATATTAAAAGGATCATACACCACAATCAAATGGGATTTATTCTAGGTATGCAAGAATTATTCGGCATCCACAGGTCAATGTGATATACCACAATAAAAAAATGAAACATGAAAATAATATGATCATCTCAATAAATGTAGAAAAAGCATCTGACAGAATTCAACATAATTTCATGATAAAAACTCTCAACACAGTGGGTACAGAGGGAATGTACCTCAACATAATAAGGCCATATATGACAAAATCATAGCTAACATCATACTCAATGGTGAAAACCTGAAAGCTTTTCCTCTAAGATCAGGAACAAGACAAGGATAATCACTCTTGCCACTTTTTCTCAACAATTTCTCATAGAAATTGTGAGAATTTCTCACAATTCTCAACTGGAATTTCTAGCCACTTCAATTAGGGAAGAAAATAAAAATAATCCAAATTGAAAAAGAAGTAGTAAAATTGTCTCCACTTGCTAATCATATACTATATATACAAAAACCTAAATATACCACCAAACCCCACTAAACCTAATTAAAAAAAAATCAATGTGAAACTATTAGAACTACTAGGAAAAAATGAATAGTATTTTTAATAGCATTAAAATAATAAAATACTTAGGAGTAAATATTACCAAGGAGTTAAAAGATTTGTACTGATGAAAGACACTGGAGGCAACTCAAATAAATGGAAAGATATTCCATGCTTATGGACTGAAAGAATTAATACAGCTAAAATGCCCACACTACCCAAAGTGCTCTATAGATTCAGTACAAACCCTATCAAAATTCCAATGACATTTTTCACAGGAGTAGAAAAAAACAATCTTAACATTTCTTTGGAACCACAAAACATCTAAAATAGCCAAAACAATCTTAGAAAAGAAGAATAAAACTGCTGGCATCATACTTGCTGATTTCAAATTAACTTGAAAAACTATAGTAATCAAAACGTCATCATACTGGCATAAAAACAGACACAAAGATCAACAGAATATAATTGAAAGTCTATAAATAAACCTACCATATATAGACAAATTTATTTTATTTTATTTTTTATGGCCACACCCATGGCATATGGAGGTTCCCAAGCTAGGGGTAGAATAGGAGCTACAACTGCCAGCCAACACCACAGCCACAGCAATGCAGGATCCGAGCAGCATCTATTACCTATACCACAGCTCATGGAAACACCAGATCCTTAACCCACTGAGTGAGGCCAGGGATCGAACCCGAGAACTCATAGTTCCTAGTTGGATTCATTTCCGCTGCACCATGGGAACTCCTGGTCTTATTTTCAACAAAAGAACCAAGAATAAGCAAAGGAGAAAGTAGAGTCTCTTCAATAAAGGTGCTGGGAAAATTGGATAGCTGCATACAAAACAATGGTATCTTACACCATACGCACAAATCAACTCAAAATGTTTAGAAGAGGACCTGAATTTAAGACCTGAAACCATAAAACTCCTAAAAACAAAACAAACAAACAAACAAACAAATACAAACAAAAAAACCCCACATATGAGTAAGCTCTTTGACATCAATCAGTCTCAGGAATGATTTCTTGGATTTGATACCAAAAGCAAAGGCAACAAAAGAAAAAAATAAGCAAGTGAAACTGTACCAAACTAAAAAGCTTCTGTACAACAAAGGAGATCATCAATAAAATGAAAAGTCAACCTATGAAATGGAAGAAGATACTTGTGAACCACACATTTCATAAAGAATTAATATTTAAAATATACAAGTAACTCAATCAACCCAAAATCAAAAAAAAAGAAAAAGAAAAAAAAGCCAATTTAAAAATGGGCAGAGGTCCTGAATAAGTATGTTTCCAAAAAAGACATACAACTGGCCAACAGATATATGAAAATGTGCTCAACATTACTGATCATCATGGAAATACAAATCAAAACCACAGTGAGATGTCACCTCATGCCTGTTAGAATGCTGGTAAGAATATGGAAAAATCTTTTGTACCTTGTTGCTAAGAATGTAACTTGTATGGGAAACAGTAAGGAGGTTTCTCAAAAAATTAAACATAGAACTACCATATGATCTAGCTATCCCACTTCTGTGTAAATATTCAAAGGAAATATAATCATCATCTCAAAGAGATATCTGTATTGTCACATTTATTACAGCATGATAGCCAAGGTATGGAAACAACATAAATGACCCTTGAAACAAAAAAATAAAGAAAATGTACAGTATGTATGTGTGTATTATTCAAGGAACATTATTTAGCCTTAAATAGTAAGAAAAACCCATTCTTTTGACAACATGGGTAAACCTGGAAGGCATTCTGTTAAGTGAAATAAGCCAAAGACAAATACTGCATGGTATCATTTATATGTGGAATCTTTTTTTTTTTTTAAAGGCAAACTCATAGAAACAAAGAGTTGAAAAGTGGTTACCAGAGGCCGAGGAGTGGTAGAAGAAAAAGGAAGAGGTTGGTAAAAAGGTACAAATTTTCACTTATAAGATGAATCGTCTGAAGATGTAATGTAAAGCATGGTGTCTGTAGAATCGTATTGTATAATGGAAATTTGCCAAGAGTAGAACTTAAATGTTCTCCCCCCTTCCTCCCTCCATTTCTCTCTTTCACAAACACAAACACAAGTAAATACGTGAGGTGAGGAATGTGTTAATTCAATGGAAGGAGCTGTATCTGTACACTGAATCACCACACTGAACCCTTTCAACATCTTATATTTTATTGGTTAATTAGAAGTTAATAAAGCTGGGGGGGGGGAAAGAGATTCTTTTTAAAGGGAAGAACCAGTGAAGCTAGCAGATTCAAATCCTTGGATTGCCTCATGGCTGGCATGCAGCCCTGGAGCCAGGAGTCCTTGTTCCATGGTCAGGCAAGAGAAGAGGGTTTGATTTACGAAGGTCACCTGAAGTTCATGGCACCTGAGCCAAGTTCACAGAAGACGCATGTTTCTTTGAGCAAGTCCCTTATTCCAAGCAGCCTAAATCTTAGCAGCTGGAGAAAAGAACCATCAAGAAGAGTATAAAGATCCTATCTGTAACTTCTGCTATCCTCCAGCACACAGTAGGAGTGAATGCAACTTGTTGAAGGGACAGGTAAATGTCAGAATCTGCACAGCTGTCAAAGAAAGTGACTAAGAATGACTGGCTCCATATAATGTCACAGAATGACAAGATCACAGAACCCAAATTTGCTGACTTCTTCTTGATATGCCTCAGGAGCATTCCTGTGTGTGCCCAACCCTAAGCTCAGTGCTTCACTGCGTTAAAACGAATTATATGGGCAGGTTTTGGCCTCAAGAAACTTGTTATCCAGTTTAGGGTGGTTATAATCCAGTTAGTGGGAAATATTTAAATGTAAAAAGAATTTTAAATTGTTTCCATCTTAAATTGCTTCACACATTTTTATTTAGTGAGACAAACTCCCCAAGAATATGTCCATAAATTCTATTTTACCCATGAAGAAGGATCTTAGCCTGTATTATAAAGGCATATATAAAAAAAGCTTAATTTCATGGTTGAGATTTCATAAGCATTCGGAGTGCCTACAAAATCTTTCAACTCACACAAATATAGCTCCTCCCTAATCTTAATTCTCTTTTCTTTATTTTGATGAGATGACAGATAGAACAACCAATGTCTATGGGCATCTCATCAGTCAAGACCTTTAAAAGCTAGTGACACTAGCCCAGTACATTAAATTTCAAGAATTTCTATCTGTATATATTCACTTAATATATTCTCATTTGTACATTTATGTAGTAAAATTCATACCATAAAATATAGAGAAAGTACAATGAGCTGGAAGCAATATCTTCTAGCGTTCTTAATACCCCAGGAATAGCCTGACCTTGGTATGCTCAGATTCCCCAAAGTCTTAAAAATTATACATTGTGAATTGTGGCATTTAATTTATTTTATTCTATATGCTTTAAAATGCAACCATTGATTTTTCAAAGCCTTTGGGCAATATACGATAGCAAATTTCATAAACTACAGGGTAAAAATGACAAAGTCATAATAACAAATGTCAAGCTTGCAATTACCCATCCCAAACAACTCTTTGCCTTCTGATGTCAGATATTACAAATGTGTCTCTTTTGGACAAAAAAAAAAAAAAAAAAAAAAAAAAAACTAGAGAGAATTTTTAAATCCACCACTTCTCCTAAGAGTCCTCTGATATTTATTTCTGAAGATGATCAGTAAGAGGTGTTGACAAAACCCCGGATATATACGTAAATATCTGTTCTGGCTCAAGTACTAAGAGTCTGTAACACACAACATTCCATGAATAGTGTTCTGCAGAAATATTTGAGATTCCCTGGGGGAGTCTTTCAGAACCATATTACATGGTAAGATACAGGATCTAGACACATCTTGGCTAGGCATTGGCTAAATGACCTTTACCGGGGGGCGGGGGGGGGCAGCTGTGACTGCAACATTGGAAGTTCCTGGGCCAGGGATCAAGTTTGCATCACAGCAATGACCTGAGCTACTGCAGTGACAACTCCAGATCCATAACCCCTTTGATCAAGGCTAAACGACCTTGATCAAATCATTTAACCTCTATGAGCCTCAGTTTCCTTATCTCATCTGTAAAATGAAGTGAATAGGCTAGACATATACAAGGTGCAGAGTAACATATCAGAAACACAGCAGACCAGCATTAACTTGTAGTGTTTTGTTTTGTTTTGTTTTTCAATGAGTGCTTTTAGTTCATCTCATCATTTTCTGAAGCAATGACATGATAATTGTATCTGAAATGGAGAAAAGTCACTTTTGGCTTAGCACTGAGGAATCTTATGGGTAGGTTTTGGTAGAGGATGTAGAATCTATACTGACTCCCTCTTCAGTCCAAATTATCCCATTTCGGAATCCTAGAATAAAAGGGGCAATTTTGACCTAGAAATTCTTATCTCCAAGTATTTAAAATTGCTGAAATGGTTCTGGTGTCCAGAAATTAAAACATCCTGTCACTGATATCTATCAGATATTTTTTTTAAAAAAAAGGAAATCATGCATTTGACTCATCTTTTATATTGTTTAAACAGGTAGGTCTCTTTAATTTCAGACTGAGATAAAAATGAGCTCCAAGAATGAGAAACACAGTGCCTTCTCCAAAAAGACATCACATTTTGTTAGCAATTCCCAATGTTAGTCTCTGAAACACGTAATTTATTTTAAGGTATAGGCTAAGTAAATACATATGGCTGGGTGGGTGTGTGGGGGTGTGTGTGTATGACTCTACAATGTGATGCTCTTTTAAATGCCATTAATAAAGAAAGTAATTGAGGGTGTCAAAGAGACTATTAGAAATCCAACATATGGTTCTACTTTTAAAGTACCGATTAAAATAATTCAAGTAAAAAAAAAAAATAATGAAGGTTGCTCCAGATTGTAGTGGTCACAAACTTGGACTCCAGAGTCACACTGCTCAGGTTTGCTTCCTGGTTCCATGATTTACTTCTGAGTGAATTATAATCTCCATGTACCTCACTTGTCTCAAGCTCAGAAAAATAGTACTCTACTTCTAGAGCTATTTTGAGAATTAAGTGAGTGAACACTTGTAAAGCAACTAAACCAGAGTCTGGCATGATAAATTTTAGCTTTTATTTTATTTGTTACTGTAACCCGAAAAATATTTAATGCCTTGCTCTTGGTAAATATCACGGAAGAATTTAAATCCATTACCATATGAAGAAAAGGTAACATCTACATGTAGAAAATTATATTGTAAAAGATGAAAAAAGTATATCTGCCTTAGAAAACTCTACAGAGTAGTTAATACTACTACTAAACCTGAAAATAAGTAGAATTATTTATTACTTATTATCCCATACTTATTTAAGTAGGAATTATCCCATACTTACTTAATCTAATTAATGGTTCTTAGAAATATGGCCAGACTGATGAATTCCATGACAGAACTTAGGACCATAGTTCAGAAACCAGAATGGTTAGAATAATGTGGGCATCCAGCTTGAGACAGCCCTTGGTTGCTTCTTCTTTTCCCCTACACGGGACTAGGCTTGGGTGACTATCTCCCCATCAGAGTGGCTCCCTGGCAGACAGTAGAGAGGGGCCCTTGGTTCTAGGCAGTCACAAGAGACCCACAGAGTGCTCTCCAGTGGTCGTCATGGTAATGACGAAGATGGTGGTTAGAATCACCCTTACTCTGTGCCTGCCATTCTAAACTCTTGGTCATCTTAACTCAAGAAACATAACCAATCACCAAGAGAAACTCATGGAGACACAGTGTGGGAACAAATGAGGAAAACAGACGTTGGGTCAGGCTGTATACTGTAGCTAGAGGCCTCCAAGGCTGGGGCACTGAGGGACTCCCCAGGAAAGGAGCTCGTGAGCCCTGATGAGGTGGGGAGGACCAAGGCGGGCAGCTGCTGGGGCTGAAAGCTGGAAGAAGGAGAAAAAGGAAAAGAACATTTGTGGAGCACCTTCTATCATTCATGTTTCTTGGGTGAGAGGAATTTTCTAAAAGAAAGAAATCAAAGATGACTGCTCAGCAGAGGGGGTTCCACAAATTTCACTCTTTTTTTCAAAGATTCCCATTTTCCTCTCAGACACTAACACTTTTAATTAAATCTACCTCCTCTAGCAAAACCTAGTTAAATCATTCATGTGTGTGCACATGCACGGTGTGTGTGTGTGTGTACAGGTCATCAATAATCCAAATAACATCATAGTATACAATATTAAATGGAAATATTCAGGTTTATTTTCTTTAAAAATAGTTATCTCATTTGGATTATGTCACTCTCAAGGCAACTGCCTTTTCTGACCAGTTTTTAATAAACCACACTGCATTATTTTCATCAGGAAAACTAAAACCTTCACTTGGGTTTTCTTGGGATATTTCCTTTATAAACTGAAAGAACTTTTTTTATTGAGTTGATGAATCTGTAATTAAAAAAAAACTAACAAAATGCCATGAATGGTTGTGTAAAAGTGAGAACAGCCAATGTTTTACTGTTATTAAATATGTCCAAAGTAACAATTTTAACATTTCATCATGATTTGATTGAAGTCACTTAAATTGTGTGTCTACTTAATTTCAATGAATCAAGGTGAAAATATGACCTTTCAGGTCCTGGCATGCTGCTCAATCAATCAACTTTATCATGGTCTGCATGTAATCCATCTGGCTGAATACTGAACTTGAAGGAAATCTAAAACAATGGGGCAAAAAGTGGAATTGTACTCCCTACACGTATATTTCTTGGCTTATGATGCACAGTGTGTCTTTACAACTTAACTGAGAGACAATCAACACAAAATTAGACAAAAGGTTTCTCATAGGATTAATTTCTAATTACACCATTGAGGATGATAAAAGGAGAGAGAGAAATACCAATACCACGAAGTGCTTCCACACATGCTGTTTTCTAAAAGGAAAGCTGCCCTTCTTAAACTTGCTAAAAAATTGTTCTCTTTATTTACATCTTTGGAATACGACCAGCTTAAAACGAAGCAGAGGGTAGACTCATTTTTAAAGCCTACCCCTTTTAGTTCTGTCAAACTACTAGCAGGCAGTTTATTTATGCCTCCAGATGAGCGGAACCTTCTACTTCATTACCTTTTACCAAATACTGCACATTTCCAAAACTTCCCCCTGACTCTCAAGGCAAGCAGGAACTTCCTAGAATTGTTGCTAAGACCAAGAGTTGAGAATTCCTGTAATAAGACAGACACCACCACTATTCCACAGCATTGCTTTAGGATAAAATGATGTCTGAATTTCAAAATCCATTACTTTAAAATAGAAATAAAAGCACCTAACTTCTTACATGGAAAAAAAGCGTATTGGAGGAAAATTACTTTGACACATAAAACTGTTATGTCAAACTTGATATTATGATGATCTGAAATGTTAACTTTCTAGTTATTTAGGAGGTTTAGATTCTGAATACCTAAAAGTCAAAATACTACTTTTTGACTTAAAGTGAAGAAACTGCCTAAATGCAATTTTAAAACAGTGAATAGCATGTATGTAAAAATATTTTTTTTTTTTTTACTGGCACAGTTGTTTCTTTAAAGAATTACTGCCTTAACTACATGTTACAATGATGTATCTTACCACGATGGACTCAAGTTGGTTGAAGTATCTAATAAAGCCTAATATCATCTTTTCCCCCAATTCCTAATACCAATTTGACAATTGGAATAACTCACAGAGAGTGCCCAAAAATATCCCATCTAGGAAGGAGCAGAATAAATATTTATTTATTTAAATAAATATTTTTATTTAAAAATAAAAGCTGAAAGCACCAGGGTTTTTTTTTTTTCAAATAAATATTTGATTCAATTCAATTCATACAATATTTTATTGAGTAAATATGAACAACTCAGGAAGAGGAACTAAGAATGCTGCCTACAGAGAATAGCTATAAACACCATCACAGAGGAAATGGCATTTGATAGGGCTTCTTGAAGAAACGGTAGCACTATGAGAAACAGAAGAATGGAAAGATGATGGTCCAGATGGCAAGAAAAAATATGGGGAAAAGATGTGGAGGAGCCTGATGGCAGATGTACTGTACTATTTTCTTCATGCTTAACAGAGGAATAATACTATCCACCCTTTGAAGATAAAAAAAAGAGCAATGGGTTTTAAATACTTTTAAAAAAAATCTAAAGGGCTACATAAAAAATCTAAAGGGCTATATGAATATACATAAACAAAGGATTATCATTATAAGTAAACCTGAATTGGCTTTAATCAACAGAAATGGAGCTGTCATCAATTTTGTAAAAGAAAAAATGACACCTCCAAAAAGGAAACTGGTTATAATTATGTTTGAAGGAAGTACTGGAGGAAGAAGTTAGGGAGATCAGAAGAATATTTGGTTTGTACAGACAGGAAAGGAAGAGGGCCAAGACAAACTTATTGATCAGAAATAGAATAAAAAACCTGAAATTTAATGTAGATAAAATACCAATTGAAAGTTGAAATGCCACATAGAAAATGACTTGTTAATGGTAATTCTCAAAACTCTAGTCTAAGTGATTGAAAGAACAGTAGTGGAAAACTGAAGAAGCAATTTAACTTAGGAGAAAAGATCAACTTGTTATGAGCCCTGCTGCTCAATATACAAGTGTGTGGTTAGATTTATCATAACTTCAGGACAATACAGGGAACTAAAGAACAACTTAGAGAGGCAAACTTGAATTCTGGCTGTTCATAAAAAAGAACCTAATCAGGCAGAAAGGATTTCTTCTTTTAGAAATTTGCTTAGCTTAGGCCACATGAAAAGATGCTCAACATCACTGAGTTTTAGAAAAATGCAAATCAAAACTACTAGGAGTACCACCTCACACCTGTCAGAATGACAATCATTAATAAGTCAACAAACACATGTTGGAGAGGGTGTGAAGAAAAGGGAACCCTCCTGCACTGTTGGTGGGAATGTAAATTGGTACAACCACTATGGAAAACAGTATGGAGGTACCTCAGAAAACTAAACATATAACTACCATATTATCCAGCAATCCCACTCTTGGGCATACAACCAGACAAAACCTTCCTTGAAAAAAGTACATGCACCTGTATGTTCATTGCAGCACTATTCACAACAGCCAAGACATGGAAACAACCTAAATGTCCATCGATGGATGATTGGATTAGGAAGATGTGGTATATATACACAATGGAATACTACTCAGCCATAAAAAGAAAATAAAGCAATTTGCATCAACATGGATGGAAGAAGAGACTCTCATACTAAGTGAAGTACGTCAGAAAGAGAAAGACAAATACCATATGATATCATTTATATCTGGAATCTAATATTTGGCACAAATGAACCTTTCCACAGAAAAGAAACACATGAACAGGTTGGAGAACAGGTTGCCAAGGTTGGGGGGAGTGGGATGGACTGGAAGTCTGGGGTTAAGAGATGCAAACTATTGCCTTTGGAATGGATAAGCAATGAGATCCTGCTGTATAGCACTGGGAACTGTATCCAGTCACTTGTAAGGGAACATGATGGAGGATAAAGCAAAAAAAAAAGTATATATATGTGTGACTGGGTCACTTTGCTGTACAGTAGAAATTGACAGAACACAGTAAACCAACCATAATGGAAAAAATTAAAATTATTGAAATATAAATAAATAAATAAAGATTTGCATAGCTCATTTAAGGATATCCCAACAATTTTTTTTTGTCTTTTGTCTTCTTAAGGCCCCACCTATGGCATATGGAGGTTCCTAGGCCAGTGCTGAAGCAGAGCTACAGCTGCTGGCCTACACGACAACCACAGCAACGCAGGATCCAAGCCGCATCTGCAAGCTACACCACAACGCGAGATCCTTAACCCACTGAGTGAGGCCAGGGATCAAATCCAAGTCCTCATGGATACTATTCAGGTTTGTTAACCACTCAGCCATGATGGGAATTCCATGGATATCCGACAAATCATAATCAGATGTTCAAAATCTAATTTCAGTCCCTCAGGGAAGACACACAAGAATCTAAGGATCTCAAGACCTTGTCACATAAAAGAAGTAAGGTTATTCCTTAGGGAAAAGCAGTGGTTGGCATAAAGAGATGAAACCTGCCAGGCCAGGGATCAAACCCACCTCTTCGCAGATACAAGTCACGTTCTTAACCAGCTGAGCAACAATGGGAACTCCTTATTGTTCTATTTTTAATGTTGTAAATTTACAAGTAAGAGCAGCTTATTATTTATCTTTGCATTTTAAAATCAATACGTAGTTGTGGTCAAACTGGGTTTTATCTGATTATAGAGTTGGTATTTTTAACATTTGTCCTAAACACAGAAATTGATACAAACATCAGATCCCAAACTTCAGGCAGTGCTCCTTGAATATAAGGGAGCTAGGGGATGTTTAAGAGAAAGAAAGATGGGTATTTTCCTTCATTCAATAAGATTTGGAAGACATATATGTGAGGTAGAGTGGAAATAGGAGGTGAATTCATGAAGGCCTCAGACATGAGATGAGATGAGTTCAACACACCCTTTTTTGATCAGGTTAGGTCCTATGAATAACATCATCACAACATGAAGTAATTAATGGTATACATTTCATATCAATATAAAGTGCAATTCTAATCAACCATTGGAGAAATTTCTCATTTTCAGCTTCCCATAATCCCATAATATAGGATTTCAGCTAATCCTATATTAGCTTCATCCAAATGGGAAGGACAAAGAGCCAGATATAAAAGCTAGTCCTATAAATTGCTACCACTTCCTTAGAAGAACTTGGTAGGCTATTAAGCCAAGTGGCCTAACTTTCTTGATTTCCTAAGTACCTTAACAAGAGTAACAATAAAATATTGAGTTGATTGTTCTCAATTTTCTTTGCTTTGCTACTCTCAAGAAGTGCCAATCAAAACATGATTCATATTTCTGCTCAAATTAGGAAGTGTTAAACATGTAGCTAAATTCCCCAAGGTATAACCTCTGTATCACAACCTAAAATGCAATCAAGCAAAGTATATCCCAAAGTGACTCCTTTATGATTACTGGCATATAATCCACCCTTGAAAAAGGATTGTGGCATCTTTCCTTTGTAATTTAATCGAAAAAAAATCAAAAATTGAAGTGGGACTTTTATTGTTGGAGGTATGTAAATGAGAGTAACTTCTTCAATTGTGATAAGCCATCTTTCCCTGGAGTAACCAGTCAAAGGGAGATTGTGGGAGAAAGTCATACTCAGTATAATGAACACAAACTGTTTTAAGAACTTAAATTTTCCTTATATCATTCAATATTTTCAAAATTGATTTACTCCCTTGGCATACTTTATTCTTCATATGAACAAAAAGCAATCCCATCAGCACACTTGTAAGTAGACACAGCTTTTAGTCAAATAAGGAATAAATTTAAGTCCTTAGACTAACTGGACAAATATTTATCAGCAGCTCCAAGGTCTGTTTTGAGGCTCAAGGAGCTAGTTAAGTGCTGTGGTTGGGTAAGGCAGAGAAGAGAGGATGCTGAAATTACAGAATAATGGGATTAACTGGGAGAGCAATGCCCAGGGCATGGAGAAAACAGGAGTGAATGTGGTAAGAGGGGGCCTGTCTCATCCCCCAAGCCTGAGAAAAAAGGTGAGACCTGATGCAGACATATGTACCTACAGGTGTGGAAGCAGGAAGCTGCAGAAGTTCCTGCCTGCACCTCAGTCCCTGGGAAGAGAAAGGAGGACAATCATCTCTCAGGGGGAAGGAGGGATGGGACCACATGGGATTAGGGGTATGACGAAAGAGGTCATGTTTAGGGGCATCACCCAGCAGGATACTGGCAAAGAACACATGAAAGGATCTCCAGTCCCAAAGTACAACCAAGGTTTGAGACTCCATTTGAAAAGGAATCCAGGAGTTTCTTTTGTGGCACAGCGGGTTATGGATCCAGTGTTGTCTCTTCAGCAGCTCTGGTCACTGCTGAGGCATGGGTTCGATCCCTGGCCTGGTGTAGTGGGTTAAGGATCCAGTGTTAGTATTGCTGCAGCTGTGGCTCAGATTCAATCCCTAGCCAGGGAACTTCTATATGCCCTGAGTGCAGCAAGGAAGGAAGGAACGAACGAAGGAAGGAAATCCAACTATAAACTCAAGTCAGCGCCTTCAATCCGCTTTGTCTTCTTTCCTGTCTATAAAATGGTACATTGACTAAATGACTTCTGAAGCACATCCAGTCTCAGATTTCCTTAATCTTTGCTTTACATTTCATTTTTTGAAAATACAATACAGAGAGTGCCTGACTTAAAAATAATATTGACATTAAAGTCATGCTAGAAAAAATAAAGGCAAAATTACTGTGTAATGGACCGATGTTTTAGTCCAAATTAAGTGGCATTGACTATGAAGTACATAAAGTTAAGATATACATTCAGGTTATGGAATAGAAAGTTGAAATATTTATCTCCACATTTATGTTTTTCTAAAACAAACAAAAAAATTATAATGGCCAGTATAAAGTAAAACAAAATCTGTTCCAAAAGGGTCTCCCTGGAGTATATCCTAATTCATCACAAAATTAAAAGTAAACTAAAATTGATAATACTTGGGGTAAATCTTAAAATCTAATTAGTAGAATTACTAGTAATTCACCATTTCCTAGATTTAAATTGGGTCTTGTTACTATTCATAATTTATGAAAACAAAATCAATCAAAATAATTACAATCCATTCCAAATGAGTGAAATTATTTATTTATACTCTCCTCTCAGAAGAGAGAAAGAAACTTTTTCTATAATTAAATGCATTGCTTATTAAACTGATTTCTATGGTCAAAAGGGATAAGGTTTTGTTGTTGTTAAGGGATTTACATTTATTGAAATTTACTTAAATCAAAAATATTTATACAAATATTAAATAGTTAAATATAAATCTACAAGCAAATTCTAGAGTAAACTATCAGGTTTTGTTTTAAAGGAAATAGGAAATCTACTTTTCAGGAATAATTTTAAATTTAGAAAACTATTCATCTCTGTCACACAGATTTACCTCAACAAATGATTTCCAGTTACCCTAAAGCCTGAAGAGAAACTCTCTTGGAGGGCATCACATTTTCCTTACAACTAACAATAACTCACTTTACTGGTCTGAAACTTTGTAAACCACAGAATGAAAACCTCTCCTGATGTGTTAATCAGTCAACCTCAGATCCTCCATGAATTCTATTAGTCGCTAGCACCTAGGAAGACACACTGCACAGGGCGCTGGAGGAGGATGAGACAACGACCTTAACTGTGAAATTGAGACTAAGGCTAGAACATCTTCAGAAAATCACATTTGAAGGTGTTTATGTGTAGCACAGTGAGATGGGGTTGAGTCATTCCCATCCCACTCTGGATAAGAGGGCAGGCTTGAAAAACTATGGTCATGGAAGAGAAGGAAACCAACAGCCCACTTGGCAATTGAGCCTTGAAAAAAATTATGCTTTAAATGATTCAGAGCATCCCTCCAACTCAGAGAGTGCATGATTTAGAAGCATTCTAGTCAAGATGTGCTGGTTCCTATTGTGATTATTGTGACAGTAGTATAATACAGTTACTGGGCATCCATTTCTCTGTATATTATTTTACAAAAGAGATGTAAATTAAATGAGAATGGACAGTTTTACAGATGCTAACATGTTTCCAACTTTTCACTAGGCTTAGAAGTATCACATGAAATACTAAGAATAAAATCTTCTGATAACCAATTTATGTAGACATTCCTAAATTATAGTCAAACTGTGAAGACAAGCATTAAGCAGTTTCACAATAGGGTTATTTTCAAAGTTCACATGTTAACATATGATTGGAAAGGAACATATCTATTACTGAACAAGAACAAGGTCAACAGCATATTTCCTATTTACACAAGCTTTTGGCCTGTTCCTGATTCCAAATTTCCCTGGCCAACTAATCTTTAATATTTTTCCAGAAATGTGGGGAAAAAAGTAAGAGTGAATCAGTCTGCAACTGGTTTCCTGTAGAAAGTCCTTCAATGTTCCCAGAAAGATTACCCCATCTCCTGACGTGGCCCATGAAT
The DNA here is from genome assembly GCF_016906955.1 of Phacochoerus africanus. Lineage (NCBI taxonomy): Eukaryota > Metazoa > Chordata > Mammalia > Artiodactyla > Suidae > Phacochoerus > Phacochoerus africanus. The sequence continues at coordinate 67,697,928 of NC_062552.1, forward strand.
ATATATAGGTTTTCACAATGACTTATTTCCAAGACTGAGAGTTTTCCTCTGAAGTTCTAAGTCGTTTCATATTTGATAATTCCTCCAGAATGCTGACCAATGAAAAATGTCATTCATTATGAAGCCTCCTCATTCTTTGTTTTGTTCCCATTATTTGTCTAGCTGCTTCTTTGTGTTTTTCAAAGTTATTGTATTATATAACTTTATAATGGCTTTTATAACCAGTTGCCTCAAAGACTGATTCTCCTCAACATTACCTTGTTCAGTATACGGGTCATTTAATAAGCACCGGTACGATGCTGGGTGTTACACTAGACTTTGAGGACATAAAGGGTTTTAAGACAATGACAAATAAACAAGCATTAAACTATATGTCAGGCTGATATGAGGCTATAAAGGAAGGGTCTGTAATCCTAGTCTTAGGAGTGAGGATGGGGAGTGTCAAAGATCTCACCCAGTTATGTGAGTGGACACTGGAAAGATGAATCATTCTGTTCAACAGAACGAGAAGGAGGTATGAGAGACAGAAGAACACTAATTAAATTGGAAGAGGTTTGGTAAGTCTGGAGGCAAGGTGTGTATTGAGCAGAAATGGCAAGAGATGGGGCTAGAAAAGTGAACCAATTCTAAGTTATGAAGGGCCACGTACTTTTTGTGTATTAGAAAAGCATAAGAAAAAAATGGTGACTGTCTTTATATAACAAAGTGACATAAATAAGCTTTCTTTATAGCAATAGAACTAGAGTAGCAGCTATGTGGAAAATTGAAATGGAAGTTGGGGGGAGAGAGGAGAAGCTGAAGCCAGGGACTCCAACCTAGGCTTCAGCACCATTTAGATGCAAAAACAATAAAGTTCAAATGAAACAGAGGAGTAGCGATGGAGAGGGCCAGATCCAAAGAATTTGAATGAGAGAGAGAACTTGGGGCTTTCTATGCCTGGGTGGATAATGATTCCTTTCATGATGCTAGATAGCAAACACACAAGAGGAGAAATAGGTTTTAGATTATACTGAGTTTAGTGTTGGGCATTTTGAACTTGAGATGCCTATGGTACATCAAGACACAATGGACAGTAGAGAGCTGAACATTTGGGCTTAGAACTCCAGAAATAAATGTAAGACAGGAGAACAGAACTTCCATGAGCATCTAGGTAGTAGGTAAAACCCTAGAAGAGAATAACATTACCCAGCCTAAGTGTGCAAGAGTAAGAGAAAGCTGGGAAATGCTTATTTAAAGGCACATGGAAAAAAAACAACCCACAAAGGAGCGTAATAATTGACTCATCATGAAGTATAAACCAGGAAAAACTGATGATCTGAGGCCAAGGGAGAAAAGTACCAAGAAGGAAATGATAAAAAGAGTAAAAGGGGGCAGAGTGGACAAGGAAAATTAGGGCAGAGAAACAGTCACTGAAAATGGAACCAAAGAAACCTGATTATGCTTGAAAATCAATTCTGATGAGCTGCTTCTCAGACAGAGAAGGTACTCTGCTCCGTAAAAGATGACCTGTCCTAGGGTAACACTGTATAAAAATCATCAGCTTGAGAATCAGCTACATCTGGGTTGGAATTATGGTTCCTAGCTATGTTTGGTAGAAAAGTGGTCGAATCGCTCTGTGTTTCAGTTTCCCTATCTCTAAAGAGGGATGAGAATAAACATACTGTAATGATTTTGCATATTAAATTAAGTGAGATAACATATATAAAAATACCTAGGAGTTCCCATGTGGTGCAGTGGGTTAACAATCCAGCATTGTCATGACAGCGGCCTGGGTTGCTACTGTGGTGTGGGTTCAATTCCTGGCCTGGGAACTTCCTCATGCCATGGGCATGGCCAAAAAATTAAAAATAAAAATACCCAGTGTACTGTCTAGCACAGAACAGTCACTCAATAAATCAGGTACCTTGTTGTAAATGTAATGCATTTACACACATTACAAACAGATCAGTTAAACCTAAGGAAGATCTCCACCACGTTGAGTCTTCATTCATCTACCATTGAGTATCATCTTAAATGAGCCAAAGCTGCATCTGAATAATAACTTTCAGGGTGCTAGGAACATAACATCAGCTCTTTTAGAAATGTAGTCCTGCAGGCTATACCCTGGTTCCTTCAAAGTCTTTGTACATCTCAGAGGGATGAGCTATTTGCTTATAGACACTACATAAATTACACTAGCTTGTCACAGGCTTAAATACAATAGAAATAGATATTAACCTAATGGGTTTATTTAAAAAAAATGAGGAGCAAATACACATCAAGCAATAAGGTTTTCCCCTTAATTATGAATCTGGGCATAGGATAAAGTAACCAAAAGCAGTCAAATGAATTATAATGTGCTTCAAGCCCAAGGACTAAAAGAAATTGAGCGAAGTCCTCCTCAAAAATAAGGGAAAGAGCACCAGAAAGTTCTGACATTTAAACCTAAAGCTAAACCCCTGTATTAGTAATAGACTACTTCATGGAACTGCTGTTCCATGTGATCAAAGAAAATATAATTAAGAGAATATTAAATTGGAGCAAAGACGTGGTTTTGTGATTCAATACACTTTAAAGGCTATTTGTTAGATAGTAAAAGATCCCTTTTACATATGTTCTAATATCTTTGTTATGTAAATATTTCATTTAAAAGCATGCTAAATCCACTTCAAAAAAAGAAAAATATGAAACATACATAAGTATGACAAATGGTTTAAGGACACAGATAAACGGTGCATAAAAAGTTGAGGTGCATCTGGGGGGAAAACCTTTCTATTCATCTGGGCACCCATGGCTCCCACCATAAGAGCTATGAAAAAAAGTGGCTAATGCTGACATCAGCAGGCAACTCGGTTTCTTCAGAAAACATCCTTTTTGCCATGTTTGACTTCTATATATGGCAGCACATCCACCAACCCTAAGCAATACACAATTCTACACATACACAGCATTAATTTTGTTTTATTCACCTGACCCGCAACTTATTCACAGCCAAACTGAAAGGACACTCTGAGAAAAATGAAGTTCTGTATAGGAAAAGAAAAAGGAAAAAGGCTAGGAAAAGAATCACACTGAGTAGTATTGATAAGCAAGATTGATGGCTTCAGATTTCTCTTTGTGTTTACTGACAAAAGGCAGCATGCACTAGTAGGCTCAGCTAGCTCTAGTGAAAAATGAAGCAGGGTTAGTGGATTGCCTACCTCCAAAAAATGCTTTCTAGAATACCAGCTATCTTTTCCTGGTCTAACATCTTCTGTGTCTATTGGACTGTGGTCTATCTTTGGTAACACAATTAGAATTTATACTCATTTTGATAAATACATGTATGTGTTTGTGTGTTTGCTTCAAGAATAACAAGGCCTTCTGAATAAGGGTAGGTGATTGTGGAAGATGTTATCCAGATTACTTATGCAACCACATATGCACCTGAATTTTCAGAGAGGCAAAAATATCCCCACGCAACTAGCTTCTATCACTAAACATTCATAACTTTCAACCACCAAAGACTGAAATATGAGCAGCAACAAAACAAAATACAAGGGAAAAAAAATAAAGAAGAGGCCCATTCATAACTACAATCAAGCATGAATAATTACCAATTTTGAATGTAAAGATCATTCAAATAAATGTAACTAATGGATCATCCACATAGGGTGCAAGTCAAAGTAAAGAGACAGTCCACTTTAGAAAGTGTCTAGTGAATTGATTTAACAAGTTTAATGCGAGCATCAGTGTGGGGCTATTACTGATCGTAAGCTTTACTGATGTTATTTGTTCGCTTGGAAAAATACCGCTCTTTGGAATGAGCACATTAAGGCTAAAATTGCAGAGAAAACCCTATTACAACTTTATTGCTGGCAAATTGGAACCAAACCTTGTCTGTATATCAATTACTTAGAGTTACCACAGAGATAAATCCTTTTTTTTTTTTTTTTGTATAGGCTCAATCTTGAAGACAGTGATGAGAAACTCCTTATTATACCCTACCAACATCACTAGGTTTTCTTAGCAATTTCAAGAAATTGTCAATTAAGTTCTTTTTATTAGGTTCCAAAAGCTGTTAAGTCAAACACAAATCTATCATAAGGCTTGTAACAGCATGTGATTTAGGCACATTTCAATGCCTCATGCCTTCATTATCTACCTACCCCAATGGAACTGCAAAGTTCGAGTAAAGTAAAGAAATTTCTTCTTGATTATCTTAGGACCACAGAAATTTGGAGTAAGTGGCCACTCATCTGTATCAAATGCTCTATAAAACTCCCATTCTTATTAAAAGAAGAGGGGAAGCCATTATACACATATATATGTACACACACACACACATATATATACATATACACACAAACATACGGATCTATACATATCTATACATATATATACACACACATGTGTATATATATATATATATATATACACACACATATATATATATACACATATATATATATATATGGGATAGATTGTATTCTAAACTCATTACAACAGAGGGAATGAGTTAGATGCAGTAATCCAGAGTAGAAGCCAGGCAAAAAAGGATTTTTCAAGTAGTAGTGCAAATGTGTCCTTATTTATTTATTTATTTTGCTGGTTTCACTTGTGAACTGTAAGGTCATTAAGAAAAAGCATCAGGTGCTTTGCATCCTGGTGGCAATGGGTGACAACACTGCCCCATATAGAAACAAGAATCACAGGAACATGTAAGCAGTTGTCCTTCTTGCTCCCTGACCTGCGAAAGTGTAAATATTTTGATAGGACAGCCCTGCAGATACCCAAGAAGGAGGAAAGAGTTGGTAGCCTTGGAAAACCAAAACAATAGACATGCACGGAGGTCAGCCCTGGAAGCAGCTGCTCCTTTGACCTTCTAGACAGACAAATGGGGCTTAATAGGTAAGGAAGACAAAAATGGCACATAATTCTAATGAATAAATATGGCCCAGTGCTATTCAGAGGTCTTGCACTGGAGGCATTTCAAAATATTCACATTTCAATTGAGAATATTAAAAAAAAAAGGGAGGATTTAAAATTGAGTAAAGGCCATGAGCCCCCAGTTGAAGAATGCTCTGTTCTTTAGTTTGACTCTTTGAAGTAATTTTGACAACAGACTTCATTTTTGAAAAAAGGCAAACAATAAACAGTTTTTACATAAACTTAAACCCCTTGCCCTAGTTTCTAAATAAAAATAAGTACTGTTCTAATGTTTTAAAACTTTTCTAAATACTGATATCTCTAGATAATTTTTTTTAGGGCCGCACTCACGGCATATGGAGGTTCCTAGTCTGGGGATCATATTGGATTTGTAGCCACCAGCATATGCCACAGCCACAGCAACCCCAGATCCAAGTTTGGTCTGTGACCTACACCACAGTCATGGCAACACCGGATCCTTAACCCACTAAGCAATGCCAGGGATTGAACCCATGACTTCATGGTCACTAGTCAGATTCGTTTCCACTGAGCCACGATGGGAACTCCTCTAGAGAAACATTTAAATTTTAACTTATTTCCTGAGAAGTATCACTCAGCAACTCGAGCTTGATTTTGGGGTCTACAAGCTATGAGGGTCAATTTACTGACACCACGTATGTTCAAAGACAGGCAGGGCTGTAAACTCAGCTCAAAATGTAGGAGTTTCAAACCCAGAAACTGGGGTCAAAGAATAACAGAACGAAAGCATGCGTGCCACCTGGAAAAGGCAACACATTTGCATATTTCCAAAAGGCATCTACTCCATGCTCAGATTTTCACTGCTTTCATTTTGTAAGAATTCTCACTTTAGGTTTCCACAGCATTTTGCTATAGCCTGACTACTTGGTCACAGGCTAATGACATTTGAAGAGGAAGAAGGTCAAAGCTATCATTATGGTGGTGACAACCAATCACAGTGGGAAAAAATAAGTTTTATTTATTACTCTTAATACAAGAAACCTTTACTGTGGAATATAATTGCACTGTCACTACACACCAGAGATTTTTAATCCCCAATCATTTCAACATATTTTACAGTTCATTACCTTTCCAGCTAGATATTGCAGGAAGGACTCTCCTGAGCCTATACAAAAGCATTTAAAAAATCTACTATTTTTACACTCATATTTCAACCATGCAAAATACTGAATAGGGAATTTGAGAGAGGCTAAAAACTTGTATATTTTAAATGAACACTGGAATAGAAATATACATCTCATCATCAATTTTAAATCCCTCCACTAAATATTAGAACAACTAAAATTATGAATTGCAGGAAGAAATGGAGGCTAACATACAGGTTAGAATTTTAAATTGGTTTTATGACAACCAACATGGTAGGGTACAGACTAAACTAGACAAACTACACACCTTTTGCTAGCAGGACACACAATCCAGCAGCTGATACAAAGTTACATTCCCTTTAGGAAGAGATTACCTGTTATGATTCTCATAAGTTCTAATAAGTGTCGCTGTGAAAAGGTAAGCAGTTGTATCACTGTGAATTTTGTTCAGTAAAAACCTATCACTTACAGTTATTTTTCACACACTGGAGCTCATGTGTCTTGTCCTGCATGGATGGAATTTAAACTTCATCACAATTGTACCATGACAGAGGGTGTCTAGTTATCTAAACCACATCATGCAACTATAATCACTTTTTAAACAAGTCTGGATTATGCAAATGCTCTCCTGGATTTGAGGTGCTGGTCCTTGCGGGTTCATCATGAACTGGAGAGCAGACATGAAGGTGAACTTATATTCTCTACAGTGCTTACCTAGTAACCCACACTTCAATACTAAGGATAATTTCTACAAAATAATAATAAAACTTGCTCTTGGCAAATAGGTTTTAATTAAAAATAACTGTACAGTTTCTATATAAATCCTTCTAAAAACCTTTCCTCATTAATGAAGCATGTTTGAAGTTAACCTATTTAATCTTAAACTTGAATATGACTTTTAATTTGGAAATTGTGACAAATATGTAATGGAATATAGTCATTTTACCAACTTGCAGTGAATTTCCCCCCAAAAGTAGCAAGAATTTAAAGAGAAAACCTGCTTCAATGCAAATGCCATACTATTATTATGTGTTGCAATTGTCAGGTTCATAAAGAGTTGCCACTATCAGCATTTAAAAATAAATTATTAAGGCATAGTTGATTTAGTGTTGAGCCAATTTCTTTTGTATAGCAAAGTGACATACACACACATTCTCTTTCTCATATCATCCCCCATCATATTCTATCCCAACAGACTGGATGCAGTTCCCTGTGCTGTACAGCAAGACTATTGCTTATCCATTCTAAATGTAATAGTTTGCATCTAAGAAACCTATGTCTCTATTTCATAATAAATGAGCCCAAAGCCTTATTTTTGAATAAAAGAAAAAGACCATTCTGAATATTTCTAAAGATCTCATCACAAGAAAAACCATGTAAAACAAGGAGCAACGCCCTCTATTCATAATAAGCTAGCTGAGCTACTACAAGGTAAGCTGGTTTCCCTACAGAGCTGACACCTGGAATTCCTCTATATCTACAAAAGGATTTAAAAAGAAAAAAACCCAATAATTTAAATTAGAAGTAAATGATTACATCAAATTAATACAGGTAATAACGGGGAGGGTAAGAGGTAGTATAATATTTACTCATTTTTTTGTTTGTTTTTTTGGGGGGGGTGTTGTTGATTTTTTAAATTTTTTTATTACTCAATGAATTTATTACATTTGTAGTTGTACAATGATCATCACAATCCAATTTTATAGGATTTCCATCCCACAACCCCAGCATATCCCCCCACCCAACTGTCTCGTTTGGAGACCATAAGTTAAAAGGACAGAATGAACTTCTTTGCAGAACAGATACTGACTCACAGACTTTGATTTACTCAACTTAAAAAAAAAAATTTAGAACATAAACTTGCACAAATACAACTCTAGGAAGTTCTACCTTCACCTACTATTTCATTGGCAAATCTTTGATTAACGAGTCTATGCTTCTAGGTACAAGATGTTCCCTTCCAAAGACTAGAACTTGAGTAGACAAGAAGCAAATGCTCTGGTGCCAAGAATCAAAGCTCTGAATGTAGGTAAGCACTGACCTCTCACCACAAGTCAGGTGCTGTGTGCTGTCCCCATTCAAGTCATCTCAGGTGGTCTCTACCACAGTCCTCTGAGGTGGCCATGGGCAGTCTCAGTTACATAGACATGGAAACTCATGCTCCGGGCATTTCATAACCTTGCCCAAGGTCCCAAAGCTGGTTAGCGGCAGAGCCAAGTTCTCACCTCCAGTCAAGGGACTTTCAAATTCATGTTCTTGTCACCAACCATAAAGATGCTGACGGGGGAGTCCCCATTGTGGTGCAGCAGAAACGAATCTGACTAGCATCCATGAGGATGCAGGTTTGACCTGGTGTTGCCATGAGCTGTGGTGTAGGTTGCAGAACCACCTCAGATCTGACATTGCTGTGGCTATGGCATAGGCCAGCAGCTACAACTCTGATTTGACCCCTAGTCTGGGAATCTCCACATGGCGTGGGTGCAGCTCTAAAAGACACACACACATACACACACAATGCTGCAGGGAAAAAAAACAAAAACTGAAAAGCAGAGTATGTTTTTGTTTGCTTGTTTTTAAGGATAATGGAAATCTGTGAAACATTTTGGGGGGTGTTTTTTTATTTTTTTACTTTTTAAATGTTTTATTGAAGTATAGTTGATTTACAGGTTGTGATAATTTCTACTGTACAACAGTGATTCAGTTATACATATATACACATCCAGTCTCTTTCAGATTTTCTCCCCAGACAGACCATCCCAGAATACTGGGTAGAGTTCTCTTGCTACACAGCAGGTCTCCACTGGCCAGTCATTCCATATACCTCAGTGTGCATATGCCAATACCAAACCTCCAGTCTATCCCTCTCGCAGCTATATATTTTTTAAGTTTGCTATTGATAACCAAAAATTAAAACATGATTTGGTGCTGAGACTCTACATTGGTTAAGTTATGACTTGTCTATTTTCAAAAAAAATTCATCAGAGCATGGGATAGTTTTGGAATTCCTCCCTAACACGGTATCAGGAAAATGTTTACTTGGACAGACGACCAGACAGGGTGTAGAGTAAACTGCAATGGGTCCTCACAAAGCCTGTTTTACTCCACAAAATTTAAATTCAGTTTGGAAACTGCTCACTGCCGACTCCAAGAATATTTCTTATGAATGACTGGGAGTAGATAGAGCATATTCATCTCTGGTTCTTTTATTTGTCTGCTATCTTACTCTTGGTAGAAATTTACATTATCAATCATTTTAAAATCACCTACTTTTCAGCAGGCTACTTTAAAGGAATCTAGTATCTTGACAACAGGCATCTCTATTGGAGAACCAGCTGATAGGCACATATCCAGCTGCAGAGAGCAGGAAGAAGAATCAGCATGGAATGAGAAGTTAGGTCAGAGACCCAGAGCGTGAGTTAAGCTTCTCAATCTGGAAATTGATTATCTGGTTGCAAATTGTGGTTCTTCCAACTGGTTAGTTCTGTTTCATCAGGATTAAATGAGGTAACTCACAGAGTATCCTTAATGCAATCTGGTACAGAGGAACAAAGGCTGAGCAGTTAGTTATCACTATTATTCTCAAAACAGGCCAATCACGACAACTGCCTAGTAGATTTCTAATGGAACTTCTGAATCAGGTAGTCCAACTGAGGCTACAAATGCTATTTCACGAAAGCTTTTCAGATGTATTTGGTGAGCTGCCAAAGGTAGAAACCATAAGCCTAGAGCTACAGTTTTCAAACAGCTTTCTACATATTTTGTTTGTATGTCAAGGTAACATTTCCTCAGACACCCCCCCCCCCAAAAAAAAAAAAGGTTAGAGAGCATTATCCTAGAGAAAAATCACTTCTCCCCCAAATAAGCACAAAGACAAGGTCAAAAGAAACAATGCAGGGAAGGGATGTCCATTCAAGCTGACAAGAGCAAAGTGGCCTTCACTCTTGCATTGCTGAGTCAGGGCTTTAGTTTCCAGGAGGGAAGACAATTGCAAATAGTTAAAGGCTCTGATAATGTGGGAGAGTTGAAAAAGTATCCAACTTATCAAAATAGAGTATTCCAATATTGACTGTACCACATAGTGGTCATGTGGCTTCAGAGTAAACGTCTCTTGTCCTGTTTCATCTGTAAAGTGAGGATAGTTCATGCATTATAAAACTAAAAGAGTGTAAGGTATAACAACAACAAAACCAGTTGCAGGTAAACATAAGAAGGTTTTATCTTTACATTGTACCTATAAGATGTAAGGGCCAAGATGGCAAGAGCTACAAGCATTTTACCTGCCACTATCAATCCAGACTTTATTTCTAGAAGCATTACAGAATCCAGACAACCAAATATCCAAATACTTTTTGAGTTAGATTGACTCTAGATCCTGAGAAAGAAAAAAAAAAATGAAACTTAAACAACTACTTAAAAGTATTAAATATTTTTTAAAACTTTCAGCACATTTATCAAGAACCTTCTATATGTTTGGAAGGTGTAGAAGAAATAGCCCTCCAAGTACCTGAAATGTCAAATGTGAATTACAGCAGTGGACACCAACCCAAAATAATGAAGATCCAAATGGGAGGATACTTTGCTTTGGTTTATCATTTTGTAAACCAATATAGGGGTCAATAAAACTGAAAGTTCTCTTTTCCAAAAAGAAGACCTAGTGGAAAAGAGATTCAGACCTGTGTATAGATTCAAACAAACCCACAAGCACAGGGCAAATGTACTGGACTAAAAAGCCTTCCAGGAGGAGCATCTTTCACATCCCTTTACTCCTTTCCCAACAGTACTAGCTCAATTTAAAATTTTAAAGGTAAATAATCATTTGTACCCTTTAGAGAACACTAATGCTTTTTTAGACTAATATTGATGCCAAAATAAATCACAAGTTTTCTTCAAAGTACCTGGTTTTCTCCTTGCCTCCCTTTCTTCCAGGAAAGTTTGTAACTCATCTTTCAGCTGAGAGAGGAACTTTGAACCCTCCAGAAGGCCTCCCTAAATCCCCAAAGCTTCTCAGGTGTTTTACTACAACAAGATCAAGTGCTCTAGGCCCATATCCAATGTAGCATTTGCACTGTTTTTAAACATTCATGCATGGTGCTAACTTGCCCAGGAACAGGCCTCCAGCTCCTTGACAGGCAGCGATGGTCCTCTGTGTCCTAGCTCACAGCAGGAGATTAATAATTGTATGTTGATAATATGAGTGAATGGGTCTCACAGTGTGTTTCCCCAGGATCAGCAGCATCAACGGCAATTAGTTAAAAATGCAAATTCGTGGGAGTTCCAGTTGCAGTGCAGTGGAAACAAACCCACTAGTATCCATGAGGATGTGGATTCTATCCCTGGCCTCGCTCATGGATCAGGGATCCTTAGTTGCTATGAATTGTGGTGTAGGTCATAGACATGGATGGCTTAGAGCCTGCGTTGCTGTGGCTGTGGCGGAGGCCGGCAACTGGAGCTCTGATTAGACCCCTAGCCTGGTAACCTCCATTTGCCACAGGTGCAGCCCTAAATAAAAAAATAAAAAGCAAATTCTTGGACCTTACCCCAGACCTAACTGAATAAGGAACTGTGGAAAAGGGGTCCAGCAATCTGTTTTAACAAACCCTCCAGGTGATTCTAATGCATGCTGAAGTATGGGAAACACTGGCGTAGGTACTCAAAAAGGAAAAAAAAAAAGTCTTGCTATTCCTTACTTAGGATTATCAAGAGAAGACACCATTCTCATAATTGTGATTATGACTGAATATCCCAGTTCGCATTAGTCTCCCAAGAAAGTTTCTCCGAAGAGGCTTTCCTGCCTCCATAGTGAAGTAATTCATTTATTTTTCTCCTCTAAGGTCACAGGAGCGCAGAAAGAGATCTGTTAGCAAGGTTTTTTTCAGCTATAGGAAGGCAGGAAGGAAAAGGACAGATGGACAGAAGGCTGGCTTTCACATTTGCACGCCTGTGGTGGTTAGAGACTCAGCACTGAAGGGGAAGGAAAGATTTAAAAAAACAAAAAACAAAACCCACCCTCTTAATTTGTTCCTATGTCAAAATTTTAATCAAGATGTGCTTAAAGTTTAAAAATCTTCAAGGGGAGAAGAATGCAGACTGCAGAGATCAGATTTTAAGGAATACTAATTTTGGTCAGTTTTTTCATTCAAGGGAAGTATTTTATTCATTTCTACATCATCTAAAGCCACAGCATTGCATGAAGAACAAAATATTATAGGAAACACATTTATAGCATACTACTTTAGGTTTATCTTGGAGCAATCTAAATACAAATTATATTATCTCTCAAACTGCTATTTAGATTTGGGTTTAATAAAGAGGATAGGAGGACTATTAATTAAAAATCCTCCCTGAACCAAAAAGTTATCAAAGTTAGAAAGTAATATTCAAATAGCTTTTTAAAAGTCACATGATTTTAGTATTCTGACTATCGTTGATGCATCTGAAGCTCTCTCCTCCCCTTGCTTACCTTTCTAGTCTTTAGCTTACCTTGCCTAGGAAGTTTGGAAAGGATAGGAATCAACAATGATTCACTAAGCTCATTTCTATTTTTATAAGCAATCTCTACAGATTCAGACACCACCATATATTTTCCATCTAAGCTGTGGAAAGAACCATTATTAGGAATTTTATTGCAAATGGGTACTTATTTATGCACCACTTTCAGGGAAGAAAAAAATAGGACAGGTGGTCATACAAAAATCTGAAATTCCCACGGCTTCCTGTCTTTTATAGGAGAAGCATTTGACACTTCTGCTGTCAAATGTAGAAAACCCAATTCATCTTGAATTTGAGAAGGTTACAGTAAACCAAAATACACCTTGCATTCTTCCTTTTTTTTTAATTCGTGATAGTATTCTTTTTCTATTCTTTGTCCTGCTAAGTAAGTTTGGTTCTTAATTTTCTTCACCAAAAGGTTGAGCATTGAAATATCAAAATATAACCACAACAAAATCACAGGGTTTACTGAGTTATTAGTGTATCAATTTCAAAAGAAAATCCTGTAAAGGAGAGTTCTAAGTGGTCTTTTATCAGAATTGCTACTTGCACGGGTTTACAAATGGAGAAGTTTATCACTTATTATTTAAAACATGAAACTATTTTCATGTAACATCAATATGCATGTCTATAAGCTTGTTTAAGGAAACTATTCACCATGCAAAGTTTTAAATGCACAGTATCAAAGAATAATTTTTGACATTTTGATTCATACATGCTTATAAAGCTCCAAGACAACATGGTTTAATTATAAAACATATTTCTACTGCCTTAGTCATGCCAATTAAATTTGATTGGATACTTTCTTTATTCAACAAGCCCCTTTCATGTCATTTTAATTTACTGTCAAAGCAGCCTGAATATTGGAAACTAAATTATTTACTACAGCCCATAAGCCAATAATGTTCCATTTGTCTCGTACAGAGGGAGACTAGACTAACAAGATTATTAAGGACATTACTTGTAATAGCGAATGTCCTTCACTTTATTTGAGCTTCATGCTGTGCTTTCAGAGATCATACTTCAAAAGAGTTCCATTTCATTCCGTCACAGAACCTCTGATATAAATTATTCCCTACTCCCTTTGTAATATTCTGATCATAGAGAAAGTGGACCCAATATGGTTGGGTTGGAATGGAATCACACTCTTCTAAGAAAGCTACATAGTTTATTTGTGTTAAACACCTTTGATTCACTCCCCTGTGCCAATTCTGAAAAACAGGCAGAAATCAGTTGAATTTATCTCATATTTTACACATTAAATTCACAAAACCACTTTGTTTTCACTGCCTTGAATACAAACAATGCTTCTAAGATTCTTGGATATATAGGTAAATCAATAATCATAGTTTTCAGAAAATCATAGAGAATTCATTAGGCATTATGTATCTGGGCAGACACTTCAAGCAGGGCTCCATTATTGTGAAATCCTAGAAAATGAATTAAAATGTCTCACCCAGAAGCACTCTTAAAGGCGGAGAAAATAAATAGAGCTATAGTGAACTCTAATATGCCCATGGAATTCTGCTGAGGTTAGCCTCATGCTAAGACTTATTTAACATCTTCATTAGTGGTCTGGAGAGGGAGGAAACACATCAATTATATCCACAAATAGCAATTAATTGGGAAGTGTTGTAATTATTAGTATAAAAATGAAAAAGAACACAAAGAGGGCTATAGAGGCCAAACCCACAGAAAAAAACTTCTAAAACGGCAACTGATCAGGAAATTAAAAGGCTATGCTAGAGGAGAAACATTAAATCCCAAAGAGGTACTTGGAAACAACATTTTAGAAGATCACAAAGTGATGTCAGACTAGGAACCAGCTGTAAAACAGTTCAAAATAATGGCCAAAAAGGGAGGGGAGGGAAATGTGGACTCTCAAGGGAGGAAAAAGGAGTGCCACCAACTCCCAGAGAAGTCTCGGGGAAAAACAGATATTCGCTGGACCTCTACAGTAACGAACCAGAGAAAGAACCAGGGGCATAAAAAAGGTAAAATAATATATTTTATATAAGTGTGTACTTTAGTTCAACGATAAATGAACATTTCAGACAAGGTTAAGAATACAAAAGAAAGCTTCATTGCTTGTAATGATATTAGACACTGGTTATTTATCTTTTATTTTTTAAGGCCGTGCCTGTGGCAAAGGGCAGTTCCCCAGGGGCTAGAAGTTGACATGGAGCTGCAGCTGGAGCCTAAGCCACAGCCCCAGCAACAGTGGATCACAGCCACATCTGCAACCTACACCACAGCTTGCAGCAACCCTGGATCCTTAACCCACTGAGCAAGCCCAGGGATTGAACCCACCTCCTCACGGACATTACGTTGGGTTCTTAACTCGCTGAGCCACAGTGGGAATTCCTGATCCTTTTTATGTAACCCTCAAGGCTCCAAGAATTATTTAATAGGCTTAGAGGGGCATATGAAATACAAGGTTAGAAGTAAGTAAGAAGGAAAAATAGTAGGATACAAAATGGAGCCAGGAATTAGCCTAATACAACTATTTCTTTGGGTTTAAACCAGATGAATGTTGAGTTGAACGTGATATCCTGTAAATGAGTGAACAGAGCAAACACCAAAGAGTTCCAGCTTTCCAAGTGAACTAATTTCTGAATAACATATTTCAGATATCCTGGATATCACAAAAGATTATCAAATCATTCTCTCTCTTACTTGCATGCTTCTGAGCAAGGTAAAACAATTCTACCAAAATAATAGAAAGAATTACATTGTGCAATTGATGTAAAGCACATTTTCTCCAGTAACGTGAAATAAGCTATTTAGCAGTGCTTCGACCATTAAGCAATCAACCATCTTTTTGATAAAGGAAAATATGGTAGACCTTTAGCCACATTTGAAGGGTTCTATATGCTATAGTTAAAAGCAATGTGCTCTCTCATAAGTTTTTCTTCAGTTACTGCACTGTTTAACTCAATTATGAAAAGGAAATCTATTTCTAATTTTGTTGAAGTAAATGCTTGTGAAGGGAGCAAATTGCACTTTCTAGGCAATAGGTCTCAATTTTGATGCTGGAGAGCACAAGGTGACACTCCTATACACAGCTCAGATTTACACAATCATGGGCAAATATTTCAAGGCAAATGCAGCTATAATGTTTATGTTAAAAACAATAGGTTATGACAGCAGTCAGATGTTCCATATCCCTCAAGTGTTGAAAATAAATTGTTTCTTTTTGCACACAAGAGATGGAGATTACCAAGGTGAAACATGACAGAAAATTTGTAGAAAATGATCTTGTCTGTAAGCAAGGCTTGCTCTCCAGTACTATCTGATAAAAACAGTGCCCACTAGGACACTGTGTGTTGCCTTAATAAGTCAAATGCCAACAAAATTTGAACAAAGAGTCTTGAAAAAAAATCGTTTTGTTGCTGTTTGTCATCTTATTTAAATTCTATTCAAGTTAAAATGACACAAAATTTTGAGTTCATGCCATTACTAGAGACAATTTTTTTTCTTTAATTTTCTCTTGAGGTAGTGGTAAGCCTGGCAGAACAGTGACTTAGTTACTACCTGGATGAACCAGCTCTCAATAAGCTCACGAATTTCCCCTACCCCCATGCCCTTCTTCTCCTGAAATGTCACCTTATCACTTAACTAAAAGAAAACTAATATTTCTCAGCACCAACTGACAAGTCTTCATACTTCCTCACCTCTCAGAGCCCCACCAAGAACAAACCAGACAGTAATAAATGTGAAGCCATTTTTAAAAAATCAAACTGTTGATATCATTTTAGATCACCCTAAGCCCTCTGAATTCTCGATCACCTGTTTTCATGACTGACACAACCTCGCAGCTGAATAGGACATTAGATAAGCAGCAATGGTTTGTTACAACCCTTAGGACCTTGCACAACTTGCAAAAGTTGAGACTACCCTAACTTGGGTACATATTAGTTACAGCTGACTAAATTGCCAGACATTACACATGGAGCAAGACTTTCCATATTCATTTTATATGCCATTCTGTGATTTATTCCTCCATTACTAGACCATTTGCCTTGGTAAAAGAGCTAATTACTAAATTCACTAACATAAATGGGAAGAACTAACTCATCACACTGCCTGACTAGGTAAAAGTTATAAGAAGAATTTCATTACAGCCTTGATTCAATTATACTTGGATTTCATTTCAATAATATATGTCTACAGACAGTTATCATCTTTTGTCATTTTAATTTCTTAAGACTTTGGAAATAACATGTGGCAGAAAATTAAATAAAACATTACATTTTAGGTCATTCAAACCACTTGAAAGTTTTTAAAATGCAGGATTCATTTTCCCTCTGTATCAATAATGATTCATCTTCCTGATCCATGATCTATTTAATCTGAAACTTAATCATTAATAGTTTATTCAAGAGAGTTTATGTTTTATAATATTTGTCTTTAGGACTACAGAAAGGGTAGAAAGAGAAACCATCTACTAATTGTAAGGAACAAGCAAATGCTTTCAGTAAAATGATCACATTTTTAACTCATTAAATCATCTCCCATTTATATGCACACTGACATAACATTATTGCCATACTTGCTATTTGGATAATATCAATATCAGCTCTAACATTTATAATCATAGAATTGTCTGGGGTCTCTAGGTAATATGTTTATAATCTCAGTAATGTCTTTGGAGTTAATATCACATATTTCTCAGCTCCAAAATGAACATGAAAAAAGGCATGTTTTATAGACCTCTGATTTATCAAGCATTTGTCTTCTCAAACATGGTACCTAATTTTCTAGGGGCCAATCAATGTTTTGACTTTGGTTTTGGTATTTCAGTTTGAAGAATGGGCTATGAATTCAGAAGATTGGATTTTTTATGCAAGGATGGAAATGTATAGTACATTTTGCTGTGAAAATGTACATGAGAGAAACCTCACATGTATAAATATATTGTAAAATATGCATTTTAATGTTGTAATTATAGTGTATGCAAAATGCACAGTATATATACTGCATTCAAATATTTTAATATACTTATCTTCTTTATGTAAATATCTGTGCATAAAGTTCTATAAATAAAATTGTAAGATAGAGTGAATAACATTTCAACATAGAAAAATATATGTATATGCAAATCCACAGATATATATGTATGCATGTATATTTTCCTGATTGAACTTTATATACTACCCTCCATTTTGACTGAAACAGTGAAATAACTAGCATGTTGCCTCTGTGAAGCCGAAAGCAATTTCCTTTTCTAATTTTAGTTATGCAAAGCCTATGGGCATCATCAGCATTTAGTAATTAGTTTTATAATTACTGCTGTTTTGCTCACTGTCATTCAATTTTTCTTACAACATGGTCTGGGATTGAAACATCCCACATCCACAGCTGTGTAAATTGCTATCCATTTATAAGGCAAAAAAAGTAAAGTTCCACATACATCATTATTCAGTCGAGAATATGTGGCTGGTACTTAGGTGATGCCTTCAGTGCATAAGCTGCCCACTAGAACACCAGGGGAAAATGGCATTCCAAATTCCAGGAAGTGCTGTCCAATAACGTAGAGAGAGAACAGGAAAGCTGCCACACTAGTAAGCCCACATCGACGAATGTGAAGAAATGTGAGAAATCTCAAGTCTGTGACGTCAAGGCAAGCATTTAAAATGGTAAATAGTCCTTCCTTTCTGTAGAAAAGAACACATACATCTGTATCCATGGTTGTTGATCTGCTACGTTAAAAACTATCTGTGTTTCCTCTAAAAAGTAACGAGAGCCTAAGGAAGGTTTCGAATCATGATAGATTAAATTCTTCCTAAAATGCACTGAAAAAATCAAAATTCAGCTCTCTCTTGGATACTTCAATTTAGCTTCACTGATATGCTGTAAAACCAAAACACTGATTTCACTCTCATAAAGACTGAAAACTTGAAACAAACATTCAGGATAATGTTGCTGTGATAACTATTACCTTAAATACCCTCTCCAAGTAACTCAGAATACCCTTTGAATATATCTTTCAATGTTCTATTTGTAGCTACATTCTCTTAAGATTTGTGGAAAATCAAAACAAAATGATTATGAGTCTCATTTCTCAGAATAAAGTGTTTAGGCCAGACCTAGAGATGTGCATCAGCCTAAATCACAGGGAGTTCACAGCCAGCCATAAATCTCAGGGCATCTCTACCTTGGGAAAATGCAAAGACATGCTCCAGAATTAAGAGCCCATAGCACCTTGAACAAGTCACTCAGCGTCTTTGTTTGTGCCTCAGTTTTCTCAACTGTAAATGCAGAGAGTACCTGTCTTTCTTCATCACAGGTTCTGAGTGGCTAACGTAGGATAACGATTACAAAGGCACACTAGGAAAGGACAAGAATTTCTCTATGTGGCCCCTGTGGATCCTTTAGACCTTCCACAATGCATCCTTTAGACCTCTGGCTCCAGAGAAGGGCACTGGCTAGGATTATTCTTTAGTTCAAGAAGCACCTACTATCGAATTCACCACAAATGCTCTCTAAATGTTTTACATCAAAAGTCTTATTTTGACAAATCAACAAAGCTTTCAAGAGCAGAAATGCATCTTCTGTTACTTTTCTATCTCAAGCCCTGGGCACACACAGTAGGTAATTTATATATACTTATTATTCTAAATTAATACATAAAACCACCATGAGGTAAGATAAAGGAGATAAACTGTTAATAACCGACTTTTAACTCTAAGTGACACAAGCTAGGACTTGAAGTCAAACAAGGGAAGATCAGATGGCCAGGTGGACAGCTTCAATCTCACCCCACCCTTTCTGAGCACATAATGAGCACCTAAAATCTTTTTTCTTTGATTCTTTTCCTGGAGAGAAAGAGCAATGAAATTCAGCAAAGAGAGAAGTCAAACCAGGACCAGCCCTGTTGTCTTTTTCACTTTAAACCCCAAGGCTGGATACAAAACCCGCCAACTAAGACAATTAAAAGATACATCAAATAGATGCTAAATAGCTTTAAGAATTACATCATCAAGACACTCATGATCTTGTATTGAAGACATACGTGTGCCTAAAAAATTCTCTCGGTTCAGTGTTTTTGAGAGTGATAAGAAGTCCAGATTCAAACCTTATTTCCTCATGAACTGAACAAAAGTAGATTTGGACCAAATATTTCAATTTGAATATTCCAATATTTATTTTCAAAACTATGTCTGTCTTTGGATAGATAGATAGATAGATAGATAGATAGAGATAGACAGATAGATAGATTTGTCTATACCATCTACTTAGAGATTCTCTGGTATAGTTCCCCAATCCCCAGTTTTTTTTTTTTTTTTTCCCTCCCAAATGTAAGTCAAAAAAGAACACTGAAGAGTTCTTTAAGGAAGGGAACAACAGGGTTGTTGACTTTTACTGTTACCACAGGAATTACAAGCTACACTATGCTTACCCTGCTAGCTGTAGATTGTTAAATGAATGAAAGAGAAAGGCCATAAACTGGACAAAAGCTAAAGAGATCAACCATTATTTCTGTGAACAAAAAAGACCACAAATTCGCACTCTCCATTCATACTACTGTTTAATTGATGCATGCAGGTAAAAGGAGGCCAAACAAAAGACAAAAAATAATAAAATAAAATAAAAAGGCCTCTCTTTAACACATTTACACAGAAATTAATCAAGCTTAAAGGTGTTTACAGCAGGAATGGGGGGGTGAAGAGAGATTCATTCATTAAATGTAACATTATAAATTTAATACATGTGGATAATTTTTTTTATTTTTAAAAAACATCTATTTGTAACTTAAAATTTAAATTTTGTGCATTTTCCAAATTGCACTTTATCGCTAAAGACATAACTACAATACCATATCTACTCGAGACGCTAGAAATCCTCATGAGCAAAACCTCCCACTTGAGCCAAAGGCTGATAGAGAGCAGACTGCAACGTCAGCAATGGAGATCCAAATATGAGAGTCTAGTAACACTGAGATGAGCTAAAATTCCGCTGTAACTCACTATTCATGGAGATGGATTTCTGAGCTGATAGTCTGTTTAAGGCCAGGTGAAAATATGCAAACTTTCTCTTCTTTTTGGCAAAGAAGATGACTGACACAAAACGTTTTTTTCTGTGTAGAATGTGTTCTGGTCTGGCCACCACTTAGCCCCAGGTACCTTGCCACGAAACCAGCTCTGGTCTGCTGGCACTGAAGCAAACATGAGCGCTGGGAGAGGAGTTACACAGCGTTGGGTTAGGATCTAGCTACACTACACATTCAAACTGTTAAGGGAAAAGTCATTGGATAACGTAAAGTGAAAAGAAACACATCTCTAATTATAAAGGCATGTATGGTTTCTTTGTGCCTTGAATCTTTGCACAATCATTTCAATCAACAATTAAATTCCTATTTCCATCCCCAAAGCCATTACAACTGCTTTTTGCTATAGACTGATTTAGAGAAGGGTGCTAGAAAGGGTCTAGAGGAAATATTTAGATGATTTAGATTTTTTTATCTACACTCACCTAAAGGATATACTTATTTATGAAAAAAGTAGTAAAATTAATTATTGATTTTAAAAAAATAGCCAAGAGAAATTTGTCTGGAAAGCGAAGGATAATGCTGATAAATCAAAAACAGATTTTTAAAACTTTCAAAGATCCTTTTAACTTGGATATACGTTTTAGTGTTTCACTGTCACTAAGCTTCTTTTCCATCAGTGTGATGTCTAATACACATTTGAAATCATAGCATATTTGTATCTGATTACAAATCTTTTTATGCGTTAAAATGAACATTGCAAAGAGAAAAAAGTCTTCATTTACAAGTCTGAATGAGAGTTATACAAAAGATGCAGGCCAACATAACAATTTTTTTTCCATTATATTTGGTGGCATAGAGTTAATAAGCTTAGACACAAATAACTACAACTCTTTTTAACAAAATAGATTTCAACTGAATAAACGCCTTAACTGTGAAGACTGAACTTTCTTAAGACACTTTAGAAAAGGTCGCCCCTAAGTCCTTTCCAACTACTAATAGCTACTAAAGTCTAATAGCACTAAGTATTAAAGGGTTAAAATAGGCATAAATTAACTTTATTGTCAATCATTACATACAGAAGAATAATTAACTCAGTATGTTTATTTATCTACTTTTGCTACTTGATTAAATGAATGATTGATGACAGGTTCCTTGTTTTCTTTTCTTCCTTTTTGTCAGTATAAATGATCAGTATGAAACTAAACGGTGACATTAAAATGAAATCATTAGCAAACTAAAATGCAGGGCAACCTGCATGTAAGAGCTTCTGTCTCCTTTACTACGGAGAAATCTAATCAGATCCCTTCATTCCCCAAACAGACATAGAACATAGTTTAGACAGACTTCCTAATCAGGTGCTTTCCACTGTGTCTGCTATGTCTATAACTATGCTAAAGGCCATTTGTTTCTTTTAAAATTATTTTAAATAAAGCTAACTTACAGCATTCTGTGTTCACTGTTGGTAAAATGTATGAACTGTTTGGCGTTTGTGGTCTTAGTAATACTAGTAGAAATATCAGGAAGTCCTTGAAGTAGACAGAGTCAAAATTAAAATATCAAATAAATGATCAATGGTCACTTAAGTAATTTGATTGGTCTAGGATTTGTCACAATTTGATAACATTTGAAAAGGTTATTAGTTCTAGTTCTTGGCAAATCAGGTGACTAACTTTAGCAGCAAAGATCCATTGCACACAATCAATGTGGATATCAAGTCTGTCACACACACGGGATGTAAGTGGCACACAATGAAATGAGAAGTTTTCCTCAGCCTCCACATCCTCTATCCAGTGCTATATGCCCTAGAAACCAAACTGACATATTAAGATCTTTGAGAAACCTGGACTGAAATATCTGATTTGGATGGCTGCTCTTCTGAGCATTGCTTAATCGTTGTTTAAAATGTTACCACTGTTGACAATTTTGCCCTGCAATTCTTTGAACAATATCATGAAATGTAGTACCCCAAAGGGATAGTTTAGATAGGGAGCAAAGAAGCATCGGGGAAAAGAATATCAGAAGTAGAAGGAAGCCAAGAGGTGACTGCAGAACAAAGTCTGAGAACTCAGACTTCACTAACATATCAACATTCCTTAATCCCACGAGGAGTGAAGTTGGCAACAGACATAATTCAAAAGAGAGAACAATGTACAGGGGGAGAACGAGTCGAGAAAAGAGCTAATGAGATGGGGAGATTACAAACCTGCTACCGGCAAGTTGTCTCATTGTGTCACAGTACAATGTCACGCTGTTGAAAAACCATGAAAAAAATGTGGTGTGCTATGAAATTAAAACCTCATAATACAGCTTCAACTTATAAATAACTATGAACGAGTAAATGTGTGAATAGTTTACGTCAATAGAACATGGTCTGTTGTGGGGATGAGTTTCTCCAAGACAACTACACCCTCTTACTCCCCGGACGATGGCCAAGCAAGCCGGTTATGGCTAGAACAGAGTCTAGAAACTGATTCCCAATGTTTTCCTGCTTGTCATGCATTTACTGACATGCAAACAAAAACAACGATACTCATATCATTGGGACCACGATCTAAGCAACTGTCTACTTGACAGTCTCATTCAATTTATATTTGCTAGAATGCAATTACCTAATGGCTAGACACGATGGTGTGGTTGCTAACTGCACACCGTGATCTCTATGGGAGTTTTACATGAACTGTGACATGCATAACTTTATAGAAAATAACTTCAGTCTTTCTTGTTTTTTGCACAGAGGCTCATATTCATGGATTTGGGGCTTGTGGACTAGTGGTATTTATCACGAGCCAAACTGAAAGGCTTTCAAATGGGTCAATACACATACATGTAAGTTCAGTTTAACAAAGAGTCATTGAACATCCTTTAGTGTATACTATAAAGACTGGTATGTTGATTCTATGATTTGGAGAGAATAAAAAAAATGCTCATAAACCTCCATATCTGAACAACAAAAAATGTGGACCCTTTAAATCTGTCAAGTAATACCTGA
Source organism: Phacochoerus africanus (assembly GCF_016906955.1). Taxonomy (NCBI): domain Eukaryota; kingdom Metazoa; phylum Chordata; class Mammalia; order Artiodactyla; family Suidae; genus Phacochoerus; species Phacochoerus africanus. The sequence goes on from NC_062552.1 coordinate 67,721,410, forward strand.
TGTGAATAAAGCAATAGAAATGCGAGATGGATCATTGTGTGCCTCCCCAAATTTTCCTCAAATATATTGCCACTAGACACAAGTCATTAATACAACTTTATTGTTTTATTTCCATTTGTTACTCAAAAAAGCTTAAAGATTGAAAACATGAATGTAGACTATATTTTGGGGGGAACATCACCAGCTAACTCATTGAAAGAACTCAGTTGGTACAAAATGTGAATTGCTACAGAAATCTTTTATCTAGAGAATTTATCAAATATGTAAAAAAATAATATGATTTTATAAATAATTTATCTTGGACTTTTATTTCAAAAAGCGCATACTTCAACAAGGGGCCACATATTTAAAAAAAAAAAGCAGAATTTTAATTGTCACTGTAAATCCCTATTAAACTCAGGAAACGTTTGAAAAACACTTGAGTATCAACTTGTATGATGAAGCAGGTCACCCTGAATGACTAATATTAAAAATATATGTTTTTTACTTGAGTAAAATAATCCATATTAGTAATTCCTTACCACCAAAGTTAATGCTTTTTCATTTATACATATATAAAATATTAAAATTTGAGGGGACAGCATATGGCTGGATTGCATTCTGTGTGAAGCAAAAATAGTCCTGGTTTAATGACACACATAACTCCATTTAACTGAGCATTTTTCACACTATTCAGAGTATGAAAAGGTTGGGTTTGGGTGGGGGGGGTTGGTTGCACCCACATGGAAGTTCCCCAGGCCAAGGATCAAACATGAGCCACAGCAGTGACAATGCTCAATCCTTAACCCACTAGGGAACTCCAAAAAGACTGGATTTTTATTTCATTTTATTTTTATTTATTTATTTTTGTATTTTTGCTTTTTTTTTTGTCTTTCTGCCTTTTCTAGGGCCACTCCCACAGCATATAGAGGTTCTCAGGCTAAGGGTCGAATCCAGGCTGTAGCCACCGGCCTACGCCACAGCCATAGCAACGCGGGATCTGAGCCACGTCTGCAGCCTACACCACAGCTCACAGCAATGCCAGATCCTTAACCCACTGAGCAAGGCCAGGGATCAAACCCTCAACCTCATGGTTCCTAGTCAGATTCGTTAACCACTGTGCCACAACAGGAACTCCTCTTTTTGCCTTTTCTTGAGCTGCTCCCATGGCATATAGAGATTCCCAGGCTAGGGGTCTAATTGGAGCTGTAGCCACCAGCCTACGCCACAGCCACAGCAATGCAGGGTCCGAGCCGCGTCTGTGACCCCCACCACAACTCATGCAATGCCAGATCCTTAACCCAATGAGCAAGGACAGGGATTGAACCCTCAACCTCATGGTTCCTAGTCAGATTCGTTAACCGCTGTGCCACAACGGGAAATCCAAAAGACTGGATTTTTTAAAAAGAAAACAATAATAACAAAGATTCCAACTCTGAGAATTAGAATAAGCTTTGTATTAAGGCAGTGGGCCTTCTAGGGTTATCTCTGCTGCATAATCACCCTTACTGAATGAATCAGTATTAAATTTTATGCCATCTTGAATATACCATTTTACATTTAAATAATATAGAATAGATGGTCTAATTCTCTCCTATGTAAATATCATCTATTTTGTTGAATAAAAGTAAAATATGAAAATTCTATCAGATTTTATCCTTTGCTGTTAAAGGAAGTTTGAGAGTCCCTTCCCCTGGGCCTATAGTTTATAAAAATCATTTTATTTTCTTGACTTCATCACTGGAGTCAAAACGAACAGTGTATGTTGCTGGAGATTTTGGAGAACCACAGTGCACAAGACAGATCTAAGACTAGATCCAGTTTTGATACTAGAAAAACTGCATGGCACCTACGATGTTAAACTACAGAGAATTAACACATATTAATTTGGAGCTGGTTGCATAAACGCTTCTGGCATTTCCTTCAGCACTTAAACTCATTTTCAGAGAATGGACTGTTGTAAAAGAACATAGCCTCATTAAGAGTTTATTCCCTCAAAATGCTGAAGGATAGCAAGTTTCTACTCAGAGGGGATCGGAAAACTGCATTTATTTCTTAGTGGGGAAAAAACAACACCAAAGCTTTGTGTTTTTGAGCAAGCATCACAGGTTTGAAAATGAAGAATTTCATCTTGTTGTCATACCCTGCCTTACCTCGTTTCAAGGCTGGCTGTGTTTGCTTTACACAGAATGAAATTTTAGCAAGAGCAGAAGCCAAATGCTTAAAATGAATGATCAACTTACGATTCATATGAATCTATTCTTTCATGCTGCTCTGCTTAAAAATAGCATCATAAATGCACATCTGCAAAGACTGCGCCACCCTCCCTTTCCTGAATTGTACAAATTATTAGAGTCGTTGACAAAAGATTTTTTTTTGTTTAGGGGTTGGTCTGGGCACTCTCTTTGGCAGACTGCCACTTTTCTAGCAGTAGAAATATTGCTTGTAGAAAGCCACATTGTACTGAACAGCTGTTCTGCTAAAACATTGAGCTAGCAACTCAAGAAATGACTGACTTCACATGTGAAGCAAAACTGTCCCCTCCCTTTGTGCTAATTTACATGAAATAAAAGTATAAAACATTTTCTTCCATTCTATCTAGTTTTCCCTCCCAATTTCAGGCTTTAGGGGAGGTGTGAGTAAGCCACATGTCAAGACAGGAATTTGATTCTCCAGCCACTGCTCCAGTGACACAAAAACTCTGGCCACTCCCAAGATAGCAGCTACTTTTCTGATCTAAGCCTTTCTACATCCAGGTCTTAGATGCTAATCTATGAACTATATACATTAGGGCTGTGAGATTTAAAAATACACCTCATTCCAGCCTTCCTTCCATCTCTATAAAGAAGATAAGACTCTGAAAAAAAGATGCTAAATTATATTTAAGTTTTTAGTTTATAAGCATGGTATGTGGTTCATGTTTTTTGGTTATTTGAGATTATGGGCAGATAATACAATTATACACAGGTATTCCATGTTCTACAAGTCATCTTGGTGTTCTGTTTAAAATACTCTTCTTAAAGGAAAACACTTCACAAGCTTACTTAATAACTAAGGGACTACAATTCTCATGAATTATCACTGTGTTTACAGCTTTAACTATAGTTACACATAATAGATTATCCAACACCAACAGGTATCTAAAATACAGACGTGGGAAAATAATCATTTGAAAGTAGAAATTTGCCAAATAATTTTTTTCTGGAAAATCACAAAATTATATATCTTAAAAGGGCCTCATATAGATTATACTCAACTGTGAAAAACTGTGAAATTTAAAATCCTATCCATCTTTAGGGTCCAGTTTAAATACTATCTTCTTGGTCCCCCCTCATCATTTTCCATTAATCACTGTCTGCTATCACACAGTACTTTGTTTAGACCTCTTTCAATATGAATAGTAATTTTCTTATTATTTTGTGAGCATGAGTGTCACTCCCTTTAGATTATAAACTCCTAGAGGAAAGGGTTGAATTTTTCCCTCTTTGCATTCCTATAAGAGCCTGGTATAGAGTCTTGCAATTTAGTAAGTGTTCAAATACTTAGAGGATGAATAAGGTGAGTAGAATGAAAAGAGAAATAAGGCCCATTCCTAATCTCTAATAACAACAATAACAAAAAATGTTATCCTAAAACCTGTAAGACGTCATCTATAAAGCAAAAATTCTGAGAAGGGAAATATCAACTACATCCACTGTGTCAATTACCCTTCACTTCAGATACAGTGTATTTTAAGAACACTTTTGTCTTATTTCAATGAGATACCTCCCTATTAATAATTTCTCATCAACTTTCACAGACCTTGTTATTTTAAGCATTAAAATAACATTAAGTTGCCTTGACTTCACTAAATCACTGGTGTTGTTTAACAAAGGCTCTAAATTTCCTCTAGTCTGTCATATGATATACGTTAAGACTTTTTATACGTTAGAAACCCCGAAAGTATTTAAAAATAAATATATGTTGACAATCTCTTCCTTCTGATTAATGATTTTTGGAAATAAAATCTTACTTAACCAAAAAAATTTAAAAAAAGAAAGAAAACATCTTTTACACATGACAAAAACCATCAATAGGAATCCTAACATATCTTTGGTAGTTTCTCAGCAAACTTAAGATTCCCAAAACAATCTAGGTTTACTGTGGTATAAAACCCCTTGGATTCGCAGGATCAACTTTGTTTTTTTCAAAAAAAAAAAAAAAAAAGTACTAAGGCCAAAGAGATTTCTCTGGTTCAGAGTCACAAAGATCTGGACTCAGGAGCATCCAACTTCATTGACCAAGACCTGGCTACAATAAGGTATTCTGGACACAATAAAATGACTGGGGTGGTTACCTCTCAGTATACTCATACATTTTGCTGGCTTACAAGGACAGGGCCTTCATTATTGGGTTGTTAAAACTCCTTGCAAGAGTTCCCTTCTCTAATAGAGATATTATTTAACTTTTACCAAGAAATGTTCATACAGAAAAAAAAAAAATGTAGTGACTTTCTTACAACAAGGAGGTTTGATCTAACTGCTCTTAGCAAATGTAAATTACAGAATAGCAAAGGCTGAACAACTTGTTCCAAATTTTTCTGCAACTTCAGGAGCTCAGAATCCACAGGAGGTACAATAAAGAACCTGCTAGATCGGATGTCAGCTAAGAAAACATCACTGCCCCACTTTACAAACGTTCCTGGGTCTGCCCAAAGTGAGGCTTACCTGCATTGCCATCCCCATTTTCCTTTCATAATTCTCTCAAATATATTGCACTTTACGCATTTTGTTATGAGATTTTCATGTCTCTTTTCAAAATGGAAAATGATAGCAATTTTGCTTTTATGCTAAAATTCTTGTGAAAACCTGGATACTATTCATCTACTTTTATAGAAGAAAGCCAGTATTTTAAAGTATTTATGTAAAACCCAAACTGTGTACACAGTCTGTTTTCATCATCAGTACTGATATTCAACACAGCCTTATTTCCCAAACTGTAAAATTATATACGAGGGATGTGATTTAATTACAAAACGTTACTGAACACTTTTTAAAGTCTCTGAGTGCTTTGGAAAGTTATGACTATAAAATCTGAATTTTAGTTTAGTTTCTTCCATCTACTGCATGCAGTAGTACTCATTCTTTGAGCATTCATGCAACACCGAGCGACTGACCCATCTCAACAGATAATGGTAGAGACCACAACAGCTATTTCCTAGTGACTGTGTTTTGTTCCTGTAGTAAAATGTTTATGTTGGTTAAGTTGTAAAAATGAAATTATATTGGACAATTTAGCCATATATCTTCATTTTATGTACATATGGTTTTGGAGATATGTTCAATGCTACTTACAAATGACTAGCTCAGCTTTACCAATCTTATTTGTTCTAATGCTAATAATATTGGATTCTTGATACACAAATTTCAAATTTATCACTTCTAGTAATGTTTTCATGACAGTTACAGCCATATCATGCCTTAATCCCCAAGTTGAGTCAGAAAAAAACTAATAAAGTAGGAAAATAAAACAATTATTTAACTGAATTGACCAGTTGTATGATTAGTTAAGTCAAAATGATCAAAAAATAGTCTTAAGAGTACAAGCTTTAATCATGTTTCTCTTTAATAAGATCCTCCATCTAGAGAAGAACAGCTCTAATTTGGATTATTTGCAACATTAAATTGAGGAAACAGCTAAAAACAATAAGCCAGACCATGGCAATGACTTAACATGACTTGCACTTAGTTTTTTCAGCAATATATGCAATGCAAAAGATAATATACATTCATGGAAACTTAGCAAACCTAACATGACACCCCTGGCTGGCACACAATTTAGTTACATTGCCACTATAGTAATTTCATTATAGGAACCCTAGCTCTGAAGATGATTTTTAAAAACTCCACTTTGCCAGCCATTCCTTGCTATCACTGTACCTTCAAAACAAACACAAGACCCAACCTTTTACAACAAGCAGCATGCTTCTTACCACAACAGGTTCTAAAATAGTACCTAAGTCCCTTCTGGGATCTATGCTCCTTACAGGAGTTGGCAAAGTACAGTCTGCCAGTCAAATCTAGCCTGCCATCTATTTCTATACAATCCATAAATAAAGAACTAAATAAAATTTTTAGAATATCAAAGTTAAAAAAGTCATAAGAAGAATGTTTCATGGCATGTCATAATTAGATTTCAATGTCCACAAATAAAGGTTTATTCAAACATAGCCATATTTATTCAGCTACAAATTGCCTATGGCTGCTATAATAGTTGAGTTGAGTAGTTGCAGCAGGACTTGGTGTCCTTCAAAAGCTAAATTATTTACTATCTGGCCCTTTATAAAAAAGTTTGCTGGCCCTGTCCAGAACTCTATACCTAGTTTCTGTCTTGGCTCTCCAACTTCCTTATTTGGGCAATCTTTGACCAAGTACATAAGAATAGACTATGTTGTAATAGTCATAACATTTAAGGAAAAAAGGAGTGACATTAATCACGCTGTATATTTGTGCTCCAATGACTCCTTACTGATGGAAATAGGTCATTGATAAAGTTTTTAAGAAAAGTATATGTAAACAGTTTAATCAATTTTCTTTCTTTCCTGATGTTTACTGTAATCAGTTAATCAGATTTCTTAAACAATACAATCAACAATGCAGCCCTGGCGAAGGTTGAAACTGTGAAGACTCAACACTGACCAGGTGAAAATGCAACAAAAAAAGTTTCTGTCATTAAATCATAGTGCTTTTTTAAAAAATAACCTTTTATTTTGGAATGATTTTAGATATACAGAAAACTTGCTAAGTTAATATAGAGAGTTCCTAGAGTTCCCATTGCAGCTCAGCGGTTTAAGAGCGGTTTAAGAGCGGTTTAAGAGCATCCATGATGATGCAGGTTTGATAGCTGGCCTTGATCAGTGGGTCAAGGATCCAGTGATTCCACAAGCTGCAACATATGTCACAGATGTGGTTCAGATCTGGCATTGCTGTGGACGTGGTGTAGGCCAGCAGCTATAGCTTCAATTTTACTTCTAGCCTGAGAACTTCCATATTCCACAGGCACAGCCCTAAAAAAAAAATACACACACACACACACACACACACACACACATATAGAGAGAGAGATACCATATACTCTTCATAAGATTCCTCTAATTTTACTTTTAAAATAATTCTTTTCTTCGAATTTTACATTATTTCCTTTGAATAACCTAAAAAATCTTTTCTGAATTCAGATACAATGGTAACATTTGATCTAAAAAGGGCTGATCTCTATACATGAACCATATATGTGCACATATGTACATGTAGAATGTAAAGAGGAAAAGGGGATACTGATGGATGGCTGGAGACATATGCTAAAGTCAGAGAGAAAATAGTTTTTATTGTGGGGGAAAATGTGTTGAACTGGGATTCCAGAGATTCAGATTTCAGTCCCAAGCTTGTTATTGACTTCGTATCACTAAATTTTCTTCTACATTAGTTTGTTCAACATAATAGCAAAGGGATTGAAACAGATGATCTGTATTATCCTTAAACCCAAGATTCTGTTGGTCACATTCCCTTGCCCAGGCTCTGACATTCACTGACTTATTATGGACCCAGAAAGGATGGGAAATGCTGCAGTCAATCAGTATTCAAAGTCACATGAGTTTTACAGGTGGAGGTCACCATATGTTTATTAAGGTAGAGCTAAGCGACTTATGCACAGTATCCTGAAAGCTGTTTCTGAAAATTAAAGCCACAGTACAATTTCAATCACATAAAGCAGTCAGAGGTGACTCCTCCTTTACTATGCCCATGAAATATTGTTATCTGCAGAGTGCTGAAACTATATATTGTGCTTTGCAAGAGGTGATAGGGCTAACAAAAACACATTAAAGAATTCTAGCCCTAAAGAACAGAGCACATAAACTTGAAAGTCTTAAATAAGTGAATACAATGCAGTCTAAGGCAATGCTACAGGACACCATGACTAAAATATTACACTATCGAGAACCGATAGACTTAAGTTGGATGTGACACTGAATGTAAGCATGTTCTCCAAAATTCTGTCAAGAGTAAAAGCAAATCAAAAATATACAAAGTTCTAGGTTTGTATTTTGTTTACATCATATAATTGGTACTTGATTTATTTAATGTAAAACTTCATTGTGTGCTGTCTTATTATTCTTTTATAATGATTGTACCTTGATAATCAATAGATAAATGTTTTTGAGAGAAGAAAATATGTCATATATTTTTAACCTTTAGCTCAAGGGAGACACATAATTTATGTAAAGGGGATTATGTGAAATAATGAAAATAGAAATATTAGATTGTAAAGGGTTGGAGTCTGTGGGTCTTGAAATTATTAATAAGGAGCTTTAAACAACTCAGTAGTCCCAGGAGAGACAAATTTGAGACAATAATTGGTAAATCCGGCAGTTCCCATTGTGGCTTGGCAGGCTAAGGACCTGACACTGTCTCTGAGGATGTGGGTTCGAATCCTGGCCTCGTTCAATGAGTTAAGGATTGGGTATTGTGGCAAACTGCAACACAGGTTGCAGATGTGGGTGGATCAGTGTTGCTGTGATGTAGGACACAGCTGTCATTCTAGTTCAACCCCGGGACCCAGGAACTTTCATAGGGACAATGAAACAACAGGTTTTTTTTGTTTTTTTGTTTTTTTTTTTTAAAGCTACATCCTTTCTAAGGAATTTGAGGTTTTGGATTATTTCAGATTATAGGGTAAATAATCATTCAGACCAGAATCACTGACAAAAAGAAAATCCAAATGAGAAAACTGGAGTCTAGATAGAGCTTTATAACCCAAGTCACATTGTATGTTTAATTTTATGAAAAGCGCTCTTGAAAAGTTCACCTGAACCTAACACACAATTGTAATCAACTACACTTCAATATAAAAAAATAAAAGGAAAAAGAAAAAAAAAAACTCTCATCTTCCTTCTTTCCTCCATTTTTTTTTTTCCAAATTTATTTCTGAGGAAAAGGTAAACCTCCAAGGTCAGGATCATGCCTTTTACTTTCTCTCAATGCCCCCACAATATTCAGCAGAGGACTCAGAAAACTTAGGAAGGTCCTCTAAGTATTGAATGGACTTGAATGCATGCACCCAAGACACTTAGGGTTTCCTGACACTATTGTTTTTAACTTTCAATTCCCTCAGCCAGCCTATTCATTACATGAGAGAAATATGTTAGTAAGAGAAGGCCATTATAGGGTAGGGACTCATCCTGTGCGATGGGGGGCAAGGGGCAAGGGTGGGGTGGGCTACCATGCCTTCTAGCTCCTATAGCATACACTATATTCCTCTTGGTTTCACACTATTTCCATCCTTTTCCCTCCATTTTTCTTCTGCCCTTTCTTTTATTTTTACTCTGCCTTCTTTTCTTCTTCCTAGCCTCTGATGCAGGCCCACTCAGCCCTCATCAGCATCGTTTAGCTCTGCTAACAGCAATGCCAAAACACAATCAATCCAATTCCATACAATTTTAAAACATGGTTAAATATTTACTTTCCTGGGCTCTAGACATTGACATATAAACATATATAAAGTGATCCAGACTCTTCCATCAAATAGCTCATAGTCTAAATAGAGATAAGTACATAAAGAAGAAAGGAATCATGAATGGATACTAAAGCAACGAAAGGTCTGACCATAATTTATAGAAAGAAAATGACTAATGTTATAGGGAAGGAGAAAAGATTTACTAAGTAATATTTGAAGATGGGTTTTAAAAGATGAAGAGGAGTTCAGCAAAACCAAAAGAAGGAAAAGGAACCATCCAGTCAGATGATGGCATGTACAAAAGCATAGATGTTTGGTTGAGGGTACTCAGTGGTGCTAAAGAAAAAGGAGACGACTTTTGGAAAGAGGGAGAGGTTGATGAACCCTGATGAAAGATGCAATAGAGTACACATGCACTTCTTTGTCTGCATCTCCTCAAGTCTCCACAAAAATTTCCTCAACAGGTGTTGTTTTCACTCACCTCTCTCTTTCACCTTTGCCATCAACATGAAAAGAGGTTCTCCCAAGTATCTGCTGCTCCTTGACAGGGGGGCAGACCTGAGCTGAACCTTAAGCAAGAAGTCAAGTCCAAACTGTGGCAAGAAACAGAACCACTAAGCTAAGCCCAGCCAAGCTCTGCTGACCCTCATACTACCTGTGACTACGTGAGGAGTGAGAGCTTTATGACATGATTGAGATGTGACTGCTTCTTGCCCTCGAAGAGCTAACTAGTACATCCGAATATTCACACATTCACACTCACACACTCACAAATATGCTTTCCTTGAGTCAGTGTTTGAAGTTGAGGCTAATTCTGGATGCACAACAGTGCCAGATGCACTGAAAATAACAATAGCCTATCAAACCCTTCAACAGTGACATGTGGCAAGAAACCAGCAATGCTTTTTATGTTCTTCATGCTAAAAGTGGACTATAGCAGTCCCTTCATAGATATCAAAGCTGTTCCTGAAAATGTGAAACTTTACAGAAGGAGAGTCTCAGAGACTTACTCTACCACCACTAAACCCACATTTGTTAGAAAGCCCTTCCTATCCCGTGTCAGAAATGGAGACCTGAGGAAAGTGTGGTGACATCAACATTGCTCATCCTATCATGATGTAAAACTAAAGAAATAAAAGGTTAATTCTTAAATGAACTTTTTGCAGAAGCCATAAGTACAGAAAGATATTAAAGGATAATAGCATGTAATTAATGAAGCTTCCTGGAAGCATATATAAGAAAAGGCAATTATATCACATCATATTTCCATATCCTAGTAAAATCTGGCACTTGTTACCAAAATAAACAGGATGAACATTGGCAGTTCAGCTTCTGGATGATTCTGTTTCCATTTGGTGTTCCACTGACTCTGGATTGAGGCAAATGAAACTGGAAACTGAAGCAGGCAGGCAGGCTGTCAGTATACTGAGAACGATGGAGGTAAAAACAGGAGCCAAGCAAGCACCAACTTTCTCTCTTTTAGCCAACTCTCCTAGCCCTACATGAAGCTCTTGTTGGGAACCTAAGGGTTTGCCCTGGGTTTTACCATCTGCCTGGTTTTTTGTTGTTGTTGTTGTTTTGTTTTGTTTTTTTAAGAATACCACAGGCTGGTTTACATGCCATGTACTGATTCTAAGAAATTCCATTTTACACGGTTTTTTAATAACAAGGATTGTGACACTTGCCCCCCAACACGAAGGTCACTTGGCAGAGGTAAATGTGTGTCAGCACACAGCAAAATGCCCGAACAGAAATCAAAAGACCTTTGAGCTGCTTAGACAAAGAAGACCTATCACTCTGACTGTTTTGGAATCTTTACCTTCTAGGGAACTAGAACTATTTTATAAAATGTTATCTGAATTTCAGAGACAACCACTACAGTAGTAATTCAATGTTACTCTGAAGGATGTCCTACACTCACTCTACATGACTAACTTAAATGAATCTATTAAACATCACTGCTTAAGTAACAATCTGGTCTTTGGCAAAGGACAGATCACGTGTTGCTTAAATAAAGACCTGAAAGGCTCTCCTCTACTGCTTGATTCACAATGGATGCCTGAAATAGTGAAGGGAAATTCCATGAAAATATTAAAGTTCTTCTCTAATGTGTTCAGTCGGTTTTAATTGCCAGTTGCCTTACCTATTTTTCAACTGTTCCCTTCCGAAGGTTGAAAAAATGCCTTATATTTTACATATTTTAGCATTATGGACTATCACATATATAGGCACATTGTTGTTAAAAAGCTGCAGTGTTTAAATTGAAATAAAACATATGCTTACAGGGGTAAATACTCCTGAATTAATACAGTTGTAGTAGATATACTTCCAAAATTGACTGAAGTCTGTGATATTAGAAAGACAGAAAATTTATCTAGTTTTAGCAAATGTCAAATCAGCAGCCATTGCTTTTAAGATTAATAAAAGATATAATGGTTTCTGGATAGCCTCTAAATAGAGATTACTATGAATAGAGAAGTGATTTACCAACAGTCACCACAATGAGATTTCTTTAAAGGTTACAATCATCAGTTATTTAGCTGAAACACTGCTGAGAATGCTTGGTCATTTCTTGAATAATGCATAATGTTCATTGTAGATTTGATCTGTATTATAACAATACAGATATTTCTAAAATAATGGAGAAAACTATCTGTTACCTTCCAATTGCTTAACATATCATTTCCATGAATTAATTGACTCAGGACATATTACACACTGTCACCTGAGCTTTCTTTCTGCAAGCCTAACTTGCAATAATCTGTACACAATGGGCATCACAAAGCAAACTCATCAACCTTTAAAGACTTTTAAGAAAAGATGTGATGAACACAGGGCAGAGTAAAGGACCTTCCTGAAGCAGTAAATTTAAATGATTAAATTTCTATATAGTTGTGGGGGACAAATTTAAATATAAGCTTTGAAATTTAATTATTAACAGGAACAACTCATCACATTAAAGAAATGTTGCCTACATCTTGTAAGTACTTTTCACATAAATTTCCAAATGCCTTTAGGTTTATTCAAGAGACTGCTTGGAGAAGCATGAAGTATAATGTCTATCTTTTTATTGTTGGATTATGAACAGCACTTCACATGATGCTGCAGGCTATTTATATAAGCTTGTTTATCCATATGAACTTCAAGGGCACAACACAGAAGACCTTAATAAATTAAAATGAATTTCTTTTGATGTTGTTGTTTCATGAATGTTTGATCAGAACGAGTAGCAGGTTTGCATTAAAGAACCAGAGTAAGGCAATAAAATATACATATATTGTACAGCAGAACCAGCTTACAGAAAGTACCCACTGCAGTTCTAGCTACCTTCAAGAGCCAAAGTAAACAGTACAGGGTCCTTATACTTCAGTACGGTACAGTCTTCAGTTCTAGACTATCACTGGTTTCCTGATAGAGAGAGGATACATGTCAAACCGGATGTTCTGCCATAATCTGGATTTAAAAAAAAAAAAAAAAAGTAAAATCTGGTATCTTCTTCCAGCTTCTATACATCCATCCCAATGTCCCCATTTTTCTCATTGACATCTCCAAGTTTCCCCATAGACTGAACCACGACTATGAGCAGAGACCACATTTTATCTTTTTTTATCCATCTTCATCATAATTAGTTACAGAGTTGAGTTGAACAAAGGTTCCAAAATAGAAATGAATTATCAGCCATAGTCAGAGCATTCTCACCTGGCAGGTTTGATGAAGGTGACAGAAATCAAATATCATTGCTAGAAATGATATGTGATAGAAAGATCCCTAGATATAAAAGCAAAGCAACAGGATTCTAGATCTCCTAACCCTTAACTATAAACCCTTTTCTCTATAATTTACTCACCTATTAAAATAAGAGCTTAATTCTTCATTATACTTTTATATCTCTGAAAGGCCATGATTCTAAAAGCAAGGAGGATTATCACAACATACAAGAACGGACAGTCCATGGAGCCATTAGATTTTTCTTCTTTGGCAGCCACCTCTACCAGAGAAACCTATAAACCACCAACTCTCTTAAAGAAAAGATGGAAATAAAATGTAATTATGCTAAACAAATTATAATTCCAGTCCCTCGATGTATTTCAAATTGAATAATAAGATTAAGAATCTATTTTGCACGTTGTGTGATTTCTAACAGGCTGTATTTATCCATCTATCTTACATGATTTGGAATAAAAACAACCTAGTAAGTAAACTCTTAGGTATACAATATATTTACTAAAATTATATTTGTATCTTTAACTTGGGAAAGTTACCACTACTTTAGCATCATAGAACAGGGACCAGTGTATTTCCAAGTTGTCATCTGCCCAAGTTAGGGCAGGACGGCTGTTAAAGGACAGTGTGAATGTCCCTTGGTTTATTTGTACTGTGCTACCTTACGTTGATATCTTGCCCTTGACAGCTATCTCTGTCGTATGTTCTTCTCAACAGTCAAATGTCATTCTTACACTTAGAACAGGAGTCTGTCAACTGTGGCTTGTGGGCCAAATGTGTTGGCAGCTGCCTGCTTTGTAACTACAATTTTATTAGAACACAGCCACACCCTGCGGTTTACATGCTGTCTATGGTTGATTTTATGGTACAATGGAAGAGTTGAATACTCCCCCAAAAAACTAAAAATTTACTATATGGCCTTGAATAGAAATATAATGTGTTTGCCAAACTCTGCTCTCAAGCAAAATAACCTGTTATAATATGAATTCTATTTTTTTCTCTTACATGCATAATAAACACAATTCTAAGTAGCAATAGCAAGAATATGAACAGATTCACACAGGCACACACATACATATGATCATACCTCTCAGCACAGAATTATAGTCACTGTTTTCTACCCTTCATTTTAATTTGAATCCTCTAAGAAGCTACAGCTTCCCCTGACCCCATACTCCTTCCTATAAAAGCCAAGAGTACAGGGACTTCAAAGGTAATTGTCAAGGTGTGATCACAACTAAAGAACATCATTCCTCCCCTAGAGGAGGCTGCCTGCAATTCTACCAAACACCCAATTTTATTCCATGCTCATCAAGGGCCTGGATACAAGCTTAAGGCACAAGAAACCAGCAGATCCTGTCCTACGCCTTGAATGACACACCGTTGAAGAAAGAAAATCAATGGCCAACACCACCACATGTACATCAATAAACATATGCATGCATATTCATATGCTTAAAATCTCATCAATTATTAGGAGCCTCAAGAACATGCAAGAAAACAACCCTCTTAAGTATCAGGGTGAAGAAGGTCTAAAATTTTGAAATACTAAGTTTTAAGGGTAACTTCACCAAGAATTGGGGGCACAAGTACATGTTTATATTTATAAATATTAAGCAATATGCATAAATACTTGAAACATTAATACATGGATTGTTTTATTATACAATAAAATCATTACTCAAAATGCCAGCTCCATTTGGAATCTGCTGCTTTCCTCTCTTTGGGAACCCAAACCAGAAAATATTAGCCCTACCCTTTAACAAATATTCTCATACTCCACCCATTAATAGTAATTTGTACATACTAGCGTAACATAAATTAAACCTAAGAAGCACTTTAAGTTATTTCATTCTCATTTCTCTGAAATCTTATCTATAGTGATAGACCAAATAGGCCAATAGACTTTTTGAAAATAAAAATAGAAATAGAAGAGGTTTATTTCACCTTCACATGGTGTCTTTCTCATGCAGAGTTCAGATTTCCATATTTGTATCCCTTTAAAGGATTTGATATGCAGGAAAAGAAGAAAGGATGATTGTAAACATTTCATCTGAGAGACTCTGGCAGACCACTATATTCCAGGATGAACAGTGGCTGAAACCTTACCTTTGACTGATGTGTTCGGTGGAGGGCCTTCCATCCGCAGGTTCCACGGAGGGTCCCCCTGGTTAGCAAAGTCCCTCATTTTCAGATAGCTGATTGTAAGTCGAATGATGGAGGCCTTGTCAAGCTGGCTAGTGATGGCTGCAGGAAGAGGCAACAACTTGGCCAATTCATAAAACTCAAAGTTTTCTTTTCCCCGGCGGGAGCGAGCAGCATCCCGAGACTTCTCCTTTCTCAATGCTTGTAAACTGGAATCAAAGGAGTGAAAAAGTGTCGTTTAGAACACGCGATTCTGTCTTTAGACAGAAACTGCTTTTTACTCCCCCCTCCACAACAAAAATTTACCAAAATGTTCTTCATAATTCCAGGGCCACAGTAAAAGGAGCTCCAGAAAATGACCACTGAAACCATCAACTCTATTTCTGGTATCATATGCCATAAACCAAATGCAATAAGTAAAAACAGTTTGCTTTTTTTTTTCTTCCAACACCAATGAATTGATATATAGTCACTGTTTCTAAGAAATAAGATTTACAGGTGATGCCTGATGTTATCAACTCTGAGAAATTTAAAAGATTGGGGTTGTATTTGTATATCTGTTCTTAAGTTATTGGCTTTGTTCATTTACCTGTTATCACTGTGGAATCACAAACCATCAAAATGACACATTTTTAAAATGTTTATTTCAATTATTATCTTGAGGAACAAAGGGTAACCACAAACACGGTTCATAGAATCAACAAATAAAACATTGGTGTGCTTCCAGCCCTCAATAAGAATTATGAGCTTCAGTCAGATAAAGAAAACATCCTATTGAACATGAAGATTTCAATGTAACTTTATAAATGCACAGGTAATTGGCTGATAAGAGAATACTTTAATTCTTTATTAATGAATATACATTCATAGATGGATAGATTCTCTGAGATACTAGAGAATAAAATATATCACCCAGAAAAGTCAAACTTTAAGATAATATAAATTTAATGTTGAAAGATAAAGCCCTGTATGGGTTATTAAAATTTATAAACATTATAGACATATTACTTCACAGAAGAAGCAACAGGTAAGATCCAGCATTTTCTTTTAACTATTCATGTGCATTTCTGTTTGAAGTTTGCTCACATTGCTGAGGGCAGAATCTGGCACAACTGAAGCTCTATGTGTGCATCTGACAGGAGAAATCCACCTACTCTGAATTGCTCTGTTTTTTATTGATGAAAAATAAATTCAAAATCAGAGCTGGTGATAAATAATTGGGCAATATTTAAAGAATTAAGGTACTGTTAACATAATTTTAAGCATCCATTCTATTGGACTTTGAAGGCATTTCAAATCTTTAAATCTATCATTCTGGTTTCCCATTACAAAAGAATAAGAGAAACAAGGAATGAAGCAAGACAGAGGAACAGACCAAAATGAGTTCAGGTGTGTGGCTCCAATCTCTTTTTAATATGAGCAACAATGTTCCATATTACCTTAAAGCATATCTTATATTGTTCTTAGTGGAAACACTGTATTCACTGCAGACCCTTAAAGTATCTTATTGAACATTTATATAATTTAAGTAATGCCATAATGCTCTGGTCAAATACTTGCTAAGCTAATATCCAATCAATTTCATGTTCATTCTATTAATAAAATATTCTGCATTAGCTGATGTATTTCTCAGAACTAGATAAATTAATGCTATCATTTTCAGAGTCACAGTAGTCACAGGTGACAAATCTTTGTCAATGTCTCTGATGAAAACCTTAGGCCAGAAACATAGCTAATTTGCAAGGAAAAGATGTTATGCTATTTATTTTCAAAAATCTTAGCTGCCCTCCATTCAATTCTTTAAATGCCCTATTTGACTTGTTGAAACCTATGTAAATAAAGTAAGAAATGCCTTAAAATCTGACAAAGTAAAACCAGGATCGCCAAGTCAACATCTTAGCCTAAAACAATGATTCATCACCTTCCCTCCATGTAATAAAAGTAATCTATCTAACACCACTTAAGTCAGCTGTGCCAAAAGAACTATGGCATTTGACATGTTTTATCTACCACTTGTAGAGTGCAGTGGTTCAAGTTCAATGCTTTGCTCTTTTGGTGGGCTCAGCTTACTTTTTTTTTTTTTTTTTTAAGTCCAGTAAGTGACTATGATGGAGCTCTAGAGCAGAGGCTACAGACTCAACGGCTTGCAGGGTTAAGGCAGGGAATGCCAATGAGCAAAGGGGCCTGATGGCAACTGTGGAGAACCAGAGGGTGACAGCCCAGGCAGAGGAAAGCACACAGCCTCAGCTGACCACTGCTTAGGAGGAAGGCCTGTCTGATGTTGCCAGAGATCTGGTGTTCCTATTTCTAAAAAACAAAATCTGAATTTTTGAATGGCATTTCCAGTTTTATGTTATGTTAACTAACTCAAGTTTTCAAAAATTATACAAACCAAATAAAACATGCTATTTAATCAATAAAGACACAGGGACTCATTTTGCAGTTGGGTAATAATTTGGGAAGCCAGTTTTGATGGAATTTTTACATGGATGTTACACGTAATTTTCCTTATACATGCCATTCAGTGATCACACATGGACTGATTTGTTCTCTAATTAAATTTACTACTAATATTACTAGTTTGTACTAGGAATTTCTCTATTCAACTGAAGCCAGGCAGAGGTTTAGGCACTTATTCTGAAATTGGTACTATGTCATAGACTCATCAATAATCTAAGGAAATAAGCTAATTCCAAGGGGGAAGCAAAGCCTATGATCATGGGGAGTAGCTCAATGGGCTCCAAAGGTGAGCTAGAGGGGAGATGGCTTCATTGTCCACCCAGGGACGGGAAATACGTGAACACTAATGCTTTTGGGTGCCTTGCCTAAACGCTGCCCTCTGAAACTTGACTTTTCTAGAATAGCACTTACTTTTATGTGTTCCCATACTATCTCCTTATTGTTTTTCTCTTCTCTGCCTCCTCCTTAAAAAAAAAAAAAAAATCTAACATGCATCATGTTACCCTACTAGAGTAATCTTCCTGGCCATAATCTTAATCACAAAGGGTTTCCATGACTCCCACATCACATCATTATGCAGACACCATAGTACAGAAGACTTTCAGAATGATAGCACTGTGTCTGTAATAAGTAGTAATTGGTTTTGAGGGCAACAGCAATAAAATACAGTCAAAGGATTACAAAGGTTGTGGAGATACTGATACAATAGATGAAGCTAAAGACCTTAAGATAAATGACAGATTGTGGATTAATCTTTTTCCTGCTTTTGTTAAGTAGAGCCTAGTTACAAGTAATTCTCAAATTGAATTAAGGACTACATTAAAACCTAAAATAAATCTGCATTTGTGCATTCTGTCCTAAACCCAAACATTATGGCTGCATTTCTCAATACTAGAGAAAGAATGCAGTAACTGTATGTGAGTAAATGTTATGGCCTGATCTCTGCCACCTAAACATGATTAAATAGTACGTTACTTCTTGGGCTGAAACTGTCCCTGATCTAACGTTCTTCCACTTAGACTGAATTGCACAAAGAGTATCTTAATTAATCCTCCACAAATTAAAATTTCAGCTCTCTTTGATGATGATTATCATTCTCACTAATAATTCTGCCACCAATGACAAAATCAAAAACTATTTCCAAAGACATACACACATATGATTTTCAGATATGAAAAATTAAGTATGTATGTGTACATTTTGGAGTTAAGTGACTTTCAGGTTTTCAAAAAAAGTCCATCACTCCAACCAGAAGAGTAGTAATCGTACAGAATTTCCTCTCATAAGGTTTAAACAGTTGAATTCTGCTCTCTTTCTGCCTTTGATGTTGCTAGTTATTAACTTATCCTAAACAAATATTCTTGGTTAAAGTAATATTATTTAATGTATGTATGTTTCCATTCAATACTTTCAAACAATTTTTACAATTTTCTATAGTTAAACCTTTAAGCACAGCTAACAAGTAATCAAAAAAGAGTTTACTAAGAATTAAAATTTAGAAGTCAGTCCTTCATAAATGTAACTTTTTAATCCTCCCCCGTATTTTAATTTCCTTTGGCAAGTTATATATTTCATGGAAAGAGTCTGATAAAGGGGTTACAAGGCTCACTTTGGCCACTGCAGGCATTATAATTCTAAGTCACTAAGCTAAGCCTCAATTTCTATCATCTTAGACCATGAGGATGACACACACACAGAGAATTTTGCAAATCTGCTGGGACTAGTGCAATGACTCACATGATAATTGTGTGAGAATATGTAGTAGTTTACCTAGACTACAAAGAAATAAACTCCTTAAACAATTCTGTCTTGTAACAGTTAAGATAGTTTATAAATTCCAAATGTCATAGAGTCTACCTCAAAGTTTTACTATAGAAAACAATTTTAATAAGTTGGAAAGACTTAAGAATGCCTAAAATATAGTGCACCCATCCTTCAACTTTCTTGGAAGCACAGGGATTAGGAGTGTGGGCTCTGCAGCCATACTGTGAATATTCATATTATCACAGTTACTAACTAGGCAGCCCTGGACAGATCTCTCAACTTCTTTAGGCCTAAATTTACCCATCTTAGAAATGGATATTTTGAGAGTACATACTTCATAAAATTCTTGAGAAGGGTAACTGAGCTAATGTATGTAAAGTGCTAAACACCTGCCATGTTGTAAATGTCGTATAAGCATTAACTGTTACTATGACAATTGTAAAACTTACCTGGGGGAAAAAAATCCCAACTGTTTTGACCCTGGTACCATATCTGATTATCACCTTATTCCTCTATAACCCTTAATAATTTTCTTTAACCAAGCAACTTTTCTGCCTACTTTAGAAAGCTCTTTCACAGTTTCTGTAATTCTAAATACCTTTTAGTTTCCCTCATTGTCCTCTAAAACTACTTTCTTTACTGCCATATATGACCTTCATTTCAGTAAGTTTTATTTCCCATGTGCAGTGTCAGTAGAAATTCAATCAAAAGCCTAACTTCTGCTTGGTGACAGCCCTAAAACTGCCCATTTATGAAACTTCTTCCACGTTCTCACAACTCATGATTCTCACTTTAAGGCTTTCTGCTGCCTCTCTCAGCATGTCTTCAGCACTAACAGAAGGCAGAGGGTAAGTGTATGGATTGTCGAACTAGACCAAATGGATTTAAACCCTGGCTCTGTAACTTGTTAATTATGTCAACTTGAGCACTTTAACTTTCTTGGCCTCAGTTTTTCTTACCTGTGAAATGGGATGATACTACTACCTGCTTCATAAGGTTCTTGCTGAAATTAAATAGAAGTAGTTTTTGTAAAATATTTACGATGGTCCCAGGCACACAGTAATACTGTATAGGACGTCTTGAATGAAAAACCTAAACTCATGTCACATTGACTGTTCTATACTTTGAGGTCCAAAATGCTCATTTGTAATTTACACTCTGTTCTCTTCAATACTATTTTCATCCAGTGGTTCTGACATACCACATGTGTACTTAAGTGAAATAAAACTATCTGATTACAGAGATACTGATTTTTCATTATAATCCTCCTTTTGCCTGTGTTCTGTCTGGTATATACTACATGTGCACTTAATGAGTTGTTCAAATAAAAAATACACATTTCGGAGTTCCTATTGCGGCTCAGTGGTTAACGGATCCAACTAGGAGCCATGACATGCGGGTTCGAACCCTGAGCTCACTCAGTAGGTTAAGGATCCGGCATTGTCATGAGCTGTGGTGTAGGTCGCAGATGCAGGTTGGATCCCACGTTGCTGTGGCTGTGGCATAGGCCAGCGAGTATAGTTCCAATTAGACCCATAGCCTGGAAACCTCCATATGCCACAGGTGCAGCCCTAGAAAAGACATAAAAGAGACAAAAAAAAAATACATGATTCATTAATGGAAGATTAAAGTCTTATGAATAAATGATTTCCTGAACTGGAAATAAGTGGCCATTTTTCAGTTTACTCAAGTAGAAAAATGTGGCACTGAATTGTACAGCAAGCAATTTTGTTTACATATAAAAATGAACAGCCAAACAGTTTAAGGAAATGGGTTACTCAAGATGACTGTGAAAACTTCTATGGGAGACTTCAAAATTACAATAATAATTACTAGTCAGACGAAGTACATATGTACTCCTATTAGGAAGAAGATCTTTTAAAGTATCTTCCAAAACATCAATTCTAAAAGTTCTTGATGTCAGGCAAAGCCTCAAATCCAGAACCATGGAGAGCTCACCCAGAACAGCTGGAGCAGGGAGGACACTTAAAAGGGCAGATTCATTCCCTGCTTTGGTGTCTGTATAGGAGGCAAGCCCCAATCACAAAATTCGACTTGAGCCAGAAATGAGACATGGGAAAAAAAGGTTAAAAGCTTAAAAAAATAAATAGGCACTGCCACTATCACAAAGCCATTATTAGGAAATCGACACAGGATTAGCAATCTCTCCAAAGCTGCCACAGAGCTGGATAAAGGTGTCAATTGTTCAATGGGCCACTTGTCCATGGTACAAAAAAAACAGATAACTTTGGATGTGATGATTCATTAAAAGAGGTAAGTAACACCCTGTAGCTGATCAAATTTAGCTTTACAAAATTGATTACTTTGGCTTCCTACTTCACAGAAATGGTTATAATGATTATGCAAATGATATAGCTGGCAATTTTCAGAATATAACAGCAAAAATAATAATTATCACAGAGAAACAACTGAGGTATATAAACTTAATCAAATGTTTCTTTTTCAATGATGTCTTCATAACCAGATTTCTATCACCTTTTTTTTATAAACTGTATTTGTATTTGTGGAAATTTTCTTATATGAACATTATCAATAGATCCCCACTATTTCTAAATGAAAATCCTCTCTCTAAGCCTCAGCTTTAGCACCTTCATGTAAACTTTTAGAATAACCAGACTTTATAAAAGAACAGGGCAGGTTCTGGTCACCTTACTACAGGGGAAAGGAAAGGTAGAGTCAAAACCACTTTAAATTTTACCTTTTTAAAGTACTTCTAAGGAGCTAGACAGGCAGGTTTTTATGGATTTTCCTACTTGTTTTGCTTAGGAGAACCCAGCACTACAGACTTCTACTATTTATCAATTAATCTGGCATGCAGCCTCAAAGGAAGAAGGTCGACCTGTATTAAAAATGCAGCCATCAAAAATTCATCAAAGGCTGCAGCATTTTAACTCATGAACCTTTGAACACCTGCATACTTGTCAGATCTCTGGTCATAGTTAACAGTGAAATCTATAGTTACTCCGGTACCTACACCTGCCCTGACATGAGCTGAATGAGGAGACTTCCCAGGGAAAAAGTACAGTAAAGATTCCATAGGCACTGCCTGCCCTTCCTTCATTACTTTCAATAAAACAGCCCCCCACACATTGACATCACACAGGGGTCAAAGTCAATCAAATCAGCCTACTGCAAAGAATAAAAGTCTTTGAGGAGTAGTTTCTCCCATAATTGTAAATATCAGCTTTCTTACAAGGTAATATAATTGAGAAATGCATAAACAACTATCATCTGGTAAGATTATGTAGAACATAACTTAGAAATTGAAGTCTTTTAATGTTCTTCAAGAAACAGTAATAATTTCAGAAACCTTCCTTTAATGTGGGAAGAAAGCAGTATAGTATATATGCTGGAAGTTAAAACTGGAACCTTCAAGTTCAAGGTAAGAACTCTGCTGCTTAACTAATGCACTGCTCATAGCTGTCATCATTAATTTATGTTAGCCTCTGTAAACATCAAGAGTATAATAGGCCAATTTCACAACTAAATATAGATGCACATTTTGCCCTTATATAAATGGCAGATTGCTGCTGTAGATCATTGCTGCAGCAACACGTCAGTAAAGATGCACTGTTTGATGGTCTGATGCTCACACAATATATAAAACCAGTTGTAATGGTTGTTTGGAAGCAAAGTGTAACATAGCAGCAAAATTTCATTTGTTCCACAAACTCAGGATATATTAAGCTTGGCTGACAAAGACTGTTTGATGTGCTAAATCAGTTTGACCTTCATTCTTGCCTTATTTTTCTCATTTAACATGTGAAATGACCATAATTTTCCCCCATGTAAGAAAATTCATGAAATTGATAGCTTAAAAACAGTGTCAAAAACATCTGCAACTGCTAACACTTGATAAAGTATCAAAATCGAGATGCATTCTTAAAATGTTGAAACTAAGATATATTCTGATCGAATAATCATGACCCATTTTTGACTTGTGGTAAAATAGATCAAAAGAGTAATTAAAACCATTTAATGGAATGCCTTCCCTCATCTTCAGAAAATGCCTTGTGTATGTTTGAACTTAATAATTAAATTAATTGGTTTTAGCCAATGAGCATTTTTCTTCTTAACACTTTAAATAAGAGGATTTAATTCCAGAATGAGTCATTAGAATAGTAATAAAGAAAGCTGAGAGGTCTGCACAATCCTTTTCAACCAATGTTCACCTTGATTCAAATAACCCTTGAATGAACCACAGCAAGACCATACTATTCATTGTACGCTTTGGTGTCTGCCAAAAACCTCCTGAATCAAAGTGTTTTGTTCTTCATTTTCCCCTAGAACTTTAAGCTATCCACTGGCAGTTCCATAATAATAGAAAAAAAGAAAAACTGCAGCTTTATCAAGTAATTTCTCTCCACCCAATAAACAGCACTTTACCTTGGAGCAAGTTGTATATTTCACACCTCAAATTTCTATTTACCAAATCAGCTAATCACTTCACAATTGAACTCAGAACAAAAAAAAATTATCAATTAAAGTGGTTGAAACTCCCGCAAATTATCATTTAGGAATGAAGTAATTGCTTTCATCAGGGCAGAAAAGCCCGCCAGAACAGAAATGTCACTTTAGATTAGTGTTCTCACTCCTGAAGCTATGGATGACACAGCTGATATAAGACTAAATGCCAAGACCAATCAATTGCTTTTGTGGCTCTGCTCTGAGCTGCTGTAAAAGGGGCCATTTTCTGGGATCTACTCTTCATTATAGTAAATGCTATCTCCTTGGTAACATAATTCCATTTCTCATAAATTCTGTCTGAGAGCATTGTCCTAACAATGGATGTTTGTGGAAAAGAATGCTGTTGGTTTAATGCACAGAATTAAGTGTGAATGGTTGTCAAACTACTAGAGTTTACTAGTTCTTAAACATAAATTGAAGTCTTATACATTAAAAGAATTTGGGGGGGGGGAATGAATGTCCTGAACAAGGGTAAGATACTGTATTTGAAGGTTCTGTGCTACTAGTTTAGAATTTTGACTATCCGAGTATTTATCTGTCCTGTACATTAAATCAGTCAGCTCTCACCAGAGGTGGTGAACACATCACTTACTTTCTCAGCAGTGTCGTTTGCAAATGTGAAACCTCAGAAGCAAATATGGACTCATTAGGCAACTGCATGCAATTTATGAATAGCCACAACTGCATTAAAAGAAAAAAAAAGTGTTCTTTGAGCTGAGCCATTCCTGGAAAGCATCCAGATCTTAATTTGTATTGTTCATCCCCCTGAAGTTACAAGAATCTGGGTTGCAAGCTCCAATTAAAAGGAAATTGAAGAAGCTAATATAGTGAGAAAGCAGCAATTCCCTGCACTGCTCTCTTCAGGTCTGAAGTTTAGAAAGAGATTCAGGATCACGGGTCTTTTCCCGACATGGGATAAAGGCTTTCTCATCCTGGTGAGCACACATGTGTAACTTCCATTAGCAGTAACAGAAGTCGTGAGCACACATTGAGAGGAAAGTCTACTGCTAAATATTTGAAAGGGTCAGAGCATCTCTGCTGAAAGGCAAAATGAGAAGGAATGGTGGGCACCCTGGGATGGCAGGACATTTTACTAACCATCTAAAGGGCAATGGCTGGAATTCCTATCACTCCACAGAACTATATGGTTAATGTTCATAATATCAATGGCTGGAGAGTACACACGTTGCTTCTACTTTTTACGATTATTCAGTACCATCAAAGAACAGCATGGACTTTAACATCATCATAACAAAGGCAAACATCTTTGAGTGTCTACTAAATTTCAGGGTCTAAACATTTTAAACATTACCTTTAATTCACAACTGTCAACATCAGCAATGAGGCAGGGGAAACTAACAGCCACTATGGGAGGCAGATGATCTCTGCTGGATATCAATGACCCTAAAACAATATTGCTTTCAGCCCCTATTTCAGGGGACCACTATATGGGTTTTATACTTTCTCTCCTACTTTCTGCACCCATTCCCCAAAACTAGGAGTTTTCTTGTCTCTGGAAGGGGTTTCCCAGATCCTAGATTTTCAGTGCAATTGGTCACCCTGGAAATATTATTGTCTCACATCTCAAAGATTAGAAGATCAAAGCAAAGGTGGAAAGTAACTTGCCCAAAGCCAGTGATGGAGCTGGAATCCGAACCTTGGCAAAATGACTCAAGTACATCCTTCTTGTCACTGTACTGCCGCTATAAGAATAAAACCCTCATGATTCCCCTCTTCCTTTGATATTTATGACCATTAAGTCACTCATAAAGCATTATTTAATTTGTACTCACCCATATAAACTCCATAATAGTTGTTATGAAAACATTAATTCATTAATGAAATGTCCAATAAACCCCCGATTTTTTGGGCTCATAAACACATTCCAATTTGAAGTACATAAATTTGATCTTAATTGCTCTAAGTCCCAAACTAAATTACTTTGGAATTCAAATTCAAATGACCTTTTCTAGAGGGAAAATTCAATTTTTTCCTTTAATTTTCTTTAAGTGTGATTTCAAACACTTTTGAAAGTACAATGAGTGGAAGAAAGCTTTTGAAAAGTTTCAAGCTTCATAGGAAACACTTGGAAAGGAGAAAGCATGCTTTGACAAGTTTGAAGATCTTTAAGTATGAAAAATGAAAGTTATGGTCACATGAACAGTGCAAACAGCACACACTTTTACCTGACCTCAATGAACACACCATTATGCCATCATATCTGCCTGTATTTTTATGAAATAATTCAGGTAAATGGTCACTCTTTCTTTAAACACTACAATTGAGAATACAGGTCCACCAGTCTAAAGAGATAATACACTTCATCCACCATCTAACTAACTTTTCATCAAGATTCCAAAAGCATGGTATATAGTTGCCAGGGGTGTACATTGTTACAATTTCCAGAAGAAAAAAAAACTGTACATTGTTATAATTTCTAGAAAAATTGTACATACTACAATTTCTAGATAAAAATACATATCCCAAGTAGAGTAAGGATATAAACAAATATATTCTAAAAGAATATTCATGGACCCTTTGATAAACTTTAGAAACAAATTATGGATACTCTCAAGATACTGAACAAAGATTTTTTTAAAAAAATCTTCAATGACTAGGGAAATTTTTTAGAATATGTTAAGAGATAAAAAGCAGTTTATAAAGTAGCATTTATAGTGGGTCAAACAGCTATAGCAATGTATCTATATCTATACAGATGGATACAGAGAAAACATAGCCAAACTGGGATTCATTCCCACAAGCCCAAAACATTAAGATTGCTTACTTCTTCATGGTAGAAACCCCTTGCAGAGGAGCCATAAGGTGGGAGGTGCAGGGGGGAGGTCAGGAGATAACTAATTTCTGAAGTTTCTTCAGTCAACATGTATTTTTAATATAAAAGTTACTTTATAATGTATATATGTGTATATATAATGTTCAAAGGTATTTTTCATTTAATAAATGGTTTAAAATGCCATCCTGTTGTCAGTCCTTGCAACAGTAGGGCCTAAAAAGTATTTGGAGAAAATGCTTGGCTTGGTCATTCCTATAAAAGAGAACTGGAATTGAATAAGCTGGGAGAGGTCTTCATCCCCGTTCTCAAGTTATCCCACATGGGTCTCCAACCAAATGACAGAGTCCTTTAGTCACAAGCCTATATCCTTTGGGGTGCCTAAACCCCAAAGCAGTGTGTTGCCCAGTGTACAACAGGCCAGCTACTTGGTTGGAGATAGAGCATGCTACCACTTAATGACTTTTTTTTTCCATGTGTCACTAACTCCTTGACACCCTGATGGCAGCATAGAGTCTTCCCTGGGAGCAAATACAAACAGATAAAATGTTGCACAGAATGGGCTTCCTGAAGCAAAATCTCAGATCCTGACTCAAGTCTTTATTAAGAAGCTGCCTCACAGAGTTCCTACCATGGCTCAGCAGTTAACAAACCCATCTAGCGTCCATGAGGACACGGGTTTGATCCCTGGCCTTGCTTAGTGGGTTAAGGATCCTGCATTGCCATGAGGTGTGGTGTACTTCACAGATGTTGCTTGGATCCCGCGTTGCTGTTGCTGCGGCTGTGGTATAGGCCGGTAGCTACAGCTCCGGTTAGACTCCTAGCCTGGGAACCTCCATATGCTGTGGATGCAGCCCTAAAAAGACCAAAAAAAAAAAAAAAAAAAGAAGTTGCCTCAGTAATATCCTGAGGTCTCTACTAAGTTCTATAATGCTGATTTAATTATCATAATCAGGATCACTCATTATTTTTTTATTGAGTGCTGTACTTCCCACTTCTAATAGGTATTGGCCCTCGGTAGTAGCTTGGGTCTATAGCTGTTAGACTATCTATCTATCTACACACACACACACATACAGCCGCCAAGATGTTTATGTGCCAGGGATTATCATGTAAGATTTAATTTGCAGAACCAAAATACCTCACTGAGGTACTTTATAAAGCAGGATAACACACACAACATCTGTTTATTTCTAGGCTTACTTCACTGAGTCATGAAACAAGTCCTTCATGAATCCTACATTCTTTTGAAAAACTCTGATAGATGTGTGGTCCTCTCAATTAAAATCAGACTTTGAGGAACTCCAAGTAAGTAATTCTGAGCCATATCTAACTATGGAACAGGATGATGAAGGTAGGTAACATTTCAGTGTATAAAATAAATGTTCAAAATATATGAAATAAGAGTTAAATAATTAAGCATCTTTAAAGTGTCATGAGTTTTCAAGCTGTTCATAAAAAAACAGAAGGGTATCACAATGTAACTATATATGAACCTAAAAAGACCCAGTTATCTTATTAATTCAAAGTGAGCATGGAATTGACTGATTGTGAACAAATAATTACAACTTTAATAGTAACATGAATCCCAACTATTTATAGAAAGTTGTTCTCAGATGTAAGAAAGCACATGAGGATTTGTAAACTGATGTGAAGGGGCAATCGAAGTCAGTGATTTGCTCAGTTGGCCCCTATCACAAAGCCTCCATACACAACCTCGGGACTTCAGTCTATAAAACACCAAAATGATTAGTTGGGAAAATACAAAATGTATACCAAGTAGTTGATCACTTCCTCCCTGTCAGCCCAATATAGTCCTTGACCAAAATGGAGAGTCTGCAACCTTTTACCCACCCATAGGCACTTTATAGGAGCTCTTCCTTAAATTCACCTGCTGTCTTCTACGCATTTCATTTCATTTTGTTTGGACAGAGATATTCATCATTACATGTTTTCCCTCAAGGTCTCCTTTTTGAGTCAGCAGCCAACAAAAGATCCCTTACTTAAGTCTTCACTTTCACTTCTCCCAACAGCAGTTACACAGTTTGCAGATCATTGAGTCACCAAGAGCCAAGTGGCAACTCTGTCAAGTTCCCTTAGTTGAGAACCTGAGTCACTTTTCAAATGCATATTATGTGCTTACACATGCATGCACATTCCCTCATATAAACACAACATTGTTTTAAGGGGACTGAATTATGTATGTGTCTGCCTCCCGTTATGACCTCACCAATTACTCAACACTTCCAAAATTCTTGAGACGTGGTACATGAGCATTACTAGCATTAAAGATGGTGTTTTATTAAATATGACAAGATGTCCTTCAAATTCAATTCTCTTCCCCTTCATTTCTGTCTCCTCATTTTCTTCTATACATTCTCCTCATAGAATCATGCATTTGATTTCATCATATCTCTTCTTGAATTCATATATGAAAGAAGAGCAAGTCAGGGATTTTTTTCTTTCAGGAATTATCATCAGTCTAGAATTTAAGTTAGAAATTACAAACTCAAATACCTACAGAAACCAACAAAATTATAAGTGAATAAAGAGGACTAGATGACAGAAAGCAATGCAACACTGATTATGAATATCAACTGGCCCTCAGTGTGGTACAGGTAACAGGGAGTGGCGGGGAGTACAGCAAACAGGAGAGCACTTGCCTAGCCAACAGGAGGCATACATTATTCAGGGGAAAAAAAAAACAGCAAAATTGTTACTAGATGGGAATGTAGACCCCAAAGTTGCCAGACAGGTCTTAAACCAGAAATCTAGATTTTTTAAAAAATGGAAAATCTACCAATTTTTGAAAATACCTAGCATCTCATTTTAAAAACACAACATTTTGCAATTTCCTATGGATCCCATTTGGCCTCTGAAGATCTGTAGCAGTCAGGTGACATTGAAGAAATGAGGAAGAAGCATAAAATAGAGGGAAATGCAGGAAATTAGACTGGAAGAAAAGAAACTGTATTAGCAGTGATTTTTCTCAAAGTAGAAGAATCTCTCCTTTTACTTGGAACTATTTTACAAATTTTCTATAAATAACCAGGAAAAATTGGATTTGTTACTATTCCATAGAATCTAACTATTATTAAAAAGTCTCTGAACATTAACAATGCTCATGCAGGAGTTCCCATTGTGGCACAGTGGAAACGAATCTGATTAGGAACCATGAGGTTGCAGGTTC
Source organism: Phacochoerus africanus (assembly GCF_016906955.1). NCBI lineage: Eukaryota > Metazoa > Chordata > Mammalia > Artiodactyla > Suidae > Phacochoerus > Phacochoerus africanus. Next base: position 67,751,439 of record NC_062552.1, read on the forward strand.
AATCCCTGGCCTTGTTCAGTGGGTTAAGGATCTGGCATTGCCAGGAGCTGTGGTGTAGGTCTCAGACGTGGCTCGGATCTGGTGTTGCTGTGGCTCTGGCATAGGCTGGCAGCAACAGCTCCAATTAGACCCCTAGCCTGGGAACCTCCATATGCTGCAGGTGTGGCCCTAAAAAAGACAAAAGCCAAAAAAAAAAAATACGCATGCATGTTTGTGCAAAGACTCATTCACCACATTTCAGCCACATAGTTTCAAACACTTAATCACAACTGAAGTTTCACTCAGTTCAACATGATGGCATCATACATATATAAAAATCTTTCATTTAAAAAAAATAGCCCTTTCAAAGTGAGTCATCATTGTGTGATCCTCCCTGTCCCCAGATCAGTGATTACGTTAACAATTTCTTAAAAGTGCATGCTAAACAAGACTTTGTTGTTATTAGTGCAATAATAGAGTTGAGAGGCTATGTCGTGCATATACAAAATGTCCTCAATAAGCATTTGTTGAAAGATGATTATGTTAATGATGATCTGAATGTCCTTAAAAGTCATGATTTAAAACAGTAAACAAGTCATCCACTAGTACTGCTCTTGCAATTAAATCTACCCAGTAAATCAGTCCTTAGGATGCTCTTGCTCTTATAGTAAACAAGAAAGGAGAAAAGGAAAGGGAAGAAACACAGATACTCTTCCCTCTCCGCCAAACCTTGATATAAATTCTTCCCTGTCAAATATACTTAAATTCTCAAAACACAATTTTGTCCCCTTTCTATGCTCCAGAAGTGGTGCTACAGTTAAGTGCCAAACTGAGACAGGGAGAAAGAAAAGAGCCCACCTCATTTCTGTTAATCACACAGCCGTATTCAGAAGGCCAGATCACTGTAGATCCTTCCCATGAGTTGCACAGAGACAGAACAGGGGAATTTGGAAGGGGAAAGCCCAAATCTTCACATAATTATTCTACCTCTTTGCTAGATCTGTGTTGTTTATGTGCAACCAGAAACACAAAAAGGTAGACAGACGTAGTGCTCCAAAGAGAACACGCACGACATCTTGGAGAAAAGATTCTCGATGGCAGGGTGCCTACCAATTAAGGTGAACTATTCAAGCTCTACAAGTTTCAGGAAGACTGAACAAGACAGGCATCTAGAGAAGAGTCCTGCAATTCAATACAAGTTTTTGGAACTACTGTTTCCTATAGCTCAGTCTCCTCTACTTCTGAGTATGCTTATTTACTTTTTAAAATTATCTATCTATATTCATACACATGTTATATATACACATATACAGAGAGAGAGTGCATAAAAACATATTAAGGGAAGCACATCTGTTTCCTTTACTGGGTCACCTACGCCATCTCACTTCCTTCTGTCTATAGGCTCCTAATCTCTGGCAGTATCTCTCTCTCCCTCTTGGATGGAGGCTGGCAGCTCAGGTGGAAGAGATAGCTATGTTGTCTGTGTGCAGAGTCCCCAGCTATATGAAATTGATCAGAATGGCACCATTCTAGTCAATTTCATTCACAGCGGGTGGAAGCAAGAGAACATTCCTAAGTGAGAGTCAGGCACCACTCTTCATCCACAGCATACAGGACTAACTGTACAGTAGATCTCAAATGAAAACACACACACACACACACACACACACACACACACACACACGGATGCACACACATGCATGCATGCATGCTCACACTGCTGAAATGCTTCCAGGGCAGGCATAAGTCCAATTTGTGCCTCCCCTCCCCTGCCTCCTGTATATGTAATACTGTAAAGAATGGTGTACACCTCACTGTAGGCTATAATTTTATTGATAGACTCTGATGACATTATAAAATCCATAAGGGCAAAGAGCAAGTGATTTGCTCATGTCACTAGAAATCCAATACAAAATTATAGCTTTCATTTAGGAGCCTTTTTAGAACTTTTTTTTAAATCAGTCATGATGCATAGTTATCCATACCTGCATTTGGTTCATGAAGACAAGGGCGGGGAAAAAAAAATATAAGCCATTTCCTACGGAAAAAAAATTACCCCAAATTCTTCATTCTTCAAATGCACAAGGACAATCCCAGATTTTTTTTTTAGAAATTATACCTATTGTGAAAGATACGGCAAGCAAAAATGAGAGCAAATTTGACTCATTTCATAAAGATTTCTAGAAACATTCATTTATAGGCTATATGTGCTATATGGAAATTTAGATCTTAACATACAAAATTAAGTATAAGTCTTTTGATATATGTTACAAATGAGCTTGCATAAATTCCTAGACCACTGTGCATCAAAAGCTGGAACACTGAAAATCATGCCTCTTTACTCCATGTCCATGGACTCGGCTTTCACATGAGCTCCACAGGTACCATGAGTCCTCGTCTAGATAGTGCAGATTTGGGTGAAGTGCTTAAATTCCCTGAAGAGCCACCCATACATGCACTTTCACAACTTCCATTTAACAAATCCTCATGTGGGGTTAAGGTCACATGGAAACATGTCAGTGCCAAGGAAATTCTACTACTCCCAAGGGAGAGGGATTTTTCTATTGAAAGTTAAGAGTTTTCTTCCACGTTGTACTCAGGACACTTGTATTCCTAAGCAGGAACAGACTAACTGAGCCAGGTCCCTCCTAGCACTTGATGCTCTCAGTGGGAGGTCCTAGAAGGAATAACATATAAGAGTGATTTGTGAGCAGGTCTAGACTAAAGCAACTGACAGATCATCTGGAAAATAGAGTTAACTGGGTAGATACAGGTGGTCTGCATAAGGAAGCTATTCAAATTTTTTTTAAATATGACTGAGAAAATCACATTTATTTATTACACTCAAATACTGATCTGTAAGTTGCAAGTCATGGGTTCTAAGCCAAGCCCTGCCGCTAATAGGTCTATGATTTCAGACAAGACATCTAATGTCAGGCTCTATGTTTTCTCACCTGAGAAACGAAGGGACTATCTTCTAGGACATCCTTCCCCTTAAGGAATCCATTTTTCACTTATGTTTTTATCACAGAATGTTAGTGAAACTTCTGGGACTCAGTTTGATGTGCATTAAAGTTATTACCCATTTTCTCTGCACTTTTAAAATGATGTGTCCTCCCCACTCCTTCTTCCACTGTTCAGCCTGTTGGTACCTAATACAGCCATAGAGCTTCCAAAAGCAAATATGCAGTCAGATTTGCACATACAATTCAGTGAGGCTGCATGGTTATTAAACTTATGAACGACACACAAAAACTGATTCAATTAAAATTTCTGATTAAGAACAATGAAACACTCTTCCGCATTTCCAAAGGAAAGCCTGGGTCTTCTCCAGAATTGACAAAGCAGAGCGTAGAACCACTTACCTTTAAGACAATAATGAGTATCAGCTGTCTATGCTAAAAGACTGCCATTTGTGTAAGACTTACAGCTCTGTTTTAAACATAAGCTTTATTTTTCCCCACTGGTGGGTGGGAGAAGTTCAAATGATGGCAAAGCTGGCATTGCTAAAATATGCCAGCTTACTTTCTATGTATAGTATAATGTCCTCGAACATTCTCACACGATGTCAAACATCTTGAACAAGGAATCAACAAACACATATTGTTGCTGTCTAGTGTTAGACTAAATCCAAAGCAAACAATTATCTTTATCTGGTGAGCACCAGTATTTTTGGCACTGGGTAGACATAAATGCAATACTTTTATCTGCCCCCAAAGTAAGTAATGTTTATACTTTTTCCTATCTGTTTGTGTGGCTAACTCCATAGTTCTATTACAAATACAGGCTTGAATCCCATGAGATGTTCTGGTCTGGTCTGTACCTGACATCAAAGCAACCACCATAACACCTGCAGTACCTATTAAGCCATTGTAAACATCACTGGCAAAGTAGTGATATAGCTACAACATTCCATCAAGCGACTCATGTCAAAGATATGTGACCACTGGTATCATTTCAGACTACATTATTCTTTCATTGACACAGAAATCTGATTTGCTGTTAATACTAACTCCTAAACCTAAAAACAACATAAGCAGGTCCCAGTGTGTCACGTCTGAAATTACTTTAACTACTAAGGAAAAACAAAACAAAACAAAACAGCAAGCCCTATGAATCCCATGTTAAATAAAATCTTTCAACTGAAATGTATGGAAAATTTTTAATAGCATAAACAATGTTTACATTAATTTCACTTCAACTTTTTCCAGCTGGAGCAGCACATTTGGAGGAACTCATAGTCTTGATCTGATAGTGAATAATATTAAGCTCAAAGTTCTAGAAACCCCCAAACTATAAGTATACCAAATTTGAAGTGAATGAAAGTAGAAGCTTAGATAGGAGAGACTAAAAGAGAAAAGGAAGCACCTTTACAAAGAGCTATTATACCTGATAGGCTCCATGTAAGACAGTTGAAATGTGAGCTTCAGTATTCAAAATATAAAGGATACAATCATATGTCTGGTTAACTTACAGGAAATAGTTCCAGAGACAATTTTACACTAACTACAGTGATTTGGGCAATTTTTTAAAATAATACCAGCCAATTTCTCTCCATTATACTCTGCTGGCAGAAAATAAAACATTTTTCTTTGAAATGATTGCCTTTGGTTTTGTTAAATCATGCATTCTGTCAACATGTGGTCACCATTTTTACATGATCTTTCTGCTTCCCTAGAAAAGAATGAATTCACAGTCTGAACCCTGATATAAATATGTAATCTTGCAACTGTTAAGGCTTCTTCTATTACTGCAAAATGAAGAGATAAGAAATGGATATGGCATCAAAAGAGATGAAACAAAAAAAGAAAAAAAATGACCAAATAATTTTAAAATTCAAATTCTTATATCTACTCTATAGCTAAATGAAGAAAATGCCTGTGCTGATCATTTCTCCTACTCTAACACAAAGGCATTGTGCAGAGTTCATAATTTTAAACCACTAATATAAGAAAACAAATTTTAAAACCCTACTTATGTCAAGAGATGTGTTCTAGCAATTTCTCTGTAGCTAGCAAAAGGTTAGAGAAGCAGAGGTTATAATAAAGTCTTAGAAGAAACATTATCATGTCATTAAATAAAGACTTTGGGGATGTAATTATAAAATGTCTGGGCTAAAATTGCTTCCACTCACCACGTCATCCTCTGCACATTTTTAAAAACTAAACTATTTTGCAAAAAGTACAGATATTTATTTTGCTGCTGCCCCTCTGGGTTTTTGTTTAGTGATACAGTGAGACCATACCTCTTTCTAGGGTAACCATTGTGATGTTGTCTCCCCTAGCAGTGGGATTTCCTTGACAACATTGCTTTTACTTTGCACAACAGCTTGAACATTTAATTGAGAGCCCAGTGCATCTCAAACTAACTTACAGAAGAAAAAAAAAAAGCATGTTAATCCTAAGAAAAACAGCTGAGATATTTCAAATGGGTAAAGGCAAAAAAAATTACAGATGAATCTAGAGGTGGATGAAAATATAAAGGGCCAAAAGAAAGTGATAACTTGTGTATATGAAAACTGGTAAATGGGAAGACGCTAACACTCGGGGAAGTATTAGCAACTTGCCCAAACTCGAAGTGTGTCTGGGCAATGTAGAGGAAGCAGTTATTTGTTCCCTTCCCTCTGAACAGTTAATATGGAAATTACAATGTACAATACAGAGGATGCTATTTAAAAAGATCTTCTACCCCTGAGGAGCAAATGAGGCAAACATCTAGATAAGAATTCAACTGAGGTGACTCTCTGCTTGTAATAGGATGCTCTGAGTCTCAAGAGCACAACCACCATGCAAGGAGGATGGAGAAATAAATGATACTTCTTTGTCAAGGTAAAGCCTCCAGTTACTAGAACCCAGCTGGAAATGTCAACCAAATCAGAATGATTTTTGTACTCTTGACTTCTTAGGTGAGGAAAACACAAGGAAATCACCAAAAAAGGCCAATAGTAATAGATTTTTCATTTTTCGGTCAACCACAATTCTCAGATGTTGGGTAAAGTGGATACATAGTCACCCCCATTCCCTGCACTTCCCCTATCTCCATCCCATACTGACTGATTCGGATCAGAAAAAAAAAATGTCCTCTGTCTTGTAAAAACTCTGAATAATCAAGTCGAAACCCAGTCTCTCTCAGGATCCTATACTCAGAGCATGGGGAAGTACCGATTTCTGAAAAGCAGCATATGTAGAAAGGGCACCAGACAGCACATCTCCCTGGGCTTCAGACTTCCAATTTATCAGATGGAGGAGAGGAGTTCCCATTGTGGCTCAGTGGTAACAGATCCAAGTAGCATCCATGAGGACACAGATTCAATACCTGGCCTTGTTCAGTGGGTTAAGGATCTGGCATTACTGTAAGCTGTGGTGGAGGTCGCAGACGAGGCTCAGATCCCAAGTTACTATGGTTGTGGTATAAGCCAGAAGCTGTAGCTTCTATTCAACCCCTAGCCTGGGAACCTCCATATGCCACTGGTATGGCCCTAAAATAAAGAAAAATATATATTTTTTTAATTTTAAAAAGACAGAGGGGAAGAGTATTTTCTAGAGTATTTAACACCCTTCTTCCAACAGCTCTAATATCCATTTCATTCCAAGAATTTCATCAAGGGGGTTAAAACAAAAACACTGTTTTGCCTAACTCAGGATTGGCCGAAATACAACTATATAGGATATCATGTTTTCTAACCAGCATCTAACAGCAATACCATGTTACAGAATTGCAGGCATCATCAAGGGCTTCCAAAAGTCTGACTGGTGTTCTGCTGGCCGTATTGGCAAGATCTATCCTCAAGTGTTAGTGTAGGCAATTACCACCTGCTAAAACTTTGAACTGAAACCCCCACCTAAAGCCTCTCTAGTTCAAGAGAATGCTTCCTAATCATTAAACTGTGTGATCTATTCTTTTAAAAATTTACAAAACATAAAGAGATTATAGTCCATTCCTTGTATTTACCACTGGCCAAAGTTAAAAAAGAATTTAATAAAAGTACCTAATAATTGAGCACTTACTATACTCTTAGCATTGTGCTAATTAATTGTTTCTTATGGTTTTTCCTCACTGAATCCTTTAACAATATATGGTTATGTATTTGCAGATGAGGACAGAGGCGTTTAAAGTAGTCACATTATTTGCCTAAAATTTCTCAGCTAAGTCCTTGCACAGCCAGGGTTCAATCAAAAATTGAATTGTCTGTCAAAATACTCATGTTCAACCGCCATGGTCAACACCTGGCAGATGAGCTAAGTGGGAAGAATGGATGTGTATGTTCTAATCTCTGAAGGTACAGAGAGATTACTTGTAAATCACATGAGTCACTATTTTTAAAAACCTCATCAGCTAATTTAGATGACCTTCTAAAATCCAAGGATTTGATTCTGGGACCTAGCATTGCTGTGGTAAAATTGAAAAGTCATACTTTTTAAAAAAATTATGAGTTCAGTTTACATAAACTTGGAAATAAAATAACATGGTTGCTTTGTGTGGCCATCTGCCATCCTCATAAGCATCTCTAGCTACAAAACTGAGAATACTGGTATAGTTTTGCTGTGGAGTTAATTGAAGCCTTCCTAAGAATAATTTTAATTCAGTGTTTTAGAGCCAAATTCTGCTTTATGATCCACATTTCACATAGTATTTCTGAAAACTAGAGCAAGCCAAAAGTCTGATTGGCATTTTGAAATCTTTCAGATTAAAACATGATCCAGCTATATTCTGCTATTCATCTAGTGTTGATCCCAAGATCCATATAAGTGAAAGTGGTTTTCCAAGTACAGTGTAGGCAATGACCTACAATGCTGGATAGAATCAGTCCATAGGATTTTACACCATCTTTCTATCTTTGTTATCCTATCCCACTGCTTAATCATAATTATCCATGTTCCTTCCAACCTTTAATTCCATAATAAAAATGGCTAAATGCTCCTCAACAAATTCATAAGGCTTAACATTTGTTTGGTTATAAAGTACAAGAGCATGCTACATATAGCTTTAAATCACTGTTTCTTCCCAGCACTTCCTTCCATCCAAGGATCATCTTTTATGATTTCTGCTGATGAATGCCTTTTTTTTTCCTAAAGCAGTTCCTCAGGACTCATTTTTGGGGTCAAGGCAGCCACTCTCTTCAGATACAGTATGACGTACACATTAAGAGAGTTCACTGATGACTCTGTGTCTCTTAATTCAGCCATTGTCTCAGAGGAAAATCAGTGGCTTTCTCTAAATTTCATTTTGACCATTTACAAAATGAGAAAGAAAAGACTCACCAATATTCTGAATATATTATGTGAATTAAGGAAAGATAACAAAGAATTTGGAGGGAAAAATCCCTAAGCATCCATTATTATCATAGCAAAAATAGCATTTCTATCTACTAGAAAGAGAGGAGAGGGAAGTGAATAAAAGTAATTATCCAACCTATAATTTGGCCTTGACAACAGAGCACCCTTTTGCAGACTAAGAAAAGGCTCTATAATGTTGCTCTCTAAAGGAGAGTACCATAAATACCAGTTTGGGGTGGTGGTGCCAGAACAACGTCATAAGACTAACTGCAGGAGCGTACAGCATCCCACATGCAAGAGACACATATAGTCCCACTTATGTGTCACCTGTGGGGCCCAGGAAGGCATGTGCAGCAGGTGACAGGTGATTCTGCCACAAGAAAAATTAAAATATACACTTTTTGTCACACTTTCTTCTTTCCACTCCTTTGTTCATCAATGGCATCCAATGTGAGAAATAACCTATGAGTTAAGTATTCAATTCAGAGTTTTCACTTATAAATTAAAATACAACTATATTATCAATTTAAAAAATGTAAACAGCATAGAGTTTTGCTGTTTACAACTTCCCTCACCTCTTAAGTCTTTCTAACCCCTAAAATAAATATTTCCTGTGTATTTCTCCAAAAGGGATATATATGCTAAAAACATACACACACAGAAATCCCATCTTATTTACATGAATAAAATCATTTCTTGACAATGTTCTGAAACTTGCAAACACCTCTGAACTTCAGCACATATAAATCTACCACAATAGTGTTTAAAAAAAAAAGGGGCAGATCAAAAAAAAAAAATACAAGAGTATGAACCCTTAGCTCAAAGCAAGTGAATCATTCGTCTCCATTTGTAAGAAGGCAATCTCTTAAGTTTGTGACAATGATGAAAATAATATAGATTCACAAATCCACTTGTACATATCGATAATAAAAAGTAGTGTTTGTGGAGTTCCTGTTGTGGCTCAGTGGTAATGAACCCAATTAATATCCACAAGGATGTGAGTTCACTCCATGGCCCCACTCAGTGGCTTAAGGATCTGGCGTTGCCATGAGCTGTGGTGTAGGCCACAGACGCACCTTGGATCTGGCATGGCTGTGACCACAGCTGCAGCTCCAATTAGACCCCTAGCCTGGGAACTTCCATATGCCACAGGTGTGGGCCTTAAAAAAAAAAAAAGTAGTGTTTGTATTGTTTTTTGCTTATCTTTATAATAGAACTTATTCTATTCTAATATATTTGGAATTACGTGGAATGGAAACATTCCTCCAAATATTTACATCTAAATAGCAATTAATATAAATGTTACAAAGGTACAATATATTTCAAAATGTGTAAAACAATCATATGTTACAAGATCCTGCGATATCCTAGTTGTTTTTCCACAAAGTAAGTAAGTAAAACATAAGTAAAAGAAGATGGAACGATTGCTAGCTGGTGGCCCATAGACATTCACTTGCTTTTTGGACTAGAAGTATCAACCTGTAGGCACAACAACCTGAGGTAAAAAGTTATGTCAGTGGTCAAAAAAGTAATTGCACTTAGTAAAATAGCCCCCTTTGTGTTCTAAGGTGTTTACATTCTGGATCCACATGACAATAATTAATTTCCATTCCACTCAATGTTCCTTCCTAGGTCTTGCTCAATGTATAGTCTAGGTAACAAAGGCTACCATGGAAATGTTGGAGCTGCCATTCAAGGTGAAACGTGCTATATTCCCAAGTGCTTAGTACACAATACATGATTTTATGAACCTCTCACCTCTAGTGTATGAACATGTCCCTGAAAATCAAAGTGTGAAATTCAAACACCTTTGTCCTTAAAACAAGCACAATCTGCCAAAAATGCTCTCTTCTGTGGACTTTTGGCATCAACAAGGCAGAATGCAGTATCCTTTGCATTTAGCTGCCAAAGACTGGAAACTAGATCCAAAAGGAAGAAGCCAGGTAAATTGTTTAGGCTCATGACCTAACATTCTCCTTGGCATAAAAAGATTTATTCCTCAGCCTTCCAATAAGTGTAGCCAATTGGAAAGGCAATAAATTCATTATTCTACACACACTGAGTAAAAAAGCTGCAAAGCTTAAAAAACTGTTTCTCATTTCTTTAATTTTTAAGGAAAACATATAAAGGCTATTATGAAATTATCCTTCTCCAACTCTCTCTCTGAAAAATTATCACTAATTCTTAAACACAGATTATACCAGAAGTAAAAAAGTAAAATTATGCCCAAATATCTACCTCTACTTTTAAATCAAGTATGATGTCTGTTTCCTTCATAACTTATAGTAAGTCTATAAAGATATGCAGGAATATTCAGCTGATACCTTCCAAAAGACAATTTGGAAATCAAAACAACTCAATGGCAATACATTTTAGAATGCTCTTCAAAAATTTCCTGGGCATACTACTGCTTCATGACACTTCTGGGTCCTGAAAAGAGCCAGAAGTGCTAGGGTGATTCAAGAGTCCATTAGTCCAATGTATTTACTGGTGCAGCCACTATGGAAAGCAGTATGGAATTTCCAAAAAAAAATCTAAGAACAAAAACTGCCATAGGACCCAGCAACTCTACTTCTGGGTATACATCCAAAGAAAACGAAAGCACTAATTCAAAAATATACACGTACCCCAATGTTCATAGCAGCATCGTATTCAAGATATGCAATCAACTTGAGTGTCTATCAACAGATGAATGAATAAAGAAGATGTGATATGTACATGTGCATATACATATATATATATAATACACACACACACACACAATAGAACATTAATCAGCCCTAAAAAAAAAAAGAATGAAATTGTACCCCGTGCAGTAACATGGTTGGGTCTGGAAGGTATTATGCTTCATGAAATAACTCAAGCAGAGAAAAACAAATACTATACATTATCAGTTATATGTGGAATCTAAAAAATAAAACAAATGAACATAACAAAATAGAAACAGACTCACAGAGAACAAACTAATGATTACTCCTAAGGAGAGGGAAATGGGGGGGTCAGTTAGGGGTAGGGAATCAAGAGGTGCAAATTACTACACATAAAATAAGCTCCAAGGATATATTGTACAGCATAGGGAATACAGCCAGTATTTTAAAAAAATTTAAATGGAATGCAATTTATAAAAATATTGGGTAACTATGTTTTATAACTGAAAACTACTATAATATTGTAAATCAACTATACTTCAAGCACATAAAACTTTTTTAAAACTTTACTTTAAAAAATCCCCAGAGATAACCCTCCACAATAGTACCGAGTCCTGAAAAGAGCTGGAAGTGCTAGGATGATTCAAGAGTGTTTTAGTGCAACACATATATACCGAGTATCTTCTATACAATCAAACTGCAGTTGGCACTGGGGATGCAATGCCACATATGTATGGAATTTATAATCTGGTGAGGAGATAAAAGACAATTATACAAATAAATGTTGTAACACAGAATGCGTTAAGTGCCATAAGAACGGCACAAACCAGTCATTCAAGATAAGCATTTGTGTCTTCAAACGATAGAACTCCAATTCTCCTTAACAGTCTCTCTCTTCACTCAAGCATTCATTTATTCATTCAGGAAAACACTTATTACCTGGATCAGTGCTAAGAAAAACAGATACAGTGAGAAAGAGAAGTGACAGAGGCCTTGCCCTCCTGAAACCTTCCTTTCAGTGCAGGAGAGAGCACGAAATAATTACACAAGAAGAGAAATAATAAACATACCAATAATAATCCTAACCAACATTTATTCAGTGAGCTAAATGCTTGACAGGTATTATCTCAATAACCCTTACGGCAGCATTATGATACAGGAAAACACTGAATTGAAGTTGATATGGTCCATGGCATCAGACTGCCAGCATTAGAATCCTGACACCCTCACTTGGTTAGTTACTTGATCTTAGGCAAGCAATTTAACCTCTCCCTGCCTAGGCTTCCTTAATTGTAAAATGGGATGAATACCATGTTCTGCCAAATTTAAGATACCATTGATAATGACACATCCTAATTTTGGAGATGCTGGGGAAAAAGTATCTTAGACTCCACTAAATAAGTAATATCTATCACATATGGTTGTTGTGATGATTAAAGAACAAAAATACAGCACCTAGAAGGGTCCCTGGCATAATTGTTTAACAAATATTAGCTATTATTATTTTCAGTATACCCATTTTTAAAAAGGGAAACAAGTTTACAACAAATTTAAGCAATTAAAAAAAAATGTCCAGGGCTATGAGAATTTGTACAGCAGGATTAATCTAAAATAGGGATCAAAAAGCATTACTCAGGTACAGGATGTTTGATTTACAAATTAAGGAATGAACAAGAGGAATGAACAGGATAATAGTAGGGAGAATTATGTTTCAGAAAGAAGGGAGTATGGGCGAAGGCCAGAGGTAGAAAGAGCAAAATATATGCAAAGATGAGAAATAAGCCAACACAGCTAGAGAGTAAGCTGGGAGCGAGAGGAATGGGGACTGGACAAGTGGCCACAGCAAAATCCTGCAGGGCCTTCCCTACCATCATGAGGAAGTATCATCTTTATCCTGATGGTAGTAAGAAGCCATCATGGGTGCTAGAGCTGGAATTGCATTGTTTAAGACTAGCTGGAAGACCAGTTCAAAGGCTAATGTGATAATTCAAGAAGATTCTGGCTTTGACTACAGCAAGTGTTTTCAATCTTGACATGATTGACATTTGGCCTAGATAATTCTTTTGAGGTGGGGTTTTCCCATACATTACAAAGTGTTTAACATCATCCCTGGTTTCTACCCACTGGATATCAGTAGCAGTTCTTATGCTGTGACAACCAAAAATGTCTTTATTACTAAATATCCACTTGGGAACAAAATCGCCCCTAGAGGGGAACTTCTGGATTAGATCACTAGAATGATCTCAAGGGAACTGGAGAGAGGGAGCTAGGTTCTAGAAACACCAAAAAGTCAATAGGGCTTGTTGATGAGTTGGATATGAGATGAAGGTGAGTCGAGTAGGAAGGGTACAATTCCATCCAGGTGATGATGCCATGCACTCAGGAAACACTGGGACTGAATCAAACTTGAAGGGCAAATCATGAGCTCAGTTTCAGAGCTGCAGGATTTAAGCAATGGCACTGGTGTATGCCTGATGTCACATATGCACCTTGATATTCAGATAGGGTATAAAAAAGGGAATCTGGTGAGAGGGTAAAATACTTGAGAGTCACAAAGAGAAATGGCAATTGAAGGTATCCATGCAAAAAAAGTTTCACTTAAAAAAGAAAAAAAAAAAACTTACATTCTACTGCTTCATTGCTGGAGACCAGACCATCTCTACAATAAAATTATAAAAACACTTCAATACTATGAGATAATATCTTACAAAATTATTTCAGTATTTTCAGCCAAACAGGTCTCAAAGTACACAGGCACTGCCAGAGTACTTATGCTGGAAAGAGAGTTAGGTAAAATGTAACCTACAAGTTTGCATGGTTCACCTCAATCAAGGATGCTTTTTTCGAGGCTTAATTTGCAAAGCAAAGTTAAAAATAAAGATCAAGAGTGACTTTTTTGGTCTCTACTTGTCTTTTTGCAGAAATCAGTGATCTTCTATGCCAGCATCTTGAATTATATTCTGATTGCAGCTACCTTAACTGAGGCCCAAGCAATCCTCATCAGAGCTCAGATTCACTTGATTTCTTCCCTAGCGGTGTATGATAAACATAAGAAAGTTCAAATCTTAATCACTTCAGACCTCTAGAATTTTTAACACAGAGTCCATGACCTTGAGGATTGCTTTCACAAGGAAAAAAAATATATAGTTTGTTCTATTACTTAGCTCCCAAACCTTAACCTTGACTCACAGTGTCCCTCCCTGCCAAAGGAACCAAAAAGAACATCTGCTGATCCTAAGTAGCTTTCTTCCAAAGATTTTCCTTGACCGGTATTCTAACGCAGTTCAACAAGACCCTTATATGAGAGAGGTGTGTGTGAGCCTGTGACCTCTCAAAGCATTTTCTATTCACTGAAGAACACACTGGCCATCTCTGGGGCAATAATATTTTACATAAGAATCCTTACCACTTTTCTTTTAAAATATCCAGGGATAATCCCAGGTTAACTCCAACTGAATATCAATACAGGGGGAAGATGACACCCAATTGGATTCACTTTGAAAAGCATGATTCATTTTCTCATTATGTGGCTAAGTGTACCTTGCAGAAATCCGAACTACTTAAGACTTTAAAACCATAGTCATTTTTCATTATCTGAACATTAACACAAGTAACACTAAATGGTAACTTAGTGTCTATGTGAGACCAGCCTTCATTAAAGTCACAACCTGAATCCCAGGAAGAAAACAGCAAGCAACGCTACCAATGTGGGATCAGAAAAGACATGTTCATCAACTCAGAGGAGGGAAATGATCCTTACCTTTATCTCTGATATTTTAGGATGTACTTTGTTTCCAGCTCCTCCTCCAATACTCTACTAGAAGTATTCACGTTCAGAATTCTGAAAAGGCTACGAGGATAATCTTGATTGGCTAAGAGTTCTAAGCACAATCTTTTTTTTTGGAGAGAATAGAGAGGAAAGATCAACCTAGAGAGTACCCCCTCTTCTTTCATGTATTCATTCATTCTTTCACTCAAATAGTTCTTGAAAACCAACAGTATGTCAGTCACAGGCACCCGAGGAAGACTGAGACACAACAAAATGTTACACCACAGTTAAAGGTGAAGAACAAGACAGACCGTCTTTTGGTTTCAGTCTGCCGACAAGCCTCTGCTATTTTCCTGTCACACAGGAACCTCAAAACACAGAATGAAGATCTCCATCTTCCCATGACTTTCCCCAGCGGTGTCCTTGTTAAATGGCACCACCCGCTGTCCACATCAAAACACTGAAGCATCCTGTATTTCTTCCCATAACTTCCTCAGATATCCAGTCATTTACCAACTATCGTATTCCTAACACTTTCCATAATCACACCTACCACCTACTCTACTACCTACCATCATTTAGCCTCCTAACTTCATTCTTTGTGGCCCCTTTCCAATCTTTTCTCATCACTATAATCATGGAAACCTTTCTACAGTCTTATCTGCTCAGGTCTCTCTTCTATACAAACTTCCCACTGCCATTAGTGCCAACTTCAAGCTCATCAACATGTTTTAAAGGCTTTATATGAACAGCTCCTGTCCCTCTTCTCTATCCCACATCTTTAACTTATATTTCAGCTATAGAAGACTGTCAGCATCTTCTTCACTCTGCTCTCTGGGGCCTCTCCTGCCTGGAATCATTCCCCTTTTTCTTCTCCCCCGTTCCTAGATTAAGATGTACTCATCCTTCCAATCTCCCCTCCACCAGTCACTTCCTCCAAAAGTCTGAGTCAAGCATCCTTCTAAAATGCTCTGTGGCATCCTAGGCTTGCCAATTAAGGAGTTCCAGTCATACTGGGTCCAAATTGCTTGTTTAAACTACATTCCCAACTAAAGTATAAATTTAAAGAGGGCAGGAAAAACAGTTCAGGATACTGTGAAGCTACAAAGGAGATCATGGATAATTATACCTCAAAGCAGATCAATGAAAGTTTCATTGGTAAGGAGTCCTTCAAATAAGTCATTAAAAATGAGAGTTTTCCAGGATAATTGAGCTAAAGTTGGGTGTGCTGGAAGAGAAGGAGCATCATGAGGAAAATGAGAAGCCCTAAAGCAGTAGGGCAACTTGCAGGATGCATAGATTTCCATAGAAAAGTAGAAATTTCTGGCATATATTGTATTTTGAGAAACCTGGATGGATGGGAAAGAAATAAAAAGTAGCTACAAGGGGACATAGGATGAAGAAATGTTGTTAGAATGATGGGAAGGTTTGA
This sequence comes from Phacochoerus africanus, assembly GCF_016906955.1. Lineage (NCBI taxonomy): Eukaryota > Metazoa > Chordata > Mammalia > Artiodactyla > Suidae > Phacochoerus > Phacochoerus africanus. Next base: position 67,767,543 of record NC_062552.1, read on the forward strand.
GCCAACTTACATGTTGGCATGCAAGAGCAGAGATAGGAATTATAAATGACCACCGAATAGGACCAGATTCCCGTGTAGACAACCACAAATGGAGTATAAAGGGAAGAGTTTGGGACCTCGAGTGACAAAAAATTCAAAAATGATTATATTCCTAACACTGTCAAATTCAAGCATAATAAAAATTAAACATGATTAGAATAATAAAATTGTACTGATAATAGAAGGTAATTATTATCTAGTAATACAACTATATGCCTACACATTTTACTGCCAGATTTTTTTTTGCTACTATCTTTAAGCTTGTTCCCTAGGGAAAGTGAAATGACATAGTTTATTTAAACTATTTATAAAATAAAATATGCTATGAGATATTGCTTAACCTGATATAACTGAAGAAACAGCACCAAAAATAAAGGCAGCTGAGAGGCATCCCAGAGAAAAGGGTTGAAAATTTCAAACTACTCACGTATTTGCTACTATGAAAAGACAATCAGGAAAAACAAAATGTATTTTTAAAATCTAAAACTATGGCACTTTCAGTTAGTAAATCTGAAATCTAAACCCAACACACACAATTGCCATCTTCCAAAAAGGTCCATGTGATTTATTCATTCAATCGATTTTTCACTCATCTATCATTTATTGATTACCTATTGAATGCTCTGTATACATCCCTATACCCACAGGAAGAAAGGAAGATTTCAAGGAGAAAATGCTTACAGTTAAATAATTTACTATAGTATTGGGAGAAAAACCATACTCACAACATGGTAGCCAGAACAGAACCACAGAGAAACAAAGAGATAAATGAAGAGCACTGTAAAGTTTGTCTAAATATATGTCAAAACAGTAAGAAATGGTGGTTTCAGATGGAAAAGGATTTCAGGAAAGTTGTATGCTAGCTATTTACATGCAGCAAAAGCTGACTGACGGAAACTAGAAGGGGAATATCGGAGAAGGCCTGCAGCTATGTGTAACCCAGACAAAAGACTTTTCTTTTCATTTTTGTCATTTGAATCACTAATCACATTTTATAGTAGCCATTTAATTTTAATTTTTTCCTCACTGACATTAAATAAAAATGTTAACAAGTTACCAATTAGGCAACATAAAAGCATTATTAAGCATAACCTTCCAAACTACTCAATATTTAAAAGATAAAATTTGAGATTACATTAACAATTTCTTCAAGTTATACTGCCAAATACGAAATCATGACAAAATTCTTCTTGAATCTAAAGACAGCAAGTTATAGTACAGGGACTTTTTGTCCCATTATCTCACTATGCAAGATTTAGAAATTCCCCTTCCCTGTTTTATGCCTGCTCTTCATAACTGAACCCACTCAATCCGATTATTGACATCACTTTCTCCTTACAGTGCCCAGTCTTTATTACGGATGATTTCAATATGCATGTGAGAAACTAGAACTACTTTCTTCCTCTGCTTTCCCCTCTTGCTTTTTTGCTTCTATAAATAAACACACACTGAACTTTCACTAGACATCTACACGTTCACATCAACGACCTTGTGTGTTTTGAGTACCGAGTTTCAGATTTATCTAATTTTGCTCCCTGGCTTTTTAATTTGAAACCCACCCCCCGCCACCCCAAGGATATCTGTCTCATTGACCAGAACACAAATGCCATGTGAGGTCCGCTCAAAGACTAAGGCTATAACATCAAAGAATGTTTTTAATGGGGAGTGTTCAAATGATATCAAAGTGACAAAATAGGAAGTACATGAAAAAACCTTCCTATACTTCATGATGTACCTGGTGACAAGGACATGGAATTTCCTAGCTTCAATTCTATAGCCACATCCTCATAACAATTACCTCCAACCTATCAGCACTAATTCAATAACACATTTCACTCACCGCTCCCTTGTCCTTTACTTGAGGGTTAAAACATAGATGTTTATTTGCTACATTGAGAATATGTATACTCTTATAAACGCCAAAGATTAACTGCATTGTTAATGAAGATCGTTTCCCAAGTAAAATGGTGCTTTCACTTTTCTCAACAGAAATTGATACTCAGTAACTCACAATTCAGCCACAACTGAGAGGACTGCATTTTTAAGTCAAATTCTCATCAATTTTTTTTAAGTAACCAAAGCCATCAATAGTTTTCTCCTTTACTCGAAATCACCCCAATCTTATATTAGAAAGTGTTTTTCACCAACACCGTATTAATCACACAGCCTTTTTATTTTCTACCAATTTTCTCTTCATCTTTCCTCACCTTTGTCTGAAGCACAGCAGGCCACACTGTACTGTGCCCTGGGGCGGCACTGTGGCAACTACTTGTCCCTGCTTTCGGCACTCACCTTCCTGTTGACACTCATGCTCTTCTCTGACATCTGGAACTGTATTAAACATTGGCCCTTCTTAATCCTCAAAATGTTCCTTTAGCATCTTACTGCTTTTTTTTTTTCCTTTTTTTCTAGTTCCCTCTGAGTGATTCATGGTGATTTATTGTAAGTTGTCAGCGGCTGGCCACAAACCAAATCCAGCAGGATCCAGAGACCAAGACAGACTCCCGAGGGGTCAGACGGAGAGTGACCACACGAAAGCTGGAAAGCCAGGGCCTCCACAATCCCACCACTATACAACAGGTACTGGAAAATCTAGACATCACGCACACAATACCTAATACAAACAACTTTCACATACATACAGGAGAAACTTACTGACTGCAATGCTTAATTTGTTAGAGATTAACACCCTCAGGTCTCCCAGCTACACAGAGTAAATTTCAAAGATGACCTCATATTTCTCCTTTTCCAGAGATGTCATTCCTGGTCAGACCGCAGCACCATCATTACTAGAGAATATAGAAGGAGAGTAGAAGGCTCTAATATGGACCCCAAGATTTACTAAAACATTGATTTATTTCCACCTTAGTTTTTAAGTCATCTTGTCCTTGTTCCTGCCTAGGGCAACAATTTAAAAGGCTCTGAACGCTGTTCCCATGGCCTACGTTCTGATGAGTCCAGTGGCCAACCCAATCTGTTGTTAAACCTTTTGAATATCACTCCTGGGTGAAAATAATCCATTCTGCAATGAGAACGCAATACATTTTCGAAATGCTCACCTATTTTTTTCACCTCCCACATCTCATCTCTTTTCTCCCCAGTATGTCTTTTTACTTTGATGTTACCTGTGTAAAGGACAGTCCTTCCAGGAAGTTTCATTAATTAACTTAAACTACTTTCTACCAACCAACACAAATTCAGAGCCCCAACTCGTCCCACGAGCACACTCTTTTAACACTTAAATTTTACTCTACCTATTATTTACGTGATATTTTGATTACACACTGGTCTATACACAGTGTACTTTTAGAAACAAAGATGTCTTCCAAAACCTGCATAAGATCAGTGTAGAAGTGATAAGGGTAAAGAGAAGGGAAAAAAAGCATATGATTTGATGCAATCAGACACCAACTTATTTTAAAATGAAAATCAGTTTGTTTCATACCTTTGAGATACTTGACTTTGTATCACATATAAAGATTACCACCTCACCACACAGAAAAAACTCAGTACTTCCAAGCTGCCAGTGCCCAGTACAGTGGGGTGCATTCCCAAGAATGGTTCAAGAAAATGCTTCTCTAGGTTGATTAACTTTGAAAATTTTTAGAAATCCTAATCTGATTATTACAGATTAAAAAAAAAAAGGTATCATATCCAATGCTGGATTCTTAAAGTTGTAAATATCCCTGACTGAGAAACAGCTATCCTCCTATTTGGGAAGGGCTTGCTTTCCAACCAGTTGTCTTATTTCAGGACTAGTGTGGAAGAATCTGAACTAGTAATGACATTGAAATACAGCATGATGATCAGTGACATGGCAGATGTCACAGTCCACCTGCCTTCACATCCTGCTCTTGAATAACTGATCAGGGACATGGAAACACTAAGTATGTATTGCATCCTTTTTCACTGAAAATGTCATGTATTCAGACACATGGATGAAGTATCTTTATTAACCTCCTAAGATTTACCAATTGGCAAGGGTAACAAAGTTTGTTACAGAGCAGCAGTTTTCCAGCAAATGTGGAGTTCCCATTGTGGCTTAGCAGTAATGAACCCAATTAGTATTAATGAGGATGTGGTTCGATCCCCGGTCCCACTCAGTGGATTAGGGATCCAGTGTTGCCATGAAATGTGGTGTAGCTTACTGACACAGCTCAGATCCTGCATTGCTATGGCATAGGCCAGCAGCCGCAGCTCCACTCCAATTCAAACCCTAGCCTTGGAACTTCCATATGCTGTGGATGTAGCCCTGAAAAAAAAAAAAAAAAAGAATAGCAAATGTTAGAGCTGGAGTTGGCTGTACTGAAACCGGTGCTTGAACCATTTGCAAATAACACAGAACATTTATTCACTTAAATTTTTTAGAAAATTTTTAAATTATAGTTGATTTACAATATTGTGACAATTTCCACTGTACAGCAAAGTGACCCATATATACATATACATACATATATATATATATATATATATATATACACACATACCCTTTTTCTTATATTATCTTCTACCATAGTCTATCCCAAGAGATTGGATATAGTTCCCTGTGCTATACAGTGGTACCTCATTGCTTATCCATTCTACATGCAATCATTTGCACTTAAAATTTTTAATATTGAACATTTCCTAAGCCTTTTCAGCCACTGAAGAAGGTACACAGGTCATGTTAATTAAAATTCATTCTCTGCCCTGAAGGAATTTATGGTCTTAAAGAGATGACTAGTAAACAGAAAATTACCCATCAGGGTGATGGTGCCCCACAGTTAAGAATAGGGTACTATGGAAGGACTTAAGAATGTTTGGCTAACGAAGGCTCAGAAAACCTAGGAAGACTTCCCAATGAAGTCTTGAACAAAACAATTTTTAATGTATTAACCAGGGAAAAGGGCTAGGGTGGGGGGAAGAGAATTCATGGTATATTTCATAACAATATTTTTAAAATTAAAATAAGATGTTTTCAATGAAAAATATTGTCAATCTCACCATTCAAGAGGGGCATGCAGCTATTTCTGATGCTGAGAAAAAAACAGAATGCCATTTTAAAAATCACATTCAAATATACCCTTGAGCTAACATCTTCCCGGGATTCATGTGCAATTATTTATTTGTTCCTTGGCAGAGTATCTTATCACTAGCCAACACACCTGTTATGCCACAACATTTACATAGAAAAATCACGTTGTTTTACTGAGAAATCTTGCTGTCCTCTAAAATGCCTAAGATGTTTAAAAATGATAAAGACTGATTCACATGCATTTAGATTTAAAAAAGATTTTACTCATGCCATTCTTGGATTTCCTTTAATATTTTTCCATCAATTCATCCACTCATCTATAGCATTTTAATACAGCACTATAATGACTCTAGTCCTGTGATTTCCTGCTGTATAGTGCTATTATTATGTTTGAAGAGTTCTAAACTACAGAAAATAAAGGTATGAAAATAGACCCATCATACAGTATTTTTTGGTTATAGGAACTATTATTCTGTCTTTGCAGTATTTAGGTGCATTTGTGTCTCAGGTTAGACATCAAAACAGAATTAGGAATCAGGAGTCAAGAACTAAAAACAAGGACTAAAAACCCTTGCTTTACAATTTACTAGCTCCAAGTGTTTGTCTTCATTGTAAAGTGAGGACACTAGTGGGTACTTTTTAATGAAATAACATATAAAATGTTTAACCCATCATCTGACACCTAATAGACATTCCCATAAGTATTTTAACACTGTAGATGAAATTGTTTTTGAATTCCTTAAATGTAAAGGCCAGATATAAAAATTTAAGTAAAACATTGTTTAATTCACTCAAATAGCTAAGACTCAGAAGTTTTTTTCTCTGACAGAAATGCCTTGTCAAAGGAGGCATCCAAGCAAATCTAGTCGAGCCATCAATAAAATTCACACAGTCAATCCTTAACATACTAGCAAACTAAATCCAACAGTATATAAAAGTGATTATACACCCAACAAAATTCCATAAAAATTCCAGAAGTCTCTTGTGCAGAAATGGAAAAGCCAGTCCTGAAATTCATTTGGAATATTAAGGAGCCCCAGCTAGTCAAAACAGTCTTGAAAAAGAGAACAAAGCTGGAAGATTCACACTTCTTGGTTTTAAAACCAATAGCAAAGCTATAGTGATCAAAACAGTGAGGTATTTGTGTGAGGACATATGTACAGACCCAATGGACTAGAATTGACAGTCCAGAAATGAACCCATATATCTGTAGCCAAATGGTTTTCTTTTTTTTTTTTTTAAGTTTTTGTTTTTGCTTTTTGCCTTTTCTAGGGCTGCTCCTGCGGCATATGGAGGTTCCCAGGTCAAATCGGAGCTGTAGCTGCCAGCCTATGCCAGAGCCACAGCAATGTGGGACCCGAGCCGCATCTGCAACGTACACCACAGCTCACAGCAACACCAGGGATTGAACCCGCAACCTCATGGCTCCTAGTCAGATTCATTAACCACTGTGCCACAACAGGAACTCTCAAATGGTTTTCAACAATGGTGCCAAGTCCATTCAATGTGGAAAGAACAGTACCTTCAACAAATGGTCTGGAACAACTGTATTTCCACAAACAAAATAATGAAGTTGGGGCCTTTGATCATACCACATGCAAAAATGAATCAGAATACACCAGCAACATAAATATAAGCACTTCAACTATAAATCTGTCAGAAAACTCAGCGTAAAACATTTATGACATTGAATTTGGCCACAGATTCCTAAATATGACACTAAAAGCATGAGTAATAAAAGAAAAATTAGATAAATTGAAGACTTTTGTGCATTTTAGGACATTATCATGAATGTAGAAAGAAAACCTATAGAATGAGAAAAATATTTGTAAATTATTTATCAGATAAGGGCTTACTTTGCAGAATATATAAAGAACTAAGCAAAAAGTCCAATTTAAAAGAGAGCAATGAACTTGAATAGACAGTTCTACCAAGGAAATATACAAATAGTCAATAAGCTCATGAAAAGATGTATAAGGTCATTAGTCATTAGGGAAATGCAAATTCAAACCATAACGAGCTATCATTTCACACCCACTAGGATGGCTTTTAAAAAAATAACAAACCAAATCAAAATAGAAAATAGCAAGTACTAGTGAGGGTGTGGAGAAATTGGAAGCCTAATACTTTCGGGGGGAATGTAAAATGGTATAGCTGCTACGGAAACCAACTTGGCAAGTCCCCAAAATTTTAAATTGCCATATAACTTAGTAATTTAACCCCAAGGTATATACTCAAAACAACTGCAAACAAGAACTGAAACAGGTATTTGAACATCAATGTTCACTGCAGCATTAATCACAACAGCCAAAAGTTGTAAACAACCAAAGCCTATCAACAGATAAATGAATAAACAAAATGTGGAGCATAATTAGACATTACAAAAAAAATATTTGAAGGGGTTTTTGTTGTTGTTGTTGTTATTTCCCCAATACATTTTTTTTTCTACTGTACAGCATGGTGACCCACCCAGATACACACATTATTTTCTCACATTATTATGCTCCATATAAGTGACTAGACATAGTTTCCAGTGCTACACAGCAGGATCTCATTGCTAATCCATTCCAAAAGCAATAGTCCACGTGTATTAACCCCAAGCTCCCCATCCACCCTACTCCCTCCCCCTCGGCAATCACAAGTCTATTCTCCAAGTCCATGATTTCTTCTGTGGAAAGGTTCATTTGTGCCTTATATAAGATTCCAGATATAACTGGTATCATATGGTGTTTGTCTTTCTCTTTCTGACTTACTTCACTCAGCATGAGAGTCTCTAGGGTCCATCCAGGTTGCTGCAAATGGCATTATTGTGTTCTTCTTTATGGCTGAGGAGTATTCCATTGTGTACATATACCACACCTTCCTAATCCAATCATCTGTCCCTGGACATGTGGGTTGCTTCCATGTTTTGGCTATTGTGAATAGAACTGCAGTGAAGTTGCAGGTGCATGTGTCTTTTTTAAGAAAAGTTTTGTCCAGATATATGCCCAAGAGTGGGATTGCTGGGTCATAGGGTAGTTCTATGTATAGATTTCTGAGGTACCTCCATACTGTTCTCCATAGTGGCTGTACCAGCTTACCTTCCCACCAACAGTGCAGGAGGGTTCCCTTTTCTCCACACCCCCTCCAGCATTTGTTATTTGTGGACTTATTAATGATGGCCATTCTGACTGGTGTGAGGTGGTATCTTGCGGTAGTTTTGATTTGCATTTCTCTAATAATCAGGTATGTTGAGCATTTTTTCATGTGCTTGTTGGCCATCTGTACACCTCCTTGGGAAAATGTCTACTCAGGTCTTTTGCTCATTTTTCAATTGGGTTGTTGGTTTTTCTGCTGTTGAGCTGTATAAACTGCTTGTATATTCTAGAGATTAAGTCCTTGTCAGTTGCATCATTTGAAACTATTTTCTCCCATTCTGTAAGTTGTCTTTTTGTTTTCTTTTGATACATGCTACCACCCAGGGATGTACCTTGAAAACATAATACTAAGTAAAAAATAAGCCAGACATAAAATGACAAATATTATATAATTACGCTATATAAAATATCTATAATAGACCAATTCACAAGGACAGAAAATAGATCAGAGGTTATCAGGAGTAAATAAGTTGGTTGGTGGAGAGTTACTACCTAATGAGCACAGACTTTCTGTTTGGGGTCAGGATAAAATTTTGGAAATACATACTGGTAATGGTCACACAACATTGTGAATATTATTAATGCCACTGAATTGTACACATAAAATGGTTTAAATGGCCAGTCTTATACTGTAGGCACTTTTATACAATTTTTTTTGATCCATCGATTTTTTTTCCCCCCGCTGTACAGCATGGGGATCAAGTTACTCTTACATGTTTATACAATTTTTAAACATTGATACAGCTAAAACTTTTTGTTGTTCTTTGGCATAATCCACAATGCAGGTACCATTTGTCTTCACTAACAGTATATAAATCACAACTCTGTTGATAAGTTGCTAGATAAGACTTTTATCTATTCCCTCAAATAGATATATGTAATATAAATGAATCAACAAATGTGCAAGTTCATGAATAAATGAGCACATGATAAGAATTTTAAATGCTGTCTCTGAGTAACTAAACTTTGATTTTGTTATTTTAAAACCATATCTCATTATTACTGATTCAGCATTACCAAAGAATTTTTAAGTTTATTTTAGAGATTGAGTAGATCAAAGATAACACTTCACAAATACTAGGATACTTTAACATGGTTTGTTGTTAACTATATTTTTAAAAGTAATACTCTATTGAATGTAATGCCATCCTATTGGTATGTTGTACATAAAATCTCAGTAAGCTCAAGGCAATACCTTATGAATTAAATTCACATTTTTTTCACTCACCTATTCAGTAAAAATGAATATACTAACATGTATTGCCACTTATTAAAACACAAAACACCTTCTTAGAGAAGTAGATTTATCACTGTGCCAAAAAGTTAATTGCTTGTTACATTGTGTTAAGGAAAAATGTGAATTCTTCCTCTAACAGTTTTTAACACTATGAATAAAAAGCATTTAAACATCTCTTCCATTTTATTTTGTTTCCTACTGAAACAAGTAGACATGCTTCCTAAGGAAAAGAAGCCTCTGAATCATCGAATTTCTGTTTTTATTTGGTCCTTATAATGTTAAAAAAAATAGAAACTGGTTTTTGCAGTTTGTTTTTTTTTAATGAGATTATTTTCAGGAATAGAAAGAACAGTGTATATAAGCTCTAAAAATTTAGGCAACGTTGTCTCTCATCTGATACGAAATTCCTCAGTTTCTAGAAGCCCACAAGAAGAACTTTCTTGGAAATGTTATATTTGGCATAAAATCTTGTTATATACAAGCATTTTGCCTTTGCTATCTACACTTTAAATCACATAAAGCAATATTTGTCAAATATATCAGCTCAATTATGAATTTCTAAATGATTCTTAGATATAAAAATTTGGCCTATCAAAAATTACCAACCACCTCAGGACATGTCTACACCATTAAAACATCAGCAAAGATAGCATTCTCTCCCCAAATGTTTATTGTTGTTTCCCTTTCCACATCCATCTACATGAGTCACATGAAATGGCCAGTGAAAAAACCGACAGCCCCTATAAGGTTGCTTAATGGTTGTGGCCATGACAATTCATGTGCTCCTCTTGCATCGTCTCTCCAAGGAAGCTCCAGACACACAACTTCAAATCCTACCACCACTGCTAGCCCCCATGCCCTCCATATAGCTCTCCCAGCTGGCTCTAAGTTTCTCTTTATCTCCACTCTACTCTGGTTAGTTTTCCTTGTGTTTACTTTCTTTTCCAAAAACTTTAATCATCTCCCTCCCTCATTTTCAGAACCTCCATTCAGTCTCTGATTTATCTGCAAAAACCCTACATGGAGATCAACAGACTCCTAGACTAGGTGAGTAACATACAAAATGATGGGCCCCCATGAGGGAGGGTGGTGAGTGAGCATGTCAGAACCTTGGCAGAAGCAGAGGACTAACTTAACCCATGTGGAGAAATGAAATGACAGACATGAACATTTTAATACTGTTTCTCTGGATCCTTGGGTATAGCCTTGTAATAAATGTTGTTGAATGAATAAATGCATCCATGAAGGATCTGTGATGGCATTTTCAAAATCCTTCCAGGAGTAAGTTTTCTGGCACATAGCTGTATTCCTTTAGAGGGAATAACCACCAGAGTGATAACCACACCAGGCTCTTTCACCTGTGAGACACTGCTGTTTTTAAAGTTCTATATTAGAATCCTAAACAAGACCTACAGTAGTTCTGTGGTTCTTTAGGTAAGGAGCATACTGATGTGTGATGTATGGGCTAAGACATGCTGATATGACTAATAGCACCTGCACCTGGATGGCACATGAATAGAAACCCACAGACCGCTGGCCAAAATCAGGGCAGAAGTACTCCAGGAATGTTTACAGAAATATTAGTAAAATCTAGGAGTTTAAAACTCTTAAAAAAGAATACCATATAGTATTTCTACAGTAAATTGTGTCTGTCAAAAAGAGAAAAACCACTTAAAATATTCTGTTCAGAATCTTAAAATATTAGGAAAGCCCATCAAATTTTTTTCTGATCACTAGTGGATTCTGCAAGTGATTTCTATATATTCATCAAATAACATTTCCCGATGTTAATAATGTTCTGTAATCACCATGTTTTAATACAAAAGATTTATTAAGAAGAAACATTTCCTGTTAATTATTGCCTTAATGTGATCTTATGCACACTTCTGAGTGATATTCCTACTACAGTTTCTGAAAAGAAGGTTATAGCACCGACTTTTATAAATCAAAAAGACACAAATTGATCAGAGTATAAAAGCACATTCAAAGTGTAAAAAGTCAATGCTTTCCTAGAACTCTTCACGGTTAAACATACACTGTAATTATTTTCCTACATTCAGTATGACACGATTGGGTGCTAAATATTCATTCTCAGAATAAATCTGAATCTGGAACTATTCATCTTTTTTTCAAATAGCTGACATACTGCATAAACAGAAAGTTTGTGTAGTTTTTTAGAAATAAACAATATACCACATGAACTTTGATTTATTATGCAATTTATCTCTTTCTATCTCTCTCTGCTATACATAATTCAGATCCACATAAAATAGTTCCTATACCATTAATATTTTCCAGCTCTTTTTGGCTTTAAGGCTATGATCATTTTTAAATGTTTCAAATGTATGCTATTTATCATTAATATTATAGTGGCATCACTGCTATTTTAAACTGTAATATCTGGGCATTCATAACTTGGTACATAAATCTGCTGGATGATGACGAAACATTAACTTCATAGTTTTGGAGTAATTGTTAAGAAAAACACAAAATGCAACCTACTAATTTCTAAGTCGCAAGATATCTGAAATATTTTTATATGTTTTATATATGTGAAATTAAGAATACAAAACATATGAGTTATTAGGCTAATTTCTTTTCCTTGATTTTATAATCCAGTTTTTAGAAAAATCAAAACAGTAATTTTGAAAACATTAAAACTTTCCATGATGTTTAAAAAATATTTTATGTTAGGAAAATGTACTTTTTCTCTTTTTAAAATTACGTGATTAATAACCAATTCCTTTTTAAAAAATTAAGTAGTTACATGACCTCAAGTGTTACCCAAGGCCTATTAGGCAAATAGTTTATGCTAACAAAATTATTTGTAGGTTTACTTAAGTAGATAATCCTTGAAACAACATGAACTCCATTTAACAAATCTATTCTAGATGTATTTTTTTAATTTTTGGACACGACCTTAGAAATTGAATGAATGAAAATCCATAAAGAGTTTCTGAATATCCCCTATACAGCAGGTGTTAGTCAGACCGGGAATAAAAAATGAAGACTTCAATCCTCAAGTAAGTCTTAGTACACCAGTGAACTTTTATAAAATAATATATTTTTAGAATTATCATAAATGCACATTTTCCTCCAAAGATTCAAGAAAGCATGTCTTTCCAGTAATGATGTAACATCACTAGGAACTATACTGGATTTTTATAACTGTGTCAAAAAATCCCAAAAGCACAGAACTACAAGACATGTTAGAAGTTTTATCTCAAGCTACCCTTCACTGATGTGAAGAGTCTTCCAAAGCAGTGCTGTGACCTCTCCAGAATTATGTATCTACAGGGTGAGAAAACAGACTAAAACTCAGGTCTGACTTCAATTCAATGCTCTTTCAATGTCAAACCGCTTTCATACAAAGGCTTATGACTGCTCATTTGCATAGCATAGATGCAAAATAGCGCTCTGAGAGCCTGGCAGACTTTCTGTATTCATAGCCCACAAATGTCTTACTTGCCCTCCCCCCACTTTAAATTGCTGTGATTAATCACTTAATAAAATCCTAACAAAAATGGAAAGCATAGGCAAATTTTTAATAAATGCTGTATACTTTATTCACTCTCTTAGTTTGGAACAAAACAGTTGCTCACACCAACAGAAAAATATAATTATTAAAAATAAATGTTGAGCTACTCAGCCACAGGTCTGTGAACAAAATGAATGCCCTCAAATCAAGAGTGTTAAATTTTTTTTAAGAATGTTTTTTCAGTCCTATTGAAAATAGTTAAAATCTCAAGTCATCAAATATTTCCATTATGGTTCTCTTGACACTCCACCAGAGGGCTACAAAACCCCCAAAATGCTCTTTTACAAAGTTTTTAAGTTTTCAACTGCAGTTGTTAAGCATTACTATACTTTGCATTTCCAAAATCGTGATTTTGGAAGAAACAAAAAACAAAAACAACATAAAAACATTCTTTAAGAGAACTAGAACGGCCTCCTATCACAGTGTAGCTTCAATTCATAGCACAATGAGAAATTCAGATTTCTCCTCTCTCTCTTTGATAAGAACCCAACTTTTACTTTTTTAGATCTCGAGACTGCAAAGGAGTTAAAAATTACCACTGGGAACTCATGATTGAGAGGAAGCAAGAGGGAGGCAAAGGTAAATGGTGAGAAGAAAAGAAGCAAATTGGGTGAGGCTGTGGGTATGAAATTGGGGAGAGAAGGACAGAGACACAAAGGGACCAGCAGAGGCAAATGCAATCCAAAAGCATCTTCTCTTGCCAGCTGGGTCCCACCAGATAACTCTAGGCCAACCACACAGACAGGACAGAGAAGTAGGAGAAGACAGCTTGAAATCTATCCTGTAAGTCTGTGCAATTTTAAGGGTGATTCCTATTTAAATGTTTGGAGTCCCAACTTAGCAATGATTCCAAGAAAGCTCAGAGTACTTCTTAAAAATTATAAAATGCTTCCCCTTGTGCCCCCGACCCCCACCTCAAGGCCACTTTGGGAGAATGTGCTTCACAGAGTCTTGGTTGAGTTGTTCCATCTGAGAGGTACCCAGGGTCAGATGTCTGGCATCTTCTTTTCCTTGTGGCATTATCTGCTCCTCAAGGAAGGGTCAGTCCCGTTCATCTCTGAACACTTTTGGACTCAGTGCTGTGTCTCGCACACAGCAAGTAGCCTCTAAAGTGTACTGAAGAGGAATTCCCATCATGGCTCAGTAGTTAACAAACCCAATTAGAATCCACAAAGATTTAGGTTTGATCCTTGGCCTCGCTCAGTGGGTTTAGGATCCAGCGTTGCTGTGAGCTAGGGTGTAGGTCACAGACGCATCTTGGACCCTGCATTGCTGTGGCTATGGCATGGGCAGGCAGTTACAGCTCTGATTCGCCCCCTAGACTGTGAACCTTGATATGCAGTGGGTACAGCCTAAAAAAGACAAAAAGACCAAAAAAAAAAAAAATGTATACTGAAGAGAACTCCACTGTCACAGGGGGTTTCCAGTTTCAGAGTTTAATCTCAACTTTAGCATTGGTATATTTCAGAGGCAAAGGGGCTACATAGAACCTGTGAAGCCCATCATGTCCCCTCTGCTTAAAATCCCTGTGGCACAGCCAACTGTGTTCTCTTTTGTACCTAATCAACAACACCCTCCACCCCCCGCCCCACATCTACACAGGTAGTGAAACTGCTAGGGTTCTACCACCTGTGTGGACAACGAGCATTGAAAATTCTATTCCTCCAAGAGGAATCATATTATGAAATGTTCCCCATATGAAAATAGCACTTGTGAACCATGCAAAATTATAATGATTCAAACTATTACAACATCTTACTTAAATTATGCTAAAAGGAAATCCAGAAGCAGGATAGGGAAGTTTGGTGAGAAAAGAGGATTGCCTTTAAATCTCCACTTAGTGATATGCTAAGCAAAATGAAAAGCATTCACTTTAACCTTAGTTAACCTTTTCCTCCTAAGCTCAATTTCCATACTCTTTAAATGTCTTAGAATTAGTGAAATGATTTCATTTATATTTTCTCCACCCAAAATTTATAAGTGAGGCAGAATCAAATGTGTACCATCTCATCACATTTCCCAACTGATGGAAGCCAATACTGTAATTCTGCATCAGAAGAGAACAGAAATGAAGGTAATATGTCTATCAAAGGGGCCTTATCTTAAATGTAAATTTCTTTACTCTTTCAGAGAAAAGGGCAAATTGTTTAATTTGCTTCATTTATGGGGCACTGAAAACCATCAGGTTGGGACAGGGAGAAGAATAGGAAGATTCTTGGAGGGTACCTGCCCTCCCCTCCAAGAGCCCACCCTTTAGTGGAGGGCGACAGATGTGCCCACAGTGAGTCCAAGGCAGGGTGCCATGTGGGTTGTAATCTAGGTGCACACAGGGAAGAGACACTCCTGTCCGTGAAGGAACCAGAAAGCTTCATGGATGAGGCAGCACTTGAGCTAGTCCCTGAAGGATGCAACCTCTGGTGCTAGAGACAGGTTGGAGGAAGAGGCTCTTAGAATAAAACAGAACTATGAGCTATATGATTTGTAGAAAGAACCCAGTGCACAATGAAAATGTGGGGCCCCCTGATTAAACATAACTAAGAATTTCAAGAGAATGACAGCAGTGGATTAAATCCAATGCAGGGCCTTGTGTGATTTTCAGCTTGCTGGCCTGACCTGCAAAGAGGCCCCGCAGACAGATAGCACCCTGGTACAGGCAGCAGTCAGGGAAGCACAAGGGGCATGGCTGGCAGACCTGCTGGATCTGTGGGGAGTTCCTCTTGTGGCTCAGCATGTTACGAATCTGATTAGTATCCATGAGGATGCAGTTTCAATCCCTGGACTCGCTCAGTGGGTTAAGGATCCTGCAGAGCTGTGAGCTGTGGCGTAGGTTGTAGACACGGCTCAGATCCCACATTGCTGTGGCTGTGGCAGAGTCGGCAGCTGCAGCTCTGATTCCATCCCTAGCCTGGGAACTTCCATAAGCTGTGGGGTGCAGCCCTAAAACAAGAAAAAAAAAATAGTCTTGCGACTAAAGATGAGATAATTCTACTAACAAAACCGAGGCACTGCTCACCACACTTGCGGATGGCAGAAACCAAGTGCTTATAGAGAGCAGACAGAAGGTAGAAATCAAACAAATCTACCCCAAAATATGGATTCCTTTATCCTCTACAAGCCTAGGCTGAGAAAGTCCATTACTTAAAATATCACTGCCCTTGCCAGTTATTTTGTGTTGGGGAGGGAAGGGTTGGAGGAATAAAAAACTTTTTCTCTTTCTTTCCAATTTACCTCCAATAGAAATACCAAAAAACAATTAGAGGGAGTAAGTTTTAAACTGAGGGAAGAAAGACGTATTCACATTTTCAGCATGGTATAGTATTTCAGATTCTCTGCTTTTTTCTCTCACTCAACCATCTCAGATTGTCAATCAATGCTCTGATAAGGCCTCCAGATTAGAAGCAATTCTACTGACACTGTTTTATTTACACTACACATGCTTTTAGCTTTACAGTTCAGTAGTAAGGAGATCAGCATAGCTCCTCACATTAGCCCTGGAGCTACTTTAAGCTACAAGCGGCTGCTCTGTAAGCATTGGAACGAATTCTCTGTAGTCCCCATAGAAATCCCATGGAATGCAGTTTCCTGCTGGTTTGTTACACTGCATCAGAATAATGAGAAGACGAGAATCGCCTACTAGATTATGCCACCAAACAAAACTCGCACACCATGGTCCACCCAGAAAGACTTGAACCCTTCTCTCCTGCAATTAAAGCTTCCTATTTACATCGAAAGGTTGTTTGTGAATAATCCCACCAGGGAGTCAACCCAACAAAAATAAATCACCCAGTGCTTTCCGACAGGCCAAGCCCAGTGCTTGGCACCCAGTACAATAAGTATTTGTTGAACAAATGATGAATGCTGACCCATTTATCCTGATTGATTTTTTCCACTCCAAACCTAACTTACACTCTGCTAAATTTGTCCCTCTTATACCTTTTACAGAGCACTTCAATACTTTCTTCCTACGTTTTAAAACCTTCCCTTAAGAATTCTCAGGACTCTATATTAAAAGTTCTATTAAATTCATAATGGATAACCATAAAAAAGGGAATTATTAAGTCCCTGTCACCAATACAGAAAGCAGTCCGTGCATTGACAGGGGCAAAAAAAAGTTAAGTATAACTAGTTTCTCTCCTCTGCATTAAAACAGAAGATGAGCACCTGGGTTCTGATAACCCCACCTCTGCCTCTTAGACCCCATCTGAGCCCCATCTCTGCCTCTTACAAGCTGGGTACCCAGTAAGTTGCCTCTCTGTACCTTAATTTACTCCTAAGTAAAATGTGGCTACAAAGAGAAATTACCTTATACAGTTACCATGCAGATTAAGTGAAAAACTGTAAAATACCTACTAAAGTACCTATTATATGGAATAATTCAATAAATATTATTATTATTACCCTATTAATAGTGACCAGGATTCCGTATCCCTCTGTTTTTTTTTAATAATCCATTTAAAGAAAAGTTTTAAATGTTTAAATACTTCAGTTTTTAGAATAAACATGAATTTAAGAGATAATCAAGAATAATTATAGTTACTGGTAAGAATTTCTTCTGAAACAGAAGATCTAAGAACACAATCCAAAACTGCAAAAAACCAACTGTTTTCATCTTGAGTCACTTGATAATTTTTCTATTCCCTTTTCTAATAAGTAAAACTTAAAAATGACATCTTTATAAAACTATTTTGCAAATATAAAAAAGTAGTTTGTCATTTACCGATGTCAATGCAAATTCTGGAATTCGAACAGAGTGTTTTACTATTTTGTCTCATAAAAGAAAATGGTAATAAGAAAAACTATTGGCTCTCCTTATACAAAATTCAGAACTTAAAAAACATATCCGAGACTACATGGATTTTCACAAGTGCTGAATTCAAACCTCACATCAAACTTTATTATCATGTTGAAATATTTGGCTGTGTAAAAACCAAGAGACAAACTCCTAAAAGAATTCCGTCATTTCTTCACTCTCTACAACCCTGCTAGCTTCCCAATGCTCCTTGGACAGTATAATCAGTCAATTCAATCAGAGAAATTCTAAAGTACAATGGTAATTTTCTCTTACTTTTTTCTTTACACTGTCAGTTCAAGCCACCTGCTGAAAGCATTGATGTGGAACAGCTCAGTATTAGCTCTGAAATTAGTACCAGTCCCCAGTTAAATACCTGGCACATTCGTGTAGGAGAGAGACTCTTAATGGCATATAAGCCCATCAGTAGAACCAGCAGATGACTTAAGCTAGCCGTTCCGACAGGAATTCATATTGGCTGTTGTGGTTTCAAAACACGAGACTGAAAGGAAGCCAGGAAAGGAAAATGGGTTCAAGGACAAAGACCACAAATATGAAGATGATACTTCTGTATAAGTATTCTTACGTATGAATATGGTCTAAACAAATTTCTAAATTCAGTATTTAACTTGTAACAATAGTTTAGACATCTAATAACTTCTCTCTAGGAAAGAATATTGCATTTAAAGATTCTTTTCCCTTAAATTTCAACTCAGAATTTGCTACTGCGTGCACATTCTTCATACACAAGCACCTTTAAACAGAAAGAAAGTGCAATTACCTCTGGTATCTTACATGTCCCAGCACCTTGCCTGGCCTGCCAAGCTCAGCAGGTAGGTCCATAAGCATTGACTGAGGCCACAAGGATGAAAGGCATTTACTACATCTACTCAGAGGGTCGTCAATGGACAACCTGTACAAGATTTATGCTTTAAATAATAAATGAACTAAACACCTTGAGGTAATTGGCTGTGTGAAGCTTCGCAATAGACCAGATAGCTTGTCTGAACAAAGTAAAATAAGATTAAATAATGAATGAGGAGTGCAGAGAATTCCAAGCCAAACTAATACTGCATGGGCTTTTTTTTAAAGTGAAAGTAGTTGGTGAGTAAGGTTTTTCCGTTTTAAGAAGTGTCACTGGGACTTCCTCTTTCTCTGAAAAGAAATTGCTTCAAAGTTAACTTTTTCTAGATTTGCAATGTCAGGTGCCTAGCAGGCAGTCTGAGCAGTTCAAGAAACTGCCTGTTGAGGATAGAAGTTTGTCTAAGGTCTACCCAACACTCAATTACACTTGCATTTTATAAAGACAGAACTACACACAATGATGTCTGGAGAAAAAATATCAGAGCAAACTTTTGAAAAATAATGTTTCTGACACATACAGATTTAATACCATCTGCCAGCACAGAGGCCAATAAAGAGAGGGTCTGTCAAGCAACTTTACAAGTCAGCTGCAGTATAGACATTCCTCTTTGGTCACTTTTTAAACAAGAAGCTGATGATGTTTGGTTGGTTGCTTTGGAAAGAGGAAGACATTGCAGCCTTTGGAGAGTTATGTCACAAGCCTGAGAAGAGTCTAAAAGGAAATAGAAATCCAGGCACATACATTTATGATGCCAAGTTCACCATAATTTAATGAGTCATACTTAGCTTTGCAATTAATTTTTAAAGATCAGAAGATTGAATAGTCATTGTTAGTTCTAAGCATAATAATTTTCTGGGGCCACGTAAATTAAAATGTCTTCATCAATGAGAAATGCATTTGAGTATTTACAATCATAAAGAAATGACGTCTTGAACTTGCTGGAAAGTACCAAATGGGGGAAAAAATGAAGTGGTAGTTAGATAAAATAAGACTGGAAAAATACTAATATTTGTTGAATCCAGATATGAAAACATGCAGACCCATTACTCTATGCTCTTCTGTGTGAGATGTTTGAAATTTTCTCTAATAAAAAGCTTAATTTCAGAGTTTAGGTACAAGTGCCTAACAGTCCTAGACTGACACAAATGTAAGTTGGTATATAGGAAAATGCCCTTTTCAGGGTTTTGCAGAATTCATCCATGAAGGGCCCACTCTGAGCCAAGCATGGTGCCCACTCCCTAGCAGAGATGAGGAAGCATGGTGCTCGGTGCCCACCTCTGTAAAACAATGCCTGACTCAGGTTTCCCCTGCTAACTGAGGGTAGCAATCAGCTGTAAGACCTGGCTTTTCAGTCTTCAGGTTCAGGCTCATGTTATCTCTTCACAGCAGCCATTTCTATTTCCTGTATCTTATCCCCTCACCATATTGGTCTCTACCTAGGTTGTTTCCTTCAGAGCACCTAAACAATTTATAATTCCTCTAACTTTCCTATTCTTTCAATGTCTGCCTCCACAACTACAGAGCAAACAGGAGCACTATCCTTCCCATTCTCCCCTGTATTTCTTGGCTAAGCAGCTAGTGGTCCCACTTCAGCACCTCCCAGTTACACTGCAGGAGTTCAATCTGAGCTACTGCTTCCATTCTCAAACAGATACACTCCTATGAGACTGGAGAACCAACATTTGAAACATGTAAATCGATGTGCCAAGCACAGTGACACATTGTGTTAGTAATATTTTCTTCATTCTCAAGTTCTGCTTTCTTAAATACACAGCATTTTCTGACCAAAAGGCAGTGAAAGAGAACTTGAGCTTTTGGATCAGGCATAGTTGAGTTTTAACTTTTACTGGCTATAAATTTGTGGCAGTTACTTAGTATCTCTAACCCTTGCTATCTTCATCTATAAAAGGGGTATGCTATTACATAACTTACAAGGTTTTGAGAAGCCAAAAATCATATACGTATGAATAACGTATGATCATATATAATCCTTAAGATTGTGCTTGATACATAATAGGCACTCAAAAAATGTGCACCTTAGGCCCATAATTTTCTCCCCTTTTAATACTTTTAGGAAAACTGATGTAAGAACTAGTAAAAATGTAAGATAGGGAGATAACTACTCTTTAGATCTGCAAAGTACATTTCAATTATCTTAACATGCTCCACCTTGCTAAGATGTGAAAGTTGCATAAATATGTTCTGGAATACTGTATTCCTATGTTCACTGTTTTTGAATTATGTGCATTTAATGCAACTTCAAATCTCTCCAAAACATGCTCGAGGACATATTACTTCAATATGCACTACAATAAGGACTAGTCGGGAGGCTCAAAGAACCCACTGCAGATGCCAAGAGCACATGGCAGAACTTCCAAGATCAAGTCAAAAATCAGAGGGGGAAATTATTGTAGCAACTAGACTTCAAGAGAAGCTCCTAAGGCTCTGCGACTTTTTAAAAAGTAAGTTTTTAAAAATTCATAACCTTTAAAATTATTAGAATCTATATTTGTAAGATGGATGGAGCCACAGACTTTTCTTTGGCTCACAGTTAAACTATTAATTCAGAGCTTTTACTAATCTGATATAGTAAAATAATTACTAGTTTTTAATCACCTGTTTGCTTGTTTGAATGGTTTTACTATCTCAAAACTGGGTAACTAAACCCAGAAATACAGATTTTATATTCTCAATTTATAGACACTGAAATTAAAGCACAGAAAATGTAACTGGCTCAAATGTGGTTATCACCAATAAGTGGAGAAGTTTGGATTTGAACATAGGTCTTCTTGGATTTAAAAATATGCTCTTCCTTCCTGTCATATACTTGACTTTTATCATGCAAGTGTTGAAAAAAAGGAAGTTTTATGCATATTAGTAGCTTTGCCACAGTGTGAGTTAAATTTAATGATTTATAATTCTTTTATAACATATGTACTATTGAAATAATGTAATTTCAATTTTAAAAAATCTAAAATAATTTTATTTTATTTTTTTTTTGCTTTTTAAGGCTGCACCCACAGCAGATGGAGATTCCCAGGCTAGGGGTTGAATTGGAGCTACAGTTGCCAGCCTATGTCACAGCAACACAGGATCCAAGCTATGCCTGTGACCTACACCACAGCCCACAGCAACACCAGATCCTTAACCCACTGATCGAGGCCAAGGATCGAACCTGCAACCTGATGCATCCTAGTGGGGTTCATTAACCACTGAGCCATGAAGGGAACTCCAACTTGTTTTTAATTTAGAACAACTTGCCCCTTGCACTTAGAACTGTAAGTCAGTATTGTAATTACTATTAGACTAGGAATAGAGCTTTCTTTAAGGCTTCTCCAGCTTATGGCCTTTGTACTTAGAGTTTCACCTTGCAGAATTTCTCTCTCACCCAATTTATTGTTCTCATAGTTCAGGTTTAGCCTCAGGTGTCTTATCTTCAGGTCTTCTAAGAAAACCCTATGCAAGAGGTCTCCTTGATAGCCCTAATCATTCACCAACACCATGTACTTGTTTGGTTTCTTCATATTTCTATCACCAGAAGTTCTTGAATTTTTTATGCTTCTTTACCCATTTTTTATTTGCACTCCCCACCCCCCACCACCAGAATGTGTACTAGAGCCCTAATCTATCTTGCTCAGGTTTTATATCTACTACCCAGAACAAGTATAGTGGGTCCTCAACAATACAAATCTAAGCCAGGGGTCCTCAAACTTCAGTGTACATCAACATCAGAGGGGGTGGGGAGAGGTGTTTAAACATAGATATCCCAGTCCTGCCCAAGGTCTCTGATTGCAGAGTTCTGAGGTCGGGCCTGAGAATTCGATTTTCTTGTACGCAACAAATTCATAAAGACTAACCACAGTTCACAGCATAACCCACAGATGCTTCAACTGCTTGATGATTTTGAACACTATGCTTCAGCCATGTCAAGTAACAGATAATCTCCCAAAGAAAGAAATGTGAATGAGAATTTCCTGGACCACTGGTTGACTTGGGAGCTGCATCCACAGCCTATACCATAGTAACATCAGATCCGAGCCACATCTGCAACCTACGCAGCAGCTTGCAGCACCACCAGATCTTTAACCCACTGAGACTTTAACCCACTGATCAAACCCGCATCCTCACAGAAACAATGTCAGGTCCTTACTAGAACTCCGTGAATGAGAAATTTGTAAAAGATCAATTTCCAAAAAATTTCCAAGTGTAAGCCTTAAGGCCCTCTTTCACTTTTTTCATGTTATTATTATTACTATTATTATTATTATATTATCTTTTTGTCTTTTCTAGGGCCACACCCACAGCATATGGAGGTTCCCAGGCTAGGGGTCCAATCGGAGCTATAGCCGCCAGCCTATGCCATAGCCACAGCAATACCAGATCCTTAACCCACTGAGCGAGGCCAGGGATCAAACCCACAACCTCATGGTTCCTAGTTGGATTCGTTAACCACTGCGCCATGATGGGAACTCCTAGCATTATTTTTAATAGCTAACATTTACTAAAAACTCACCCTCAGTGTCAAGCACTATCGAGGCACTTTTTATGTATTTATCCTCCTGTCATCTTCTCAAAAACTTTACAAAGAACTCTAATATCCTCATCTTACAGAGGAGACAGCTAAAGGACAGAGACATCAGGTAATTTGCCTTGGTCATTTGTAAGCAACTGGGAAGAAAATGAAACCTAGGCAAGCCAGCTCCAGATCTTGATTCTTACATATTATCGTGCACCGTCTTACACACGGTGTATATTCCACCAACACTAGACTCAGGAAAGCTAATATAGAGCCCTCTTTCCTCATTCATGGATCACCTGAACAACAGGTTTTACAAGCTATGTTTTTGTCTCTTGTTTACCAATAGAATAGGAGCTAAATAATGAATTTCATATTCACACTACCAAAGGGAAACGTGCAATTATGATACCTTAACACTAAACAAATACAGAGTATGTGTGTGATACACTGGCTAGCTCTGCCCATGTATGTTCCGGCAATGTAAGAATTTCTTTATCCAAGGACAAGTTCTTTCACCTTCCCATCTGTCCTGTGAATTTTTAAATGTCTGAGACAGGTGGCCTGTTGGAAACCTAAAACCCTTTGGGTCTAAAATATGATTAAAATCTGGTGTTAGGCTCTCTGATAAAGAAGATTCCTACGTTTAGGCAGGAATTTGTAAGTAGCCTGCAAAACATGTCAAAGCTAACTTGAACCCTACATAACCAAAATCTCTTTAATTCTAGAATAGCATATGCTAGAACAACCTTTTGCTTGCTCAATTTCCCCACAGAAAATGGTAGTAATACCACTGCCGTGAAGGAATAAAAAATAATCAAAAGCCATTTTTTATGTTGATTTCCTCCTTTCTGAATTTACTAGTGGTTTTAGATAAACTACAGTCTGTTCTTCTTTCTTTAAAGTTCTAGTATACAAGTAATTCATCAGTTTTCTTCTTGATTCTATCTTTAGTAAATGTAACTACAGTTCTCCCAGCAATATTTATAAATCCTGCATTAATGATAGTTAATAAAATCAGTTAATAATGCAAGCTGAGTTCCCTAACTGCATATTATAGAGCTCACTGAAAAATATATTACTAAAAAAGTCATAACCAAAGTTATATTTCACATAAATGCCTAGTGCATTGTGACTTCTCTGAAAACTGAAATGCACAAGAGTTAAAAGGCTACTCGCTATGAACCACTCCCCAGTTTATATTTGTCAATGGAATGTACAATACAATTTATTAAACACAATCCATTTATTTCCTAGAACTGATGAAAGGAATTTAATTGAAATCTATTTAGTGAGAACTTAAATCTATGCTGAGTTTAAAGTTTGGCACAGAATACTAAGCAATGATCATGCGGATAATTAAAATTTAAAATGTTAAATGATTTATCATCTAGTAAATAATTAAGGGAATTTAAAAATCCAAGTAAGGGAAATGTTAGAGAGAATATATATTACCAATCTCTTTTCTAGAACAATAATATATGAGGGTATGTTACTTACATTGTGTAACTGGTAATGTCAGAAGTGACTTTAATTTAAAAAGCTTTAGCAAACTTAATGAAATTAACCTAAATTGATTGGCATTCTGATCCAGCAGGTATTAAACACATCAAGGTAAAAACAAGGCCACTGTGACAAATTCAATAGATCAATCTGCAGTGATGCAAAAATCCAATAAATTGAAATTTAACTAAAGAATATTGCACAAATGCCAATCCCCTCTACAAAATGAGGAGTATTCATTTGAGACTGTATTACTTACTGTAACTACCATGAAATCTATAATTGTGTTGTTCTTTGATTCTACAGCCTTTGACTGGTTTCCTTCATTTTTCATGTTCCTATGTTTTATTATTTTCAGTGCATAGACTGCATTACCTAGGCCTCCTCCTTGCTCTTTGTTCATTCAGTCGTAAATCTTTATTAAGTAGAGATCTATCTTTGCCAAAGAAATACACCTTTGCAAAGTTTTTTTTAAAAAGAAGTTTGAATTAATGAATAAATTACCAGAGAGTATCAGAAGAGACAGACGTCTCTTTACAGTAGTGAGAATATGGTAATATTAAAATTTTTTAAACCAAGCACTATTACTCACATTTTGATGTTCCTGGCATCCCCAAACAGAAACAAATACAAGCAGAAGAATATGCACTTATTTGCCATCTACGGTATCTGGTCAGGGGGAAATACCTACATAACTTCTCCTGATACACACACCTGTAGATCATACCCTTTGCCCCTATACCTTAGATTAGCTTACTGAATTTTGGCAGAAAGAAACAATCTCTTCCATGATTTTGTTTTATCTACCAAGGAGCTATGACTCTGGTTTATATTCCTATCTCTTAAGCAAAGAGTATAGTATGTAATACATAGTCCTTACTCAAGAAAAGAAAAAAACCAAATTATTTGAAATTACTCAGGAGAAATACACATAATACACATAATACAAGAAAATAGCTGGGAAGGAAAGGAAAATATTGTCAAAAGGGATAGAGAGAAGTGGTTTGAACTGGATTGAAAAATTCTTCCATCAAAGAACAAACTTTAGCATGACTACCCCATTTCTAAACAGTATTTTACACCACGAGACATTCAAGTGATCATGCTGGGGCTGAAATTTGGCAACAGAGGAACACTCATATCTCGAGGCAAACTTGAGGTCAGGTCGGCAAACAATTCCCTGTGGGCCAAACCTGGTTCACCACTAGTTTTTATTTCTCCCTGAGTGAAAAATGGCTCTTACATTTTTTGAAGAGTTTCTTTTTTTAAAAATCAGAAAAAAAGGAATCATTTTACGGCATGTGAAATTCAAATATCAAAACTGCAATGTCCAAAAATGAAGTTTTACAGGAACATAGAAATCTTGATCAGGAACACAAATCAACTGCACGTATCCAACCCAAATGGACCAAGCCACCTGGCAAAACTCTAGATAGAAAGCCCTGAATAAAGGCCTTCAAAGGGCACTTTACAGGAAGATCTTAGACGTCTCCTTAAAACTACAATGTCAAAATCAGTTTGAATGCAGTACAAAACAATTCTGTTAACATTTTACGTTACTAATTGTCATCTTGGTTTGTTAGGAAGCAGATGAACAATCAGGAGTTCTGGAATCTTTTTCTGAAAGAAACACAAATGATTGAGGTCATTGTATTCGATATTTTTTCTTCAGCATTTATTATCTCTTTATGGGACCAACACCCTTAGCATCTTGAAAAGATGAGTGGTTTTAGTCTTGCAAAAAAACCTTCAGCATTAGTGAATGAGAGTGACTTCACAGTACAGCAGCCTTTCAGTGGTGTAAAGGAGCCAGTGAGCACATGTCCTTGTGTTTAAGTGGCCCATAAACAACAAAGCAGGAGGCACCTGGTCTGTGGGCTTCAATTCACAGCTTCCAACCACTAAATGCTCACAGACATTAACATAGGATATTGGCATACCAAACGTTTTCAAAAAGATTAGGCACACATTTTCTAGGATCAAAGATGAGTTAAGAAAACATCAAATCAGAAGTATAAAGCAAAGGCAAACCCTAGAAAGGCCAACTAATCTCATACCAGCAGTAGTGCCACATCCCTCAGCACAGATGTCAGTGTAGTGAATTGGAGACCTGGCTTGCTTTAGAGAAACTTCCAGCAGCTTACCACAAAGGATCCAGGAGCCAGAAGAGAAATACAAATTAGAATGCAGCAGCAGCAACATCCTAATGTGGATGGGGAAGGCCAACTCTACAAATACCCTTTCATAATGGAATCTCTAAAGAAGATTTACGCAACTAAGAGGATCTCATTAAAAGATGGCAGCCTGGGAGTTCCCATTGTGTCTCAGCAGTAACAAATCCGACTAGTATCCATGAGGACACGTGTTCGATCCCTGGCCTCACTCAGTGGGTTAAGGATCCGGCATTGCCATGACTTATGGTATAGGTCGACGACAAGGCTAAGATCTGGCTTTGATGTGGCTGTGGCTCTGATTCAACCCCTAGCCTAGGAACTTCCATATGCTGAGGGTGCAGCCCTAAAAAGAAAAAAAAATTAAAAAGATGGCAGTCTGGACACACTGAATGCTCTCCTGCTACTACACTAAAACTACAATAAAGATCAACTTTTTAATGGCCTCATTAGAATAGGGAAAATAGGAGAAGAGATATCAGCCATACATTTTTTTTTTCTAAGTGGTGAAGAGATGGAATCACACCAACTGATTGAGCACATTTTTTTGTTCTTTTTTAGCTGCACCTGTGACATATGAAAACTTCCAGGCAGGGATCTAATCTGAGCTATGGCAATGCTGAATCCTTAACCTGCTGTGCCACAGACAGAACTCCAAGCTCCACTGAGACAAAGGATCCAGAGCCAATAGGACAGAAAACTGAGACACAGCCCAATATACCACATTAGTTTTAGGACCTGGAGTACCAGTGACCAATAGAACTGGGAGAGAGTGATGGTGGAGAGAAGTAGGAGCTAAAATAAGGAGGACTGTATGAAAACTTTTGGGAAGCAATTAGATGCTGGTCCATCAGAGGGACCACCCCTGTGGAAATAGGAGTGAGAGATCTTGGAGGTTTACTCTCTGGAGATGGATATACTAGGGGATCATCAGGAGCAACTGAGGATTCAAAACAGGGAGAGTAAAGGATCATGCCCACTCTGAGAACCCCACCCTTTTCCCCCCGAGGGCTTCCAGAACACATGCAGCCCTCTAAGAAATTGAAAGCTCCTTTTTGAGGAAGCTGACCAGTCCAAGAGGAGAAATTTAAGGATAGCAGATGTGGGGGTTCCCCAAAGGGTTCACTTGGACACTCAATGATGAAGTTCAAAGTCAACAAGCTCAATTAATGCACTCAGAATGTCCAATCCACTTAACAAGAGACTGACAAACAAAGATTACAAGACACTGATGAAATCTCTAACATGGAAGAAAGCTACCCCATAAACAGAAAATAGTAAGTTGGGAAGAAATAAGCTAAGCAAAGAGAAGAAAAGTAAAAAACAAGCAAATTCTTAATATTAATCATCAGAGAGAACAGAAATTGCATCTAGAAGTCAGAAGAGGACAGAATAAAAAGAACACTTAGAGAACAAAAAGATTTAAATTCAAAGCTACCAAATAACTAAGAAAAAAAAATCAGTAAAGAAGTAGAGTAAAAATTTGAGGCAACTCAACAGCAAAGCAAAAAGATAAAGTAACAGTGTAAGAAAACAAATGGTCTACAAATTCCAACATCCAAACAGGCATGCTAGAATGGGAACAAAGAAAATAGGAAAGGAGTCGATGAAGTCATTCAAGAAAAATTTCCAGAACTGAAAGTTAAGTTTCCAGATTAAGAACCCACTGAGATCCTGACATACAGAAAAAAAAAAAAAAAGTATATTAAGTAGATTCATGCCATGTCACACACACATCAGTGGGAAATTTCAGAGCATCCATTGAGAAGTCTACATACCAATAATCATCAAAATGTCTCAGTATCCCTCAAAAACAAAAACAGGAGCTATTTAACAGGGGAGAAATCATCTCCAATTCTAAAGTAAAATTATTTCCTCCCTAGAATTCCACATAGAACATCAATCAGATGAGAGGGTGGGATAAAAAAAAAAATTCTTAGAAACTCAGCATTGCTGCAATTTACCTTTTTTTTTTAACCTTTCATTTATTATTTTTTTCTACTCTAGAGCATGGTGACCCAGTTACACATACATGTATACATTCTTTTTTCTCACATCATCATGCTCCATCATAAATGACTAGACATAGTTCCCAGTGCTACACATCAGGATCTCATTGCTCATCCATTCCGAAGGCAACAGTCTGCATCTATTAACCCCAAGCACCCCATCCATCTTTCTCCCTCCCCCTCCCCCTTGGCAACCACAAATCAGTTCTCCAAGTCCATGATTTTCTTTTCTATGGAAAGGTTCATTTGTGCCATATATAAGATTCCACATATAAATGATATCATATGGTATTTGTGTTTCTCCTTCTGACTGACTTTACTCAGTATGAGAGTCTCTAGTTCCATCCATGTTGCTGCAAATGGCATTATTTTGTTCTTTTTTAAGGCTGAGTAGTATTCTATTGTGTATATATACCACATCTTCCTAATCCAATCATCCGTTGATGGACTTTTAGGTTGTTTCCATGTCTTGGCTATTATGAATAGTGCTGCAATGAACATACAGGTGCATGCAACACTGGATGCTTTAACCCACTGACCAAGGCCAGGGACTGAACCCACATCCTCAGGGATACTAGTCATATTCTTTTTTGTTGTTGTCTACATCTTTATTTTTTGTATATATATATATATGTGTGTATATATATATGTACACACACACACACACACACGCATATATATATAATGATTTTTTTTCTATTATAGCTGGTTTACAGTGTCCTGTCAATTTTCCACTGTACAGCATGGTGACCCAATTACACATACATGTATACATTCTTTTTTTCCATCATAAGTGACCAGACATAGTTCCAGTGCTACACAGCTGGATCTCATTGCTAATCCTTTCCAAAGGCAATAGTCTGCATCTATTAACCCCAAGCCATATGATACCACGTACTTACATCTGGAATTTACCTTTCATATCCCTCTTATCACAAGATTACCAGAGGATGTGCTCCATCAAAATCAGTGAATAAACCAAAAAATGAAAACACACAAGACAACAATGGCAAAACATAGGTATCATATTTATAGTCATCCTAAAGAGGCCAGCTAAGCATAATGGATGTCGGCATAACCATCACTCTTGTTGGTGAGACACAGCATTTATTGTTCACTGTGGAGATGAAGGAGGAGGAAGAGAGAAAAGAGGAAAAGAAGAGGTGGTGATGCTTCTAACATGAATGGTGGCAATGAAGCCTGGTGTCTCTATGGAAATCAACAACTTGGCAAAGTCTTCTGATCCTTATAGACCAATCTTGGTATCATTGGCTTGGGACCAGGTTAAGTCATTTTTCGGGATGGGAGAGAGACTATTCTGAATACTGTAGGATATTTAACAGCATCCCTGGCCTCCACCTCCTAGATGTCAACAGCAAAGCCACACGCATACCTGTGACTATCACAATGTCCACAGATAGTGCATGTCTTTATGAGACAGCTAAAGTGCTCCTGAGTAGGAATTAAGACTAAAGAGTAAATGAAGAATAAGGTAAAATATTTCCTGATAAAAAATATATGTAATGTATTCATCCAACACTCATACCACACATGCCTATCTCTGAAACGTTCCAAAAGAGTACTACAAGCAACCACCTTTGATGATGGTTGAGAGGGCAATTTTTCTTTATCTTTACTCATTTTAAAGTAATTTTGTATCATGAATATGCATTATCTTTCAAAAAACTTACAAACACTCAAAACAAAATTACAAATGAGCATATACTCAATACAAGTACAGTTCCAGGAATCTGACATCCTAAAGTGTGCTCGTACATATGTATCAAAGTATGTATTCAAAATTATTATTCGTGCCATAGATTTACTTTTTTTGCTATTAAAATTGAAGTGTTAAATAAGAGAATGCTGTAAAATTAATAATGTCATACCATAAAATAGAATAGTATGCAGCTATAAAAAAGAGTAAATTCATTATATACTATCATGGAATGATTTCCAAAATAAACCACAGGTTAAAAAGGTAAAGAGTTGGAGCTCCCACTGTGGCTCAGTGGTTAACAAATCTGACTAGTATCCATGAGGACATGGGTTCGATCCCTGGCCTTCCTCAATGGGTAAAGTATCTGGCATTGCCGTGAGTTGTGATGTAGGTTGCAGACGGGGCTTGGATCCTGTGTTGCTGTGACTGTGTTGTAGGCTGGCAGCTTCAGCTCCAATTTGACCCCTAGCCTGGGAACCTCTATATGCCACAGGTGAGGCCCTAAAAAGACAAAAGACAAAAAAATAAAATAAAAAATAAAAAGGTAAAGAGTAAAGCAGTGTATATATTTTATACATGTACAAACAAATTCACAGTCTTTTCACCCACTTTTATCTAAATTGATTGAAGTGGTTGACTCGTAAACGGGTATCCTAGTTGCAGGAGGTCAGGGTTGGAGGGAGACAGTATGTTCCTTTGTACCTTTTGAATTTTAATCACATAAATATCTTACTCATTCATATTAAAATAAAATAAGATTCACACCATGTGAACTTTTGTGCTCCAGTAATTCTCTTGGGTTACTTTCTTAAGATGTAACCAGCAATCAAGGTCTCTGAAGACCTCTTTGGGGGAGCAGTTGCAGCTCCATTGCCATCATGTAGAAACTGTTGTTTCTACAAGGATATGCTCCAAGGAAACTTGACAAAGAGGCCCGCCATGCCTCTGAATGGCATTTTACACTGAATAGAATGAAACAGTTATCATTCTTCCTTCTACCCCCAACAGAGATTCAGGTTCCTGATTATTAAATGTCAGAATAAAAGGAACATAATGCAAAAAATAACCTATTCCTATCAATGAATATCATATTAGAACCAGATTTTTAAAAAGAGTTTTTTCCTGATCCATAGGCTATAGAAGTCACTTGTAAGAGTGAAATAGCCCCTGCTTCTGAGTGGAGGGCCTGCAGTGAAATTGGCTCAGAGAAGAAAGAGCCAGCAGGGAGGTGGGAATATGACTTCATAATCCAAAATTCGACTTCTCACTTAGACTGCTCTTAGGTTAAACTGGAGACAAGAGCATGAGATCAAAGACGGGTCAGGGAGTTCTGGCTTAGCTGTACTCACAGTATAATCTTTGGGAAATCATTTAGGCTATTGTCAAGTGGGAACAATTCCTGAATACAGAAATATGGGGAGGATTAATGAGCAAGAGACCAACAACAAGGGGCATGTGAGGATTAGAGCAGAGAAAACAAAATTTCCTAACTTTAAATACTGAATTCATGTATTTAGAGGCAACCTCTAAACACTAAAATGAACAGGAGACTATTTGTAGTTGGTTGCATTTTCAAAATGTTACAAAATGGTCACTATCGGTTGAGTTTATTTTATAATAAAAAATAATTTTAATTTATAAAACAAAAAATAATGTAGCCAAATCTACGAATCAACAGTTTTGCTGATATAAGTACCCCCAATGGCTTGCTCAAGGCTTTAAGTTAATTCTGACATATGATACCACAGGGTCAAAATAACTTTGATGAAGGATGAGGGTGGAGGAAGTACAATTAATCTCTTAAACCTCAGCAGGTACTCTTTTAATCCAGAAAGTATATTTTAGAGTGCCCTCTATGTGTTAGGCACAGCTAGATCAACTAGATAGAAAGTAAGTGTATATGCCAGTTGCAGGCTAGATGCATAATTTAAAAGGAAAGGCAGACCCAAGGAACATCAGCAACACATTAAGGTAAATGATGATAATAACTACAAGAACTAAGTCATGCGCATTCAAAGGGCTAGCAAAGTACACTATTTACAGTTGCAGACATTTGAGAAGGTATAATTAAGCATGTCTGAATGATACCTGATTTCTCAGTATTATTGAGAAATTAGTCTTCTAGAAAAACACAAAGTTTTAAATCTTGGTCCTCAACATTAACAGGAAATATAAACACATTCTATTACTTCAAAAGAAAAAGAAAAAGCCCCAAAGTGTATCAAGTTTTCTTAACTTAAAGTACAGATTGTCCTTTATATGTCTTCAAATATTCACATGTGGATGGATAAAGGTAGAGAAACAAGTCTGCTGTTTCATATATGTCACAGATAGGAAGATACTTCACAGATAGGAAGTGTCAAAGAACCATCCAGTATCTGTATACTGCGTCAGAACTAGTACATCAGTACTCAACAAATGACTTGCTATGTAACTCTATGGTAGCCCTGTTCATCAGCAATATAATGCAAACCACATAAGACATTCTAAATTTTAAGTAGCCACATTAAAAATTTTAAAGAAACAGCTGAATTTAATTTGCATACATATGATATTTATTCCAACCTATACAGAACATTATCCTTTCAATAGGCAATCAATACAAAAATATTGGAGTAGTTTATAGTTTTTAACTTTGGAAATCTAGTATGTATTTTGTACGTCCAGCACAATGAAATTCTGAGTAGCTACATATCAAGCGGTCAACAGGCACATGTGGCTAGTGACACATGTGGTTCCAGGGTATTATTGATACATCAAAATAGTGTCCATAATGCTAGCTCACAATAAATATGTGAATGAATAAATGGATGAATGGCAAAGTGATGTAATATTCTTACAAATTCATTATTCCTTAGGTTAAACCATTTAAATGTATTTGTAAACACAGGTAATAGACAAATTGTCCCCAAATCAGTAAATAAAAAACAAAAATTTTGATAAAAGTAATTGCTGTTGACACAAAATTGAAATACTCAGCATGCAGTGCACCTTGGGGCTACTTATATTATTATAAATACCCTTCAGAGACACAAAGTGTCAAGGGCAAGAGATTAATAAAAATAGACTTTCTGGAGTTCCCATGATGGCTCAGTGGAAACGAAATCTGACTAGTATTCATGAGGATACAGGTTCAACCCCTGGCCTCCCTCAGGGGCTAAGGATTTGGTGTTGCTGTGAGTTGTGATGTAGGCTGCAGACGTGGCTTGGATCTGGCTTAGCTGTGGCTGTGGTGCCAGTTGGCAGCTACAGCTTGGATTCGACCCCTATCCTGGGAACCTCCATATGCCACAGGTACAGCCTTAAAAAGACAAAAAAAAAAAAAAAGGAGACTTTCTATTGTTCATTCCCATTTAATATTTTTGAGAACTTTGCCTCTTTCCATTTATCGTAATTATGTTCTTATAATTATGACCCAAATTTGAATTAGTGTGCTTATGTATACATACAAGCTTGCTTTTTTTCATTAAAGCAATCCAATATTAGATTGAAATAAAATTTTTCATAATGTATTTATAACTGCTCTTTTTCTTATTGACTATGTAAATCCTGTCTAGCAAATAGGTGTTATTTTCTGGCCCGCTCTGATTATCTGCTTTGGGTCTGCTTCTATCATTAGTGGGACAATTTGCCATGATCAATTACTGATGCTTATGTCATGGGTAAGGAGGGAGTTCTCTCAGTTCATGTACTCTATTTGTGTCATGACTAACCTATCAGAAAGGACAAGAATCAACAGAATATTTGCAGGGGGTGTTATGTGTTGAACTCTATCACTCTCCCCAGCCCAAATTCATACACTGAAGTTCTAACCCCCAGTACTTCAATGTGAGCTTATTTGGAAATAGAGTCCTTGCAGGTATTACTAGCTAAGTTAAAATAAAGTCATTTTGGGGTAGTGTGGGCCCTTAATCCAAAGGATAGTTATCCTTTTAAAAGAGTAAATCAACTACTATTTGAATATGTCTTGAATCTCATCTTTTAAAGGACTGCCTGGCATCTTCTAAAAGTTTAACATCATCATAACTTTCTATAACTTAAAAAATTTGAGTCATTTTCATTTCTCTTAGCATGCTGTGTGTGAT
This sequence comes from Phacochoerus africanus, assembly GCF_016906955.1. Taxonomy (NCBI): domain Eukaryota; kingdom Metazoa; phylum Chordata; class Mammalia; order Artiodactyla; family Suidae; genus Phacochoerus; species Phacochoerus africanus. The sequence goes on from NC_062552.1 coordinate 67,802,166, forward strand.
TTACTACCCTAATCATAAGATAAATTTGTCATTAATCTTCCTTTTTATTCCGCAGAATTTTAAAGCTGTAATAGAACTTAGAAATTCTCGAGGCCAAATTCCACATTTTTCATATGGGGAAACTGAGTCCTGGAGAAATGACTTACAAAGATCAACTGACTTTAAAATGACTCAGAAAAGCCAACTTCCAATGAAATCTCCATGAATATGCCTCCTTTACTCACTTCAGTAAGGGCATTTATACATTTAAAAAATACTTCTTTATTCTCTATAGAATATGGAAGAATGAAGATTAAATTCAATCAATTTCTCATTCAATTACTCTAAGGATGTTTTTACTTATTGCAAAGATAGACCATTGTGCCCATCTTTTGAAAAAAGAAAAGAGAAAAAAAAAACCCTAACATACAAAAATCTTAACTCGTTCCACATATAAATTAGGAAGTGATTATTTGCATTACAAAAGATTTCATTTCACCAAAAAGATATTGTAGCAAGGTTCCCTGAAATATCAAGTCCCTTGGTAGAGCAAAAATTTAATCCAATTTGCAAAGGGAACAGAGAGGTAAAAACTTCAGCTTAAGTATAACTTCTACTTAAAAACCTTCCCTGATTGAATAATGCCCCTCTTCTGTGCTCCTCCTACCTGCCGTATGGTAAACCTCTATCCTGGCCTTAACCCACTTAAACATCCTAGTTTTCATAGAATAAATCTCTGATTCAACAACTGTTAAGAGGCATTCAGGGGTCAGGAACCATGCTTGGTACTGGAGTGAAAAGGTATATAAAGAAGTAGGCTCTCTCTCTAGTTCAGTCTTATTATAGAACATTATCATTGCTGGTTTCCTCTTCTGCATATCCTCCCAAATTTTGTACTCCTTGAAGGCAGGGATATGTCTTATTCATAACTGAGTCTCTAGGACCTAGTATGGTGCCTGATTCACAATATTCAACAGATGAATACCAAGTAAGAAACATTATTTCTAAGTGCTACCAGGCGCCAAGTGCTGTCCTAGGTTCATAAATGTAACCTCACATCATTCAGTCCCCAAGCTCCCTAGAGATGGGATTTGTACACAGTATGACACTCAGGCTCAGAGGTTAGGTAAGTTGGTCAAGCTCACACAATTCAAAAGTGGTATAAGAGATATGCAACCTCACATGTATAAAACATTCTCAAGCTCATGTTAGCCTCACTTTACCAAGTACCAAAATGCAATGTCTGTGGAACATGCTGGAATGCCCATAACTCAACAAATATAATCAAATGTATTAATCACAAACACAGAAAAGATGCAGGTAAAGAGTAAATTCTTCCTCTTGATTGATTACTTCATCTGTTTTCTGGAGAGACATATTCTATATTTATGTACAAGACAATGCTCTAATAGGTCCACAGCATCTGCTATATGAAACTGTAAACCATCTACAACTCTTTACTTGTCAGTCATTTATAGGATAAAGCCCTCAGTAACCAAGATTTTCAAGCAAGAACATTTTATCATTATTTTTCTTTTAGTTATTTTCATATATGTCATTTTTCTTGAAAAACAGTTTAAAATTTATAAGAACACAAGTTACATGGGGCTGGGGTTACACTCTGGTCCTTCCATTTCCTGGCCATAGAGTCTTTGAAATAACATTAAGACATATAAAGAGCTAAGAGACTGGAAAGAGTTGGGCATGGCAAGAAAGGAAACTAACATGCAAGAGGAAAAAATAAAAATACACTGCATATGGCAAAGTGCATAATGAACAACGCAGAAAATCAAAGCACTAATGTGGAGAGCAATATTGCACTGTTCATCCAGAGCTCAGAAGAACAAGACAAAGAACTGAAAATGATGAGATTATTATGAAGAAAAGAAAATAGAGCTACCTTTTGAATCATACATAGTACAATGGGAGGAGAAAAAGAACAATTGAAATAAAAGCAAACTCAAGGACAAAAACTGAAGAAAAATCTCAGAGATGTTAAGACAAAACCTTAATTTAAAAGGGCGTAAGTAGATGCAAATCAGGAGAGGACATCATGATCCACACAAAACTAAAGCAAAATTCTCACACACATGCATATACCCTGGATAGAAGTTTTTAATACAGGGCCCAAGTGGGGAGAAAGAAAGCTGCAAACCTCTGAAAAAAAAAAAAAAAGGCTTATCTTCAAAAGAAACAAAATTCTCGTTGGCATCAGTATCTCCCCTGAAATTTAAATACTGTGACAGAGACAAATGAGAAACACTTACAATAATTCAATTAAGAGGGAAAAGTTTGTAAGCCAAGATTTTTATAAAAAGCTAAGTTGTATGCTAATAAAAAGAATCAGATATTCAAGAGCTCAGAAAATCTAATACAAATCCCTTAAAAATTACTTGAAGATATACTCCAGTTAACCGGGAAATCAATCAAAATTAATGGAGATGCTAGGGCACACAAGGACTTACAGGTTGAAAGTTAAACATAAATGTCTTGGTAAATGATGAATATGTTACAAAATGTATCCAAATTTTAAAAATGCAAAAATAATTTAGTAGCAGTAAACTGAATTCAAAACAATAAGTTCTGCCAAAGCAGCACATTAAAACATGTTCAACATCATCCTTCATTAGAGAAATACAAATCAAAATCACAATAAAACAACCACTTTACATCTAATAGGATGTCTACAATTTAAAAACCTAAAACAAGAAAAATAAGTATTGGAAAGTATGCAGAGAAATCGAAACTCTCATCTATTACCCAAGAGAATGTAAAATGGTTCAGTCACAGTGGAAAAGATTTCAATGGTTCCTCAAAAACTTAAACACAGAATGACACTATGACCCAGCAATTCCACTCATAGGTATATCTAGAAAGAGAAAAAATGAAACGAATTGAAAATAAGGACACAAATACATGTATCCACATAATTGTAGCTGCACTGCTGACAAGAGTTAGGTAGAAACAACCCAAGCATCTGTCAATGGATAAATGGATAATAGAATTGTGGTATATGTAGACAGTGGAATATTATTCAGCCATTAAAAGGAATGAAGTACTGCTATATTCTGCAATGTGGATGAACCTCAAAAATATGATGCTCAGTGAAAAAAAATCAGACAAAAAATGAGATATATTACATGTTTCTATCTACAGGAAATACCCAGAATAGCTAAATCTAGAGATTTAGATTTACACCGACTGGTAGTTGCCACGAGCAGGGGCAAGAGGAATGCAAAGTCAATGTTTAATAGGAAAGGTATTTCTTTAAGGAGAGATGAGCACGGTTTGGAACTGGATAGAGGCTAGTTGCAAAGTACTGTGAATATACTAAATGCCACTGAACTATTTGCTTTCAAGTAGTTAATTTTATGCTGTGTGAATTTCAGCTCAATAAAAGTTAGGGTTTAGCAAAAGAACTGGAAATCAAAACAGGGAAGAGGAGTATTTTTCTAACCTACCAAACTGTAAGTGGCAAAAACATAATTATCATACAGTCTCAAAGAAACAGATAAGGTTTAAGAGGTACTTTCATTAAATCACAGGAAAACTGCCAAATTTTTCTCAGGGACATAAAAGAATGCTTGAGTGTAGATATGTGTCATATTCCTCAATGGAAAGATGGGATAGTTAAAAATACCAATCCTTCCCAATTCCTAATAAAAAGGCCAAATGGATATTCATTAAGTTGACAAGTGATGTCAAAGTTTGCCTGAAAAAATAAACAGGTCAGAATTTCAGAGAAAATACTGGGCAAAAAGGAGTAGACAAAGTTTTTTTCCTCCTACCACATACTGAGACATCATAAAACTATAGTAATTAAAGCAATGTGATTCAAAACAAACACTGACATATGGCACACACACACACAAGGCCCGGATATATGCCATGTAATCATTCAGAATGTTGTCTTCTCTTTAGCACCCACTATATCTCACATATCATATTCAGATTGAGTCAGAGCCTCTTCTCACTAGACATCAATATAACTTCAGCACTACAGGAGAGTTAAAAAATAAAATGTTACAACATGTTTAAAAATGTTAGACTATGTCTTGTCTTCTACAGGTAAGAATTACTTCTCAACTGTAAAAATAATGAAAAAGCCCAAAAGGAAGAGTTTACAAATTTAAACATAGAAAAAAAAAATTCTTACATCATAAAATAAAAACAGTTTTGGAGCAAAAGTAAAACTGTGGAAAGTACTAAGGCTATAAATGATTATAGCAGTCAATTGAAATCATTAAATTTCAAAACATAAAAGTAGGTAACCTCATTAAATGATGGAAGAAATTAGGTAATATTAAAAATGTTTATTCAATAATCAAAGATATGCAATTTTCAATGAATCACTAATTTTCACTATCAAGTTAAATGCTTTGAAAATTCTATTAGTATTAACAAAGGTATAATGAAATGATATCACCCTCATACACTACTGATGGAAATGATGGCACACTTGCTGAAATAAATCTGTTGATATACAGTTGCCCTTTGAACAACATTAAGATTGAACTGCATGGGTCCATTTATAATCAGATTTTTTTCAATAAATATAATGGAATATTTGGGGGAGTTGTGCAAAAGTTTGAAAAAACTTACAGATAAACTGCATTGCCTAGAAATAGTGAACAAATTTAGCAAAAGCTAGGTGTATCATGAATGCATAAAATGTGTGTATATAGAAATATAATGCACAAAATACATGATAATCAACTGTTCAGGTTACCAATAAAACTTCCAGTCAATAGTAGGTTATTAGTAGTTAAGTTTTGGAGGAATAAAAAGTTATATGTGGCAAGTTCTGAGAGTTAAGGATCCACCTCTGCTACAGTTGTGGTGCAGGTCACAACTGAAGCGTGGGTTCAATCCCTGGCCCAAGAACTTCACATGCTATGGGCACAGTCCTCCCCAAAAAAGTTATACATGGATTTTCAACTGCCAAGAAAAGTTGGTGCCCCACCCCCTGCATTGATCAAGAGTCAGTGTATGTCTAATTTCTTTGATGTATGTATTTACATAAGCCCATATTATATTATAATCATATTAATGCAAAAATTTCAAAGAATTGAAAGCAAATATCTACAAATAACATGCAATATTGTTCTGACTGGTAGAATTATCTATTTTTGTCTTTATATTTCCCTGTAATTCAAAAATTCTCCATATTAAGCTCATTTACTTTGATAATCATGAAGGAAATAAGTAACGAGGCCAGTAAGACAACCCACTCTGGAGTACATTACAGAAAGTATTATGCTCTCCTGTAAATGTTTTCCTTAGCTCATACCTTTTGTCATTTCCCCCTTAGTAATAAAATAGAAACATGCGTAAAAGCTCTAAAGCCCAGAAATCACGTACGTTAGCCAAGAATATCAAGATGCTTAACATGAAGTGTTTCATGATCAATTTCAAGCAAGCATACATTGCTCATGCAATTGATTGGCATGTCAAATTCTTGACAAAATAATAAGTGACTCTAGGTGCCAATCACTGTCTCACGGTACATTCCATTGTATAGTTTTTTTGGTGTCAATATGATTAAATTATGATGGCATCTCAAGTACAGAAAACTGTTAAGAAATTGTTCCTCCTCTTGGGAGTCTGCTGCTCTGATGCCCTGCCATTCTCTGGCCAAAAATAAGAGGCAAACACATGGATTGCTTCTGAATGGATGGGTTGTTAGCAGCCGCCTTTAGGAATTCCTCCTTATGGCTGGCCGTAGTCAACAGACTTTTTTTTTGTTTTGATTTTTTTTAAGCTTTATTGAAGTATAGTTGATTTACAAGGTTGTGATAATTTCTGCTGTACAACAAAGTAATTCAGTTATACATGTACACACATCCATTCCTTTTCCCACATAAATTATCACAGAATACTGGGTAGAGTTCTCTGCGCTAGACAGCAGGTCCCTATTGGTCACACATATAATGGATTATTACTCAGCCACAAAAAAGAATGAAATAATGGCCTTGGCAACAACATGGATAGACCTAGAGATTATCATACTAAGGGAAGTTAGACAATGAAAGACAAACATTAAATGCTATCACTATATATAGAATTTTTAAAAAGGATACAAATGAACTTATCTGCAGAACAGAAACAGATTCACAGACTTTGAAAAACAGACTTTCTTAATTCCATCATTTACTTTCAAATGCAGCCAGTTCTGAAAGCTTTCTTGAACCAGCCCCCAACACCAGTGACACTTTTCAGTTCACCCTGTACCTTTTCACTTCTAAGAATGGCCTCTGTTTTCTCAGCAATTCCACAAAAGGAAAGGAGAAATTTCTGATACTTAAAAAAAAAAAAAGACAGTTTTTTAGTGACTCTTCTCTATTGAATTTCCAATGTGTCTGAGAGTTAAGAATTATAATCCTGCATTGATGGGGAAAGCAAAACAAAACTGAAGTATAAAAGGGAAATGACACAGTGGAGGATGCATGAATTCAATAAATGAATGCAATGCAAATGAGAGAATTCACAGAAGAGCAAAGATAAATACTGCCAACACCACCACTTGCAGGAAGACAAGATACACTAGTTAGGGAGCAACAGGAAAGAGAACACTCTTAAACAATGGTCACCTGCTAATGGTCTACATTTTCACCCCATAAGAAGCAAAACAAGACAAATGAGCTAAAACGTATGTCTACTATTTTTGTTTGTTTTCTTTTCCCTACTTACATATGGCTGAAATCATCTTCTTTCCCCTTATTTCCTGTCAACAAGAGTACAATCCATTTCCTAATGTCTGACTGATGTATTAGCCACCTGAGTGTCAAGCTTGTTTTTCCTCATTTTCAGGGGATATTTATGTCATGATATGCCATGCTTATTTCAATATAATTTACTGTGCAGTAGTGGGGTTCCTATGAATTAAAACCACAACACTGAACCACACCACCAAAGAGGAGTGGTGAAAGTACACTTTATCATAGCCCTTCTGAAAAATGTTTTAATATATATTCAGAACAGGGAGAACTACTGTAATTATTAAGAAAGAGCACCTAAAGCAAACAACATGCCAAGTACATTAAAAACATGAAAATCACTTAAAATTCAGCCATCCCATCTTTTAAAAAGAAAGGATAATCATGCACACAGAATGTTCTGGGACTGAACGATCAAGACAAGAAGTACAGACAGGGAAACACAGGGAAATCTGAAAACACAGCCAATCAGTGATACCCATTAGAACTATCTATGTTAAATGATGGACATGCTCTCTGATCTGCATTGTTCATTACGGTAGTGACAAGCTCCATGTGGCTAATGAGCCCTTGAAATGTGGCTAGTGCAACTGAGAAACTGTATTTTTGATTTTATTTCATTTTATTAATTAAAATTTAAACTTAAATAGCCACATGGAGCTAATGGCTACAATACTGAACAGTGCAGTACACGTTTGTAATTAGAACAGAAGCAACAAGATGAAACAAATTGTGAGGGAAAAGGCTGAGGAATTTAATTCTTCGATATGCCTACATACCCAGTGCTTAAAATATTTTGAGTAACTGCCTTTTCCACACCTAACTGCACCTTCTCTATTAATCCAACTGCCAATAAACTCCAATGACACAAGAGACATTTCCACCCATTCTGTTGGCAAATTAACAATGTGAAGGAAATCTCTTAACTCTCATACCCATATTGACTTTTTGAAAAAAAACACACATTGAATGAAAAGTCCAATCCAGGAAAAAACTGATGGAATGGTATGGATTGGGGTACAATGGGACACTAGCAGGCTCACATGGATAAATGCAAGGGAAGGGCAGCAGAACGGCCAAGTGGTTATAACAGATGTCAACGGTCTCAAAACACAACAGGTGGGTGTTCAGTTGTATATGACTATCACATATGCTTCACAAGCCAGTTGGCAGTTTTGTGATCTTCACTTGAGAAGGATTCAAAGACTACTCTGACAAACTGAATAGAGAATAACACTCATCTAGATTCCCAATTTTAAGTTCCCGGAGATCAATAAGAATCATTAGGAATCCACTAAGAATCCAAGGGGAGAGAAAACCTCTGTCACTGAAATAAGGCTTTGGACCTACACTGTAACTTTGGACCTACACTGTAACTGAGTATTTCCTCCTCACCAAATACAATGTATATACATTTGGACAAGTGGAATGTGTCCTCCAGAGCTAACCTGAGGACAAAGCAGCATTTAATAATATAGCCAAATCTTTAATTTCTGCCTCTCTTTCTTTCCTTGCCAAGACAAACTAAATCCTGAGAGAAAATTCTCCAGAAGCCTTAAAATCTGGTTTCAACTGTGTTTAGTTGCACACACTGTGTGTCTCAAAGGAGTCCCCTAATCTATTTTTGTACCTAATTTCAAAATTTCAGATATACTTGAACACTCATATCAGCATTTTGACCTGAAATTTGGGGTATACGTGAGGAGATCTTTGGAACCCTGTTTTAGACCCTCTTCCATATCAACGATTTTTTTTTTTTTGCTTTAGATTTGGAACTGACAGAAAATTCCCAGAAGCCTGAATGTAAACATAACATATACATGCTTTGCATCTCTCTGGCCCAAGGACAAAGGAGAATGGAAGGAAGCACAGTAACTGCCTCTGGTGGACTGATGTTCTTTCTGTCCATTCTGAAGTGGCTTAACATGACTTAACACTTTCTGATCCTAAAGATTAAATGAACTTAATCCTTTGAAACAATTTATGTGTAGCCTCTCTATATGGCTTTACATGTATCCAAGAAATAATTATTATACAACTATTATATTTGATGCTACATGGTAGATACTGGTTAGAAAATAATTCAAATGCTAGTCTTGTTCACGGATTACCACAACTTTAGAGATACGGAAAACTCTCATCAAGATACTGGTTAGAAAATAATTCAAATGCTAGTCTTGTTCACGGATTACCACAGCTTTAGAGATATGGAAAACTCTCATCAAGATGGCTTAGGTCTAATTCTTCATGATTAGGATGAAAGAGATGTTCTACCATACCTGATCTTTGGGAGAAGCTGGAGAGGTTGTATAGAAAAAGCTCTTTGGTTCTGTGAAAAAATGTCATAAAAAGATACATGCACCCCTATGTTCACTGCAGCACTATTTACAATAGCCAAGACATGGAAATAACCTAAATGTCCAATGACAGATGAATGGATTAAGATGATGTGGTATATATTAAGAACATGTGGTATATATTCACAATGGAATGCTACTCGGCCTTTAAAAAAGAACAAAACAATGCCATTTGTAGCAACATGGATCGAACTAGACTCTCATACTAAGTGAAGTAAGTCACAAAGAGAAAGACAAATACCATGATATCACTTAAATCTGGAATCTAATATATGGCACAAATGAATCTATCTACAGAAAAGAAACAAACTCATAGAATGGAGAACTGACTTGTGGTTGCCAAGGGACAAGGGGATGGACTGGGAGTTTGGGCTTAGTAGATGCAAACCAGTGCATTTGGAGTGGATAGGAAATGAGATCCTACTGTATAGCACAGGGAACTGTTATCTAATCACCTGTGATAGAACATGATGGAGGATAATGTGAGAAAAAGAATGTATATCTATGTATAACTGAGTCACTTTGCTGTAGAGCAGAAATTGACAGAACACTGTAAATTTCACTATAATAAAAACTTTTTAAAAAATAAAAAAGCCCTCTGTACCTACCAGATGATTCTGTTCAAAGATTTGTATCTCTCCCTTTTCTCTCTACAACTTATTGAGAATCACTAGACTTTTTCATGGCAGACTTCTATATTTGAATCTAGATTAATATATTCCCCAACTTTGGAGTTCATACTATAATAGTAAAGAGACTGCAAACCCACACATTTTTTCTGCTTTCCAATTTATATGATATTGAATCATTCTTAATGTGTTAAATTTTAATTAACTTCAGAATCTATTGACAGTATTATAATTTCTGGGTTCATTCTCATTAATGTCATCATGTCCCACTAATTTTGGTTTTACCTGAAGGTTCAAACTGCTGTGTACACGAACCAATTTGTACTCACATATATATTGACTTTGAAAGTTTTACTTCATTGAAAATAGTGCCAATTATAATGTCCTTTTAAAAATCTAACAGGCATTATAAATACTAGTGGGTCAGTCACGTGGTTTAAGAAGATAATAATAATCAAAGTTGTGGGATGGAAATCCTGTGAAATCAGATTGTATGATCATTATACAACTACAGATGTGATAAATTCATTTGAGTAATAAAAAAATGGAAAAAAATAATAATCAAAGTTGATAGTAAATCAAGCAAAATGTCTTCCATAATAAGATGCCATGGAAATAATTCAGTTTTATCTGGAAACTCCTTGGATGTTGCCAGAGACTCTATCAAAGTAACATTTAAGTCTTAAATATCTCAGATGCTTCGATTGAGATTTTGACTATAATAGTCCAACTACTCACCCTTAGTCAATAAAAATACTCATTTATTCAGTAAATGTCCTCATGCTAAATCAATTATGTTTCTTATTTTCAGTCTACATTTTACATCTAAAGTACTACTACTTTCGCATTTATACAGCTGAATTTTCACTTGAATCCTTCTGGCAAATAATTCATAAAATTTTACAGTTTGTTCTATTTTTGCATTAATTACATTGAGCTTCCATGATTTCTTAAATTTTCCAAGGGAGCAGAAAAAGTGAAAAACTTTTGACCTATTTATTCATTCCAGTTTTTATCGATGGTTATGAAGAAAAATAAGGTAAAAGGTCTTTTCATAGAGGTAAGCCTGCTTCTTTGGGGACATATTACAATAAACTACAGAGAAACAATGAATTAGTTCTCATAGTGGTTCAGCAGATTAGAACCTGACATAATGTACCTGAAAATGCGAGTTCAATCCCTGATTTTGCTCAGTCTGTTAGAACCCATCATTGCCTCAAGCTGTGGCATAGGTTGCATATGCAGCACCAATCTGGTGTTGCTGTGGCTGTGGAGTAGGCCCCAGTTGCAGCTCCAATTCAACCCCTAGCCCAGGAACTTCCTTATGTGACAGGTGCCACTATAAAAAGAAAAAAAAAAAGTATCTTCTTCCACAGATAAAGCCAAAGCAGTGTTTATAAACTGTTCCAATCATCTTTGTAACAGGTATACAAAGTACATAACCTCAATTCAAAGGTCTCCAGTACAAGATTTGTATGAGCAACAGCTGCTAACAACAAGGCCTTGCAAAGAGCCTCATGTCAAGGAGTGCCCCAGATATGAAAGGCTGTGTGACTCATGCAATTGGATAAAGTCAGCTGCAAGGCACAGACTGTGAAATGAGGCTGACTTGGCAAACCTCAGGGCTATGATACGACCAAGGGCAAGTCTCAACACTCTTGGGTCTCGATTTCCTCATTTGGAAAATGGGGATCCTACCACTTACCTCATGAAAGTAGCTGAAGGGATTAAGTAAAATTGAATTACCATTATAATTACTCCTGAACATTAATCATAAATTTCAGGAAATACAGAGCCAATCATAGCCTCCATTACTATTGTGTTAAATATTTTACAGGCAAGTTAGCCATGATTTTTTTTTTCCCTTTCCCAGAGCCAAGAAAATTTTCCTTTAAAAAAAGGCAGTATTGCCCATGAATGATCAGTTTATAGGACCACTTAGACCATGTCTATTTGTACTGTTTTTACTTCATAAGACATCATATTGTGCCCAGTGGAAAACTTTGTTGGATTCATCCCAACTATATCAGGTCCATTTCACTGAAACAGTGCCCTATACTCCCGTTCAGAGTATAAGGCAATGGGCTGACAATGGCTTTTTTCTAAATAGAACACTGGCTTCCGAAAATAGTTGTGTTCATTTATTTTGAAATGACTTAACATTGCCCCATTCCAATGCCAATATTTTACTAAGTTTCTTTTGGTCTTTTCCTTCCCCTTTGCTCCTTCAAAAATCTAAGAGTATCTAAAGGGAAATTTCTCAGACCTATTTTTTCCCCTCTAAAAAAATTCAATGACCAGAATCCAAGATAATCACATTTGCTCTTCATAATCAGAATCCCCAAAAGCCAGCCCAGCTTTTTCAATGTTTTTCTTTATAAAATATTGGGCTTGTCTTCTAAAAAAGAAATATGCAATTTTGTACAGGCTTTATTAGGCATAAACTTAAATATTTTATGGTAAAATGTTTTTCATGAATATTATTTTTAATAAATTCTTCCCATTATTGAAAAAGTATAATTCTCTAATTGAAACCTGTACTAATGGGCTCCAAAAATTACAGTGGACAAGAAAAAACATTTTAAAAATCTACTCAGGGAGTTCCCAATGTGGCTCAGCAGTAAAGAACCCAGCTAGTATCCATGAGGACACAGGTTTGATCCCTGGCCTCACTCAGTAGATTAAGGATCCGGTGTTGCCGTGAGCTATGGTTACATCACAGATGCAGCTCAGATCTGGCATTGCTGTGTGCTGTGGCTATGGTGAAGGCTGGCAGCTGCAGCTCCAATCTGACCCCTAGCCTGGAACTTCCATATACTGTACCAGTAGCCCTAAAAAAAAAAAAAAAAAAAAAAAAACTATTCAGGATTGAGTGATTGATTACCACAACTATCAACACTTAGTTTGTTGAAAGGTCCACAATAGGATGCCAGAGTCCATTTGGGAATCAAATTATCTTACTTCTGCACATCCCCACAACTTTAAGGATTGCAGGAACAGCCAGCTGGGAAGAAGAGCTGTTAAGTCCAGAGGCAAATTAAAGCAAAGACCAAACTTCTACAATAGACAGGGATAAACGGGGAGTAAGTGTAGTCATATTTTTCAAAAGACACTTGAAAATCTTAATAATGTGCTTAACATAATGTGCCAAAGAAAGACTTTTTAAGGGGCAAAGGCTGGCATCAGCTGTATAAGTAATAATCTTAGAAAAAGAGCTCTCTTTACAGTATAACATTGAAATTCAAGGTTGGTGTGCCCTAGAGCCCAAAGCCAGGATTTACCTGTGAACACTTCTCTTTAAAGAGTGTATCATATGAAAAAAAGTCAATCTTTAAGTATATTCACTAGGAGAAAGATCAGATAGTTCTTCATATGGATAATGTAATGCCTGAGCTAACAGATTAATGTAGTAATAGGGTGTTGGGTATTGATGATTAATTTCATGACAACAAGACATCACAGCTAAATAGTGCCAGCAAAGTTCTGATTCAAAATCAAGCTTAACTGGTTTATGCCATAACTCACTTCAGTAGGACAGAAGGTACTACTGCTACCTATGCTCATGGCAAGCTAGACATACTGGAAGGCAAAGAGCTCCTTAAAAACTGCTTTTGGTAGCTGGATAAAACAGAAAAATGCCAAAGCTAAATTAAAATAATCAGACCTCTATATGCTATTGTTTTAACTAAATAGAATTGTCAGTATTCTTGGGAAAAAACTATTTAGATAAAATACTTGCCTACAAAACTGTTTTTCAAGTGTTATTTTGATGTAAAATTGAGTCTTTAAGGATGGAAATTCCCTCAAGCCCTTTGAAATGATAGCATGGTTGACAGTGTCAAAAGCCATGCTGAGATCAAGGGAAATGAGAATGGCAAGAGTAGCTACTGCATTCATAAAGAGGGCATTTAAAACCTCTTTGCTATGATACAAACTAAAACATGACTAGAATCTCATCCAAAAAAATAAATAAAAAGTTCAAGTGTCTATCCTAAACCAAAAGAAAAGCAGCCAGAAATTCCTAAAAGACTTCAATGTCTAGGAAAAAAATACCCTTCTCCAAATCCACTTTTCATTTTATGGGTAAAAAAAATGCCATTTAATATTACCAGTGGACTTTCAAAAGAAGGTACTTCGCCTCATTTTCAGATGCAAAGCTAACTTCAGCATGTAAGCACTAGGCCCTCATTCCTTTATTTTTCTACATGAAACTTCTTCTACAATGATCTATAATGCCATTTTACCTAATACACTACTTGTCTTTTTAAAATTTTCATTATAGTTGATTTACAACATTCTGTCAATTTCTGCTGTATAGCAAAGTGACCCAGCTATACATATATACAGTCTTTTTTCACATTATCCTCCATCATGTTCCATCACAAATGATTAGATACAGTTCCCTGTGCTATACAGCACTAATACACTACTTGTTTCTCACCATTTTTGAAGTCCTACTTTAATCCAACAAATTTCCTCAGTTGACAGAATCCCAAACCTAGAATTTCCATGACATTTCCTTTCCCTTGAATATCATATTATGTCATCAAGAAGCAGTTTTAAGGCTTGGAAAGTTCTAGAAAAGAGCCACACTAAGGCCAGGAACTACGTTCTTGTAGAAGTTCTCCATTACTTGTACTGCTCTATTATTTTCATAGAAACTGCTCAGCCCTTGTGGCTTTCTCTATAATACATGAACCTTTTTACTTCAGGTGTAGTATTTTATACTATTTACTACCTTAGGCATAATGTTAATTCACCATTTACAATTCATTATTACTATTCATTGACATCTAAACATTCATTAGCTATCAATCAAAGTTTAGTTGCCAGGCTACGATAGCTGGCTTAACCAAGGCCTTGATGTGCACTTGTGACCATGATCAGGACATTGCTTAATTCTGGCTAGTCCTTAAGACTTGGTGATGCACATTATCAAAGGGAAGACTTCCACTAATCTATTCCATGGAAAATACTTTATCGCTTGTTTTATGTAGTACCTAAACCCTTTCATTGCTACAAAATTGGCCTTAAGATGGAGTCACTTTTATGTATTTATGTAGTATGTTGTATATGCTTGCCTTCACCATAGAAGATTCTTAATCCTAATACTGTGTGTGTGTGTATATATATATGTCCTTTATTAGATTTGGTTTATTTCTATGTTTCTGTGTTATTATGCAATTGCCTGATAATAATCTTAACACTGGAATCGGGGTTTTAGGATAACATATAGAATACAGATAGAAGGTTATCAGTCTTATTTCATAAAACATACAAGAAAACTAATCCTTTGGTGGCCCTATCTTATTTAGCTAATGAAAAACTAATGATCAATACCATCTTATTACATTCATAGAACTAATTTAAGACTAGTAATGAACTAAAGACTGAATTTTGGCTTTTTAATTTATTAGTTGCACAATTTGGACACATCTTTATTTTAGACCTAATTTCTCAACTGTACAACACCTCCTTCACTGGGTTCAAATGAGAATTAAGCATTAAAATCAAGAAGTACCTAATAAAGTACCTGCAGCAAAATAGCTTCTAGTAAACTGAAGTTTCCTGGTCATTTCCTTCTAAAGCCACTGTCATCTGGTTTTGACATTGCAACTTCAGTGAAACTGTCCTAATTAAGTTCTCCAATCATCTTGCTTGTCATTTATCAGTCTTCTGTGGCATGAGACACTCATCCTCAACTGTCCTTCGCTTCATGGCCATGTTTCCTTGACGTCTAAGGCTCTGCTCTCACTTGGGTTGCCTGAACTGCTTCCTGGCTTCCCTTCCTCTCACTATCCTTCCTTGAGGGCTCTATCAATGCCCTCATCTTCCTACTTCCTCTTGATGAATTCAACCACCCATTTCCAATTCCATCTCTAATATCTCTCCTGAGCTCTATTACAGAACTTCCAGTCTGTTCCTGCAAGTCCATAGGAAACTCACATATCAAAGTCATCCTCATTTCACTGCCTCACTCTCCCTGCCTCCCTTAACGTACCTCTTCAGCACACAGAAGCCCAAGCTTGCAAGATCAGAGGCATACCAGACCAGCCTTTTTATGTCCCCTATCATTCCTACTAGCATTGCTTTATCAAGATCTTCATCATGCCTTCCTATCGGTTTCTCAGACTCTTTCCTTTCTCATCAGCCTCTGAATCCAGTTACAACATTCACATACAGTTTAAGATACAAACCACTTGAAATTCCTTAATGGCTCATTCTTCCATATGGTTTTGGCATTTTAGGCCAGTTCCTCGCAACCAATCTGATCGGCTCTGTCCTCCAACACATGGATCCCATACTTGCAACCAATCAGAATTTCCTAAAGACCCAGCCCCCAACATGCCTCTTCCCACTTTGCCTGTATGAAAAAACTGAATTGATCCTGCAAGTCTCAGCTCAAATATTACATTCCCAGTTTATCCCCCTAATGACTGTGGCTTTTTGGTCATTCTGCCTTACCAACTAAGCCAAAGATTTTGACTTATTTATATAAATCTAAGTATTTAACAAATATTGACAGAATAATTTACATTTGTATGTGTGTATGTATGTACATGCACTGGGGCAATGGTGAGTTCAATATATTTATCATTTTTATTGTAAAGCTCAGGTGATAAAAATGAACTGCAAAAATTTATAGGAAATTTTCTCTTAAAATGTCAAGTATCTAGTTACTGAGAGATACGCAAACCCCAAATTTGTCACTTACATTAAATACATGTTAAATTAATAAGTAATTCAACTTCAGTTTTACTTTGGGGTTTTTTTTTGAGAGAATTCATGAACATCTATTTAATTCTTATAAAATAATAGCTAAATCACTCAGAAGTCAGATGAACAAATGGCTGAGTGCAACCGCTGGCCCAATTTGAGAGCTTACTGGAGAACTTGGAGAGGGTCAAAAGAAGTTATGTTAGCCAAATGTTTAAAGGATTATCAATGGACCTATAATAAAGCTAATATTTAGATTATTTAGTCTGGAAGACAAAGTGACCTAATTACAAATGGATGACCTAATTAGTCTTCAACACATAAAGCATTATTACACAAGAGACACTGAAAACTAGTTTTTTCTTGAGGGAAGAAGTGTCTCTGCACTCTAGATTCCCAAGGAATCTAGTATTGAGACTTGCTCTAAGAATCACTGAGCAGTAAAGAGGACAGCAAGCAAACTCCAACAGGGGAGCTTAGGGCCAGATAATAAAGAGCATCTTAGCAGTGAGCACAGATTGATCCTGGTATAGTTTTAACTTCTCTATACATCTTTAAGAGTAGAATAAATACCCAGGTGTTGAGAAGGATTTAGTTGTCCTTTCTCAAGGTAAAAGGCAGCAATGGATGAATTAAAAACACAAACTTCAACTGGTCAGAGATGCTCCAAGAATTTCAGGAAGGGAGAAATGCTGTATAAAGAGTGGATGTGAAGAATGAGATTTATTGACACTGAGGTTCTAGTTCTACATTTAGGGTATTTAAAATGAAGAAACTTGAGAAATAAATACAATACAAGCCAAATTTGTCATCAGTTCCAAATTCTTTAGGAAGCCAACTCTTCCCAAAAAGGATAAGATAATTACATTTCCCCCATCACTCGCCACAAAATTTTTACCTTTTTTATGTATAACTGGCATAAAGATTCCAAAATGCACAATATGATTACAAAAGAGGAATAATGATACTTCCATGAAGTATAACTTATTTCAAAGCAATTTAAGATTCAGTAGAAATACCAATGATTTTTAGGCCCACATTATGCTTAATTTAATTTACTTGTTAATTTATGCATTCAAGTATTTGTTTTATATCAAGGGAAAGAACAAATAAGCTTGCAGTTCAAAGTATTCTTGTTCTCCTCAATTCACTTTTTCAACCATCTTCACTTGCACTGGCAAGCTCTACGCTGCTCTAAGATTGGTCTACATCTGCTGAGACAGTGTATGGCTCTAGGCCTCTAGGTCTCTAAAAGAAACTAAATAAGGAGTTCTCTTGTGGTGCAGTGGGTTAAGGACCTAGCACTGTCACTACCTCATTTCAGGTTGCTGATGTGGTATGTGGGTTCAGTCCCTGGCCCAACAATTTCCACATGCTGCAGATGTGGCTGAGAGAGAGGGAGAGAGAGAAAAAGTAAGAGTATATTATTAACTTATTTTCAAGGAGATTTCCAAGAGCTATCAAATGAAAAAAATTTCACCGGAAAAAAAAAAAGGTTAATCGGTAAATCCTCCTCTATGATCTGTTGTAGCCTTAAAGTAGAAATTGACCATTGAAGAAATTTAATGAAATCGAAACTTCCATTATTTTATCAATTATAATTGCTATATACTATAAAAATGTAACACATAGGGACTACTTAGTAAACAGTAGCAATTCTTTCTGTGTCAAGTGTGGAAAAAAATAACATCTATATTAAAAGTGACAAAAGTACATGCAATACACTATTATGGAGCCAGAGTAAAGACAGATGGTAGAATCTGTTATTTAACTATAAAATTGTGCATAAAATTCATCGGTCTTAGTTCAGGGAGTTTTAAAAAAATCCAAGCCAATTTTATCTTTAAAATATATTCAAAAATTACAATTGCATATTCTCTCATTGTCCCAATTAGTCATTCACATAGTACTAGAGCAAACCAAGTAGCTAGGTCCCTTGCTTCTCAAGGGTAAATAATTTCTTCTGGAAGTATTATTCTATGTCCACACTCATTTCCACATCTGTAACTAAGAATAGGCTCCTATGACCCCAAATTTGCTAGTTATATACTATTGCCATGACTGTGCTGGATTTTAAAAATATTACAATTGGATAGATGTAATGGACTAAAATCATTGGATATTTTTAAAAGTGTGTTAAAGATTACACAATTTAATTGTGTGTTAAAATATTAACATGCTTGGCAATTGAAACAAACTTCTTCAGTAAGAGACATTCCTTCACAAGTTCATAAACATAGAACTAATCTCAAAGGAGTATAAAAATAATGCAGAAGGTCTACTTCTGGTTATACACTGAAATATATGTATTTCATCAAGCCAATGACGAAAATGAAACTTTAATTCAGGAAATCACAGTGATAGTTTTGAGATAAGCTACCTACTAATATTTATATTGTTGAGCCAAGATGTCTCTGAATATCAATTCCATGATGACTTCATTTCCCTTCTTACCACACTTTCATTATTAGCTAGAAAATAAAGAAAAATTAGTAAGTTACATTCTTTAGTTTAGATTCACAGAAATCTAAAATGGGAAATGCCCTAAAAATTATCTTGTGTTAATATATAGTGTAACTAGAGCCCAGAGGAGCTGTGATGACTTTTCTATCTCTCCACCCAGCAAAGTAACAGAGATTAGAGATTCCGCCCCTTGCTTCCTGTTGGGGTGCACTTCTTCAGGTTAAAAAGACGGGGAGAAAAACCCTATGGAATATCCCTAATGTCATTATTTTGAACGAGGCTTCGGTGATTAGCAAGGACGTTGTCAGTGCATGAGAAAAGCACAGGGAAGATGATGGCTAACCATTTTGCAGGTCTAGCAAGAACACATAGGAAGAAGTCTTTTCTGATATGGTCATTCATTTGAGTAAGACCAAATGAATAACCATATCAGAGAAAGGCTTGAGAAAGGCTTTCTGTTTGAAAGTAATTAATACCACAGACAAGAAAGACTTTGCATTACAGACACATCTTTAAGAAGTGGCACAGGTTACTCAATTCATTCATTTCAAATATTTATTGAGGACCTTATAATGGCCAGTTTAGCAATTAGAAATTCATACTCTCATTTATAGAGTATGGAATCAGATGGAAATTCTTTAAAGTAAATGTTAATCTGGGAGTTCTCGTCGTGGCTCAGTGGTTAACGAATCTGAACAGGAACCATGAGGTTGCAGGTTCGATCCCTGTCCTTGCTCAGTGGGTAAAGGATCCGGCGTTGCCACGAGCTGTGGTGTAGACTGCAGATGCAGCTCGGATCTGGCGTTGCTGTGGCTCTGGCATAGGCCTGAGGCTGCAGCTCCATTTGGACCCCTAACCTGGGAACCTCCGTATGTCACAGCTGCAGCCCTAGAAAAAAAGCAAAAAAGACAAAAAAAAAAAGTTAATCTACCTCATCCTACTATACTTCAAAATAATTCCAAATAATTTTCTTTGAAATATCTTATTCTGCTCAGTAACTCTTTAAAATCATAAAAAGTACATATTTATAAAGTAAGCATTTCCAATCATTCATAATACCTTATTAAGCAATATTTACCATAACAAAATTCTAGGATATGAGAAGAATGAAAAAAAATATATCTCTTGAGGTTTCCTTTAATGGGCTTTAACTTGTAGTATTAACTGAGAAACAAAAAATTATTTTTCCCACATAGATCCTTCATCCTTATCTCGGTAGATAGATGAAATACATGCTTCTTAAAGTACATACAACCAGTTTGATCCATCATTCTTTTTTTTTTTTAACTCTGTTCATTCAATTGTTTTAGTTGTCCCCAAACTTCCAAAATATACAACTACTGGAATGTGTGAAGTCTTTTAGCTCACCAATTTAATTTTTATGTTTTTTTTAACATCTTAAATACTCAAACATTTTATTACTGACATTAAATCAGAACAGTTCTGTATACTTTTTAGAAATGTAAAAAAAAAAGAGCAAAATTTTAGCTTTTTCTCTGCTACCAAGGGTAGAACCTCATTTTTACTAGTAAACACAGGTCCAAGCCAGATATTCTAAGAAGTCTGTGAATCTAAGTATCCTTTAGTGTTAACTCTTATGGACACAAATTACCTATTTACTACTTTAAAAATTTGCATCAACTGAACCTATCACAGTGGGGAGGAGAGAGAGATGTACTCTGTGGATCTAGGAGACTGTGTATTTATGAGGTTGAGGATTTAGAAAGATAAGCCACATGCTCAATAACAAAGCCCTAAGATTTTCAATTGACTCTTCTGAAAAAGTAAAGTAAAGACCTAGAGACCAACACAAGGAGAACTGAGGCAGGAAGCTTCCTAACGTCTCCATGTTTGTTTTTTTTTTTGGTCAGCACCTGCCAAGTTTCTAAGATTATAAGTGCCCAAACCTGTAAAATGAAAACACCGTGTAAAGCATCAGGGGAAAACCACTGTCTTTTCTGTAGCATTGCGCTGTTACATTACCTCAGGAAATGTAACAGAGGCTTCCCACAAGAGAGGAAACTGAGCCAAGGGATGGGCAAAGGGAGGGACTGGGATCACACGCTAATGATGGGATCTGAGAAGGCACTGGACATAAGCAAAACACAGACTCTTACAGGAAGATTTCCTAACCCATAAAGCAAGCCTTTCTTTTTCTCAACGTCTCTTTTCACTGATGAAGACACAATACTTTTTTGGACAACAAAATCCTCATAACAGCTGTATTCTTTCCGTTTGCTTTTTTCTTTTTTTGGCAGTGCCATCGAATATGGAGTTCCCAGGCCAGTAATAGGGATCAGATCTGAGCTGCAGGTGCTACCTAAGCCACACCTGTGGCAACACTGGATCCCTTAACCCACTGTGTGGGGCTGGGGGTCCAACCTGCATCCCAGTGCTTCCAAAACATCATTTATCCCTTTGTACCATAGCAGTAACTCCAACAGCTGTATTCTTAAATCACTATATATTTCTTACTTAAAATATTTAACAAGCCTACTGTTTTGATTTTTACAGGTGTTGTATACTAGTGTAACACTGTCCAAGAATTTCTAGCAAAACTTAGCCTATATGGCCCAACCAAATTGATAAAATTCTTGAATTCATGCCTTCATATATTAAGGAGACAAGAGATCCATCCAAGTAAGAATATGGCCATTAATAAATTCTAAAAAGGCTGTCACTTTACAAAAATCATAATAAGTGCTAAAAGAACTACGACAAGATGTTTGGAAACTGAATCCAGAAGTGTATGAAATAGAGAAATCTCATGGCCGAGATGGTTTTATACCAGAAATACAATTGCTAGGAAATCTTTTTTTTTTTTTTTTTTTGGTGCTCTTTTAGGACCACACCTGCACCATATGGAAGTTCTCAGGGTAGGGGTCCAGAGCTGCAGCTTCCAGTCTATGCCACAGTCACAGCAACATGAGATCTTAGCTGCATCTTCAACCTACACCACAGCAAAGGGCACCGTGGCATTATTAACCCACTGAGCGAGGCCAGGGATTGAACCCACGTCCTCATTGATACTAATGAGGTTTGTTACCACTGAGTCACAATAGGAACACTCTAGAAAATCTTTAAATGTGATTTGCCACATTAATAGGTCAAAGGGGAAAAAAATCACAAGGTATCAATACATGCAGAAAAACCACTTGATCTAATTCCATCAAATTCATAATTAACAAAACACATCTTAGCACACTCAAAAAGATTTATTTTATTATATGAAAGAAATTCGTGGAAAAAAAAACTACAGAAAATCTTGGCAGTTAAGTATCAGAAGAATCACATTTAAAATCAGAAACAAGACAAGGAAAGCAAAAATTAAACCAAAATTCATGGAGGATGTGATGTTAAGACAGAAAATCCCAAGAGCTTGCCTAAAATTGTTGAGTTTAAAAAAAAGGAAAAATACATGAAAAAAAAAAATCAAGATATCTCAGTAGGGGATGAGATCAGGGGAAATCCTAGTAGCTTCAATGGTATGGCTAAGGCTTTAGTCCTTTAAATTGAGAGGTGAAATCAGATCATCTATTATACCTCATTGCTCAATGTGTCACATGTATTTTTGGTAACCGACAAGCATTTCACAAATTTAATTCATTTAAACCATATGATTTACACACGTCCTAACTATGATTTCTTCAGGGTTAGGAACAAGTCTTATCTTTAGTGATAAGTGGCATCCACTCAGTGCATGCTGACTGAATTTGGTCCAATGTTAAGTGCAAGATCATACCAGGGAGATCAAGAGCATAAACTGTGAGGCTTTACACTGGCTCTTTCTTCTCTCTGGAACAGTCTACAACCCTTCACTCCTTACTGTTCCCCCCAACCCTGGCCAAGCCCTTCCCATCAATCATTTATCCAAGTTGATGTCTCTTGCTCCAGAAAATCCTTCTGCGGTTAGCTCCCCTTGACCCCCCAACCCTGCCCTCCTTATGAAACACCTCTGCTCTGTACTCCTACCAGACTAACTTTTTCCAGCATAGCAATGTTCCTCTATCTTCCACTAGCCCAATAAGTCTCAAATTGTGTTTCTCAAACCACATGTGCCATCCTCCCGAATGTTTAATAAAACACAGATTCTTGTCCACCATCAGTTTCCTTCCTCCTACCACACCCCCACACACAAGTAACAGAAACAATCGTAGTGTCCTATCTTTGGATCTACATTTTTAACATTCCTAGGAATTTTCAGAGAACAGCACAGCCAGGAGACCACAACTAAATTAAACTTAGAGAGCAGAGGCAGCATCTGTTTTGTTCTGTGTTAGCCTTTATCTGGCAAACAGTAGATGCTCGATAAATATCTGTCAAATGAATTAAAGAACACATGCAGTTTACCATTAATTTCATCCTCTGCTGTCATTTACTATCATCTGCAAGTGGATAGGGGATGCTTACGTAGAAAAAGCTACCGTTCTTTTTTTTTTTTTTTTTTTGGCTTTTCAGGGCCACACCCATGGCATATGGAGGTTTCCAGGCTAGGGGTCAAATCAGAGATGTACCTGCTGGCCCATGCCACAGCCACAGCCACACGGGATCTAAGCCGCATCTTCGACCTACACCACAGTTCACGGCAACGCCAGATCCTTAACCCATATTCTCACGGATCCTAGTCAGTTCATTAACCGCTGAGCACGAAGGGAACTCCCATTCGTTTTTAAATTGTTACAAGTGACTACAACTAGAAGACCGCAGTTTGAAAACTATCATGTTGCAGGGCTGTTAAGTCTGCCAGTTAATTTCTCATGGAGTATCTATGGCCTATGAACATCACTGAAGGCTAACTGGTGACTCTTCTGACCTTCATCTTTTTCTCATTCACTAGCAACACTAGTTGCCATTTGCAATTAATGCCCTTACAGAGCCTGTTGCCCAAATTAGGGCGGATGATACACTATTTAATACATTTTCTTGATTAAAAGCAAATAATCTGATTATTTAACAACTATTTACTATTTTTGTTTAATTAAGCATTCTGTGGTCTTCTTTCCTAACAGCTCTACTTTAAGGATTTGTGTCTCTTCTAATCCCTACTTCTAGTTGTTGCCATAATAGTCCCACAAATATTTTATACCCCGGGTTTGATCATGTCCAGGGCCTTAATTTATGAAACAGAAAGCAACTATATTTCACAGACATTTTTCTTTCCCCATTCAAGAAAAAAATACACTGGGAACCTCTGGAAATATTTCAATGAAATAGTCAATTCTCTTTCAAGTTCAGAGATGAGTAACATTTTTTCACTTAAAAATTCTGCCTTTTCTCATTGATTGATGACAGTCTGACCTCTCTACCAGCCATTTTGGCTTCTAACTCCTTAATACCCCTGTATTTAATAGAATTTCAAAGAGGAAACATTCTTAAATCTTCTTACGTAATTTTATCTGCAATATTCTGAGATATCGCACTATTTCTTTCACTTGACTCAAATTTTCTCTTTCTGTTTCCTGAAAATAAGTTTCAATCTTTCCTTCTTTCTTTATACTTAAGAGTTAATCACATTTCGTACATGACCTAGTTCCTCTAGTGCTCATAAAAAGTTATTTGTTAATTTAATTAATCAAAGATTTAAATTTAGGAGTTCCCATTGGGTGCAGTGGAAACAAATCCCATTAGGAACCATGAGGTTGTGGGTTCGATCCCTGGCCTCACTCAGTGGGGTTAAGGATCTGGTGGGCCGTGAGCTGTGGTGTAGGTCGCAGATGTGGCCTGGATCCTGCATTGCTGTGGCTATGGTACCGGCCGGCAGCTGTAGGTCCAATTCGACCCCTAGCCTGGGAATCTCCATATGCCGCCAGTGGGGCCACAAAAAGAAAAAAAAAAAGAAAAAAAAGGAATTAAGTTTATTAATTAATCCAATAATCACATTAGCTCATTCATAAATTCATTAAATGCTTCATAAGTGTCCAAGGGCATTATATGATAAGCACAGGGTTGGGCACTAGAAAGTCAAAGACGACACAAAGTCCTGGCTCTCAAGGAGCTAATGATTCAGTGGAAGAAACAGTGTATCCTCCTTCTCCATCCTTGAGGTATTTCTCTCTTCATTCCTCTCCATTCTGTCAATGTAAGAAGTTCTTCAGCTTCTGGCAATAATTCTACTCCAGACTTACTTCCTATTGTTTTTACTCCTAACAATATCCTAAGGCATTTTCCCTGCCATGGGCCTTGAAAGGCAGTCGAAACTTCACTTCTTTATGTTATGCAATTCGTCTTTGCCCGTTTCTTCCTGTAACATCTTCTCTTGGCTTTCCCAAACTAATTACTATGTTGAAAAAACTTTGTTTTACACTGCCTTATAAAATTTGCTTAAAAGACTGTCTCACCCTCTTCTTGCCTAGGAACAAACAGTCTCAACCTGTTCATTTTCTCTACTGCTTTTTTAGGTTTCCTCCAAACATTAGTCTTCAAATAGCCTATGTTTTTGTTTATTATATACACATTTATCTATCTTAAGTTTATTTTTTATCAAATATTTCCTCCAAGTGCTTTGTTCTATGTGATTAAATTTAATCCTCACAGGTTGTTAATGGTATACACCACTATTACTCCCCTGTGAGAGATGAGGAAACTGAGACACAGAGCAGTGATGTGATTTGCTCAAATTTCCTTGACTAGTTGAAGGTAGAGCCAGGAGATAGAACCAAGTGGTCTGCTTCGAGACTGCCTTCCCTTATCCATTTTGCTATGCTGTCTCTACAACATAGGAGAGGCACCCTTTCTTAATTCCAGTACCCCCAAGAAAATCTTTCCATGCCCAACATCTACCCTGATAGTATTAGGGGGGAAAAAAAGGTTTCAGAAGTGGTTTCAGTAATCGCTTGGTTTCCCAAAGAAATAGACACAAACCTTCCCCTACAGGACTTCACAGGAAGTATTCTAAGACTTACAGATTTAAGCATATTAATACTAAATTCATCCTCTTAAGGCTGCCAAAAATGACACCCAGCAGAATATACTTAAAACTATCTTCTCTCTCTAGTTTGTATTTATCTGTTTTAAGCTTACCATTTTTCCTCTGCTACTCCTTGATTTTCCCTGAGTTTCCCCAAACTTTCCATGACTCCAGTCTATGCCCCATTTGTGTCCAGGGATTTTCTAAAATAACTGCGGAAACACATCATTGACCACTTATGGTGTTATTTCTCACAGTCCTTTATATACTAAATAGAATGATAAGTATCCTTTGCCTCTGTGGCAGTGACAACTGACACTCCCAAAATGTTAATTGGTGAGAATAATCCTGTTTACTTTAGCTTCTACAAAACTGACAACAAATCTTTCATTATTAACTTTTCATTTATAATTTCATCTATAATTTTGAATTCTTTCAATTATAATCAAGAGTTCCACAATAAAAATCTGTATGTGATCTCTTACTGACTTCAACAAAACATTTGTGTATAGTAAGTGGCCCCTTAAATTGTTTTATTCTGGATCCTCAACCATCTCAATATTCTTAATAACTGTGGGGTATTTCAGACTTGTCAAGTTTTGTGTTAAGGGTGAAACTTTTAGGCTATTACACACTGAATAGCATAACATCAGGTTGAAAACCAGATGGGCCCAAAATTCCTTACAACACTTGACCAATATTACTGATAATAGCAATATTAGAACCAAAACTCCAAAGTTTCATTTTAGTGAATTTTGTTTTACAAAATGTAGATCAATTAAAAAGCAAAGGCTTTTGACACAATGGAATACTATTCAGCCATGAAAAAGAATGAAATTATGCCATTTGTAGCCACATGGATACAACTAGAGACTCTTACACTAAATGAAGTAGGTCGGAAAGAGAAAGACAAATAATCATATGATATCACTATATGTGGAATCTAAAACATGGCACAAATGAACCTATCTACAAAACAGAAACTAACCACAGCCATAGAGAACAGACTTGTGGTTGCCAAGGGGAAGGGCGAGAGAGTGGGATAGACAGGGAATTTGGGGTTAGTAAGTGCATACTGTGACATTTAGAATGGGTAAGCAATTAGGTCCTACAGTATAGTACAGGGAATTATATCCAAACTCTTAGAATAGAACATGATGGAAAATAATGAGGAGAATATATATGTGTGTGTGTGTGTATATACATATATATATATGTTACATATTATGAGTTATGACTGGGTCACTTTGCTCTACAGCATAAATTGGCACAACACTAAATCAACTATACTTTAATAAAAATGTATTTTAACAAATGAAAAGCTTTTAAATTGAGTAGGAATTAAACATGTCATTGATTTCTATGGCAACATCTCCTTTCAGACATTACAAACCTTATTTTTGTTAGTTACCCAAATTAGATTTGATAAGTCTACCTAAAATTTCCCTCCTCTAGGGAGAGGTAATAATCAGTAAGTTAAGTTTTTCACTTTTACTGAAGAATTACTGAAACTATTCATTTCACGTTTTCACAATGCAACTTAGAAACACCATCATGGATTCAAAGCAATGGTGGTATAAAGCAAACAACGTGAAAATGTACAATAACATGTTTGATATAAAAACATTTAAGTACATTCCTTTACAGCCTGTGCTATTTGTATACAAACAGAAAATAGTCCTAGCTCGATACAAACTGCTGCCAATTATATGTAAAGGAAAATTATGTGCTTATATTCCCTCTATATTAATATTAAAATAAATGTCATAACATCATTTGTGCATCTGGACATCTTATCAAAGTAGAATATATTGTTCTAATGTACACAAAGGAATGCGTATGGTATCTCTGAGATGAACTTCTAATCCTCATCCAAGTATCAAAGTGATGACTGATGGATACTATCTTCACATTAAGTATAATCAAGTCCTTGGAACCCATTTTTATTTCACTCTTGGTTAGACCCTGTTCTTTTTCAAACCCTATTTTATATCTGGCCCTCTATTATCCTTTCTATTTCCACAATATTTTACATGATCCTCACAGAACTTGAAGATAATTTTTCTCTATAAAAGGTTATGGCAGGGAGAAAATAGATTGACTTACCCTGAAGTTTCAGTTTATTAACAGTCCTGTCTGCTAAAAAAGGTTTAAAAGTATCCTATTTAACAAGCACCTGCTATGGGCTGGGTACTTTCTTAGGTGTTGGGAATGCACAGGTATTGAGTTTGACAAGTAGACTGTCTTCAAGGAGCCATGAGTCTAGTGAAGGAGTCAGACTCATTAAGTAAATAAACAAAATACAATGTCATGAGTGCTCTAACAGAGGTCTGCATAAATAACATGGACATCCTAACAGATGGGCAACTGACTTTATTGGCCTGAAAATGGATGTCTCACCCAGAAAACCTGAGAACTGGATCTTCAAGTCTCTAGGTGAAAAATAAGAGGATCTTCCTAGGAGAGGAAGTAACACAGGAGACGGCATGGAGTTGTAAAGACCCAGGGCATAGTGACTCATCTGTTGTGGTTTTGGATCAGGGTTTATTAATTCAGACTATTAAGAGATGAGGATGAAAAGTGAATTATAGACGGGAGAGGGAAAAAAAAAAAAAACAACAACTCATGGTTACCAAAGGGAAAGGATAAACTAGGAGTTTGGAATTAACATATGCTACCATATATGAAATAGATAACCAAGGTCCCAATGTGTAACACAGGGGACTATATTCAGTATCTTTTAATAACCTGTGGAAAAGAATCTGAAAAAGAATACATGTGTGTGTACGTATGTGTGTGTATATATATATATACACACACACAGATATATATAGATAGATACCTGAATCAGATACCTGAATCACTTTGCTATGTACCAGAAACTAACAACATTGTAAATCAACTACATTTCACTTTTTCAAATTTTTTAAAGGTAAATTAGACCAATAATAAAGGAGAGTCACTCAAGAATTGTGAATAGTACAGTATAGCTTAGTCAAACCTGTATTTCTGAGGGATAATTGTGGCATTAATTATCACTAGGCTGGAGGGAGAAAAAAATGAACACAGGGAGAACTGAAGGGTATGTGTGAGTTAAAAATACAGAAGAATAAAATGCTTGATTTTTTTCTTTAAAAGAAAAGCTAAAAAAGCTGATGAAACCACATTCCCCTTTCAAACAATCTCAAATGTACTTTAGGCTCTAGTTTTGCAGCTCACAAACCAATACTTCTCAAACCCAATATGCATACGAATCAGCTGGGGATCTTGCCAAAATTCAGATTCTTATTCAGTTATGCGGGAGGGGCAGAGTAGGAACAAGATTCTGCATTTCTAACAAGCTCCCAGGTGACACCAATGCTACTAGTCCATGGACTACACTTTGAGCGGCAATGGCATGTTGAGTCAAGAAGATCATGAATTCATTTCTTTAAAAAAAGAGTCAGCAATGAAAAAAAAACAAAAACAAAAACAAAAACCTGAACATCACTGTTGATTAGGAGGCATATATCTCTTCCACTATCCCTTAAGAAGTGACATGAAACACTTGCTAAAAATCTGTAGTGAATAGCAAAAGATTCCAGCCACCTCTCCTGAGAGGTATGGTGCCTTCAAGGCCCAGAGCATAATACCCCCTGTAGATGAAACCTACTAATAGCTGCCATTTAAAATCTCTAATTTATTCCAGTCATCATATCAAAGTTCATATTTAGACTTATGTGGCCATTTATGATAGAAAGAAGAAATATCTGAAAGGTATGGGTTTTGAGCAGAGACAATTTTAATGGCTGCCACTGCAGTGATGCAATTTTAATCTTCTTTGTCACTGCCAAGAATTTATGGCATTAAGGCCCTCATTTAGTTTTATTAATTCAAATTTTACATGTTGGCTCTCTATCTAGAGCAGGACCATGGGTAAGGATAGTGTCTCAGTTCTCTGAAGCAGTCAACATCACACATACCAGAAAGGTAATGTGGGGAGGAAGATGTGAACAATAAATCTCGATTCTGAATGCTTTACTTTCCTTTAAAGGGAGCAACTTTACCTGGATTGCAAGTTCTCCTCTTATCATTTTCCTGGTGCACTGTGACACAGATGGTGTGAGGTAATTTTACACACTCCATCTAAAAGCATCCGTTCCCCTTTTCATTGACCAATCCATGCTGTTCACACAAAGGAGACATATTGGTGATTTATCTAGTGTAGTACAAATCAAGACTCAACAAAAGCAATTCATTCCAAATCAGGACCTAGCTCTGAGCTGGAGAAACTTAGATATCCCTTGATTGTTGTGAAAGCAATCACTATTTTTCTATCTTGTTTTTCTCCCTGCTCCACTAAAAGTAGTAGGGGAAAAAAGTGTTGGAAAGAGTTGAGGAAGTGAGAAGTTATAAAGTAGCAAGTATTTCTATCTCATTTGACTGAAACTACTTTAAGAAGTAACAAGACTGGGGAAAAATAAAAAATAAAATAAAGTTCCCTTAAGTACATAGAGTAACAATAAGCTATTCAGTTAAACTTGCAAAATCTTGGCCTAACCAAAAAAATTCATTTGCCATATTTTTATATAATTTATTTGCAACTGAACCACTTAAATAACATTACATGATACCAACTGCTTAGCTGGAACTTGTGAAGTATTCCTGGTATATAGTAATACTTTAAAAAGATGTTTTGTAACATAGAAAGCAAAATCGATGCTGGAAAAAAAATGTTCTTTTTGTTCTAGGGTCTGTGTTTGGAAAATATTGCCATGTAGCATTTACGGTAACAGCTGTACGGTTAAACTTTAGGCACAAACTGAACTGCAGAGGATCTGCTGCATAAATAAAATCCCCATGGCAACTAAATGTGCTACTAGATAACAGAGAAAAAAGGATTTATGTGTTTGCTGAGCTGTCTTGCCCTAAAGGAATTCTCCAGGCAAACGCAGGCCACCTGCCACATGTTATATTAAGCTCAGCCTTCTGGACTTATTTTCAAATCCACAGCAAAAAGGTCCAACACTACTTTTATTTGGAAGTTTCATTGTTCTTTATTCCCAGCCCCTCCAAAAATAAACAATTCATTTTTCAACTTGCCTGCTATATTTTGCCCTGGATACAAAAGATAATTAATGAATTTGTTTGTGCTCCTAAACATTTTGTTGATCTTACTGAAATAACAAGCATATGTATCACAAAAAGGTTTTTTTTTTTTAATTTGTAGATTCTTACAAAAAACTGTAAAGTTTTTTTTAAAAGCTGAAATATGTAACTTGCCTTCTCCAACATAAGGTAAACTATATGGGTGAAGAACAGTGGTTGATGTTTTAAAGACATGAAAAGGAGTAAAAGAGCAACAAGGACATTTTCTATGAATTTTTACATGTAAAATATTTAGTTACCTTCTTCCTGAAGGACAGTGGAGACTATAAACATTCTAGGACTTTGTTATACATAGCGGTATCAATGAACTTTACAGTAATTATTTGAAAATGCTCCTTTCTTTCTTATAAGTACATTTTCCCACCTTTAATTCCCATATCTAAAGATACTTGCTGATAATACTGCAATATGATATAACAACATTAAAGTACTTTTGAATATGTGAAAATAAAGTGTGCTACATAGTACTTGAACTGGGAGAGAGGAAAAAAAAAATTCATTATGTGGGAGTCATTCACCATAATTCCCTACAGGAAAATGGAGAATTGGCTAGAATATGCAGCTCCAAAATTTAAGTCTGTTTAAACTCTGATGTACATATTGCCCATCAAGAAATAATGACAGTTCCTGGAGTTCCCGTCGTGGAGCAGTGGTTAACGAACCTGACTAGGAATCATGAGGTTGCAGGTTCGATCCCTGGCCTCGCTCAGTGGGTTAAGGATCCGGCATGGCCGTGAGCTGTTGTTTAGGTCACAGACGCGGCTCAGATCCCACATTGCTAGGGCTCTGGCATAGGCCGGCAGGTACAGCTCCAATTAGACCCCTAGCCTGGGAACCTCCATATGCCGCAAGCATGGCCCTAGAAAAGGCAAAAAGGCAAAAAGACAAAAAAAAAAAGAAAAGAAATAATGACACTTCTTGACTATAAATAATCTTAACTATTATCTATTCGTCAGCCCTGACTAACTTGTAGAGATACTGAGGGCATAAACTTAGGCTATTTTTCCATTGTTTGATAAGGAAGTAAAAGGGGGAAATTAGTCAATTGACAGAGAAAAATGTCAAGGAAGATTTTGATACTAAATCATCATTTTCTTCCTTTCATTCACCTCCGGTGCTATGTATTGATGACAAAAATTATTTCAGCTGTTTAATAATATCAACAAAAGTATTAATTTTGATTTTACTAAATAAAATACAAATTTAAATAAGAAGGTTCTAATTTTGATAGGATTTTATTTGTTCTCAGAAATCTCTTGCCCTTATAGGTCGATTAGTATACATCATCATCTCAGGAATGAGCAAATCTCCAAAAAGGTCTTGATTTTGACAGAACACAAATTTAGCTACTCTAATAAAATTAAATCTAAATTACTATAGCACAACATGAAGGAAACACCATTAACACCAGACTCTTTCACAGACAACTCTTGCCATCCTGGTTAACACAATATTCTCAATAGCAAGGCTACTGCTTTGTTGAGATAGTAGATAATGAAACTCACAGAGGTAGCATCCTTAAATATGCTTCTCAGTCATCAGTTTCAGGTTAAACCTAGATCTAAACAATAGCTCTCAAATATAGTTTGTCTGCAACTGTCTTAGATTAGCCAAAATCCCCTTAGGCCTGGAACCACCTTTGTCACCGCTCCCTATCACAATATAAAAAGAATGCTGTAATACTAAAAATATCATTATACATTAGTTATATAAATTAGCAATGTATACAATCATAAGGAACATATATGTGATTGTATATTACAGAGCACTAACCTTTAAAACTTTCTAAAAATTCTTACTTATGAAATACTTTGGCTACAGGCTGTACACCAAAATACCACTTTCTCTTCCCAGGCATATAGTTGGTCTGTACGTTCCAGATGCCTTTGGAACTGAATGTGCCATGTGACTGAGTACCCACCAACAGAGTGTGGGCAGAACTATGTACTACATCTAGGCCTTGTCCATTAGAAGCTTCCCCCGATGATGCTACTTGCTCTTCTTGCTTCTAGCTAACTGGGACAGAGATAATACTCTATGATTCTTGAAGCCTGGCATAACTTCTTTCAGTTTGAGTCTCTGAAATGACTGGTAAAAACAGTAACTTCCTGTCCACTAATATGCACGGTGGAAAATTCTGAAAAGAAACGATTATGTTCAACTATTAAAAATTTTTACAGTTTGTTAGAGCAAGTGGCAGGCCCTAACATAACATTTATCTTGGTCATGTATTATCTTAAAGGAAAACATTCCTAAGCAGCCCATCAAATAAATTAGGGGGAAGTTATACATACACACATATTTATATACACACATATATAAATGATATGCATTTATGTGCGTATATGTGTGTGCATGTTTGCCCATTTATTTCAACAGTTATGTACATTTGATTCCTATTAGAACTACAACACGTGTTCATCTTGGAAAGTTTTTGAGGAAATTACATAAATTACTACACACAATTCCTAACAAGGATTAACTGCTATAAATCAAGAGTAGCTTCATAAGGAACATAAAGTAGCATGTATATTTTTTAACTTCTACATCATGAGCTAAGTCTTTATAGAGATGGTTCGGTAAAGTGTTAAGATGTTAAGCACTTTGAGGCTCAACCAGAAGGCTACCCTTACTGAGCAGACTTGTGTTTTGAATGATTTCCTCCAAAAATCCAATTAAAAGCACAACAATAGCTTATAAAAGATTTGGAACCTGACCTTTGTTATTGTTTTAAGGGGAAATGATGGTTTGGGGCTTTCCTATTTATGTATTTCAGATAATGGTCACCAAAATGTGACCACTCAAGTCCATTTGAGATAGACTTTTGGAGTCTACTAAAAATACAGAGGTCCTTTTAATAGAAAAGACATTTAAAGACTTTTTAAATTCTAGGAAATAGTCTTTAGCTTACAAATTAAGGAGCTAGGAGAAACATTTCTCCCAAACTCTGTGTTAGATTAAGTCACTGGACAGATGCAAATTACCTTCAGAACACTTTCCATATGTGTCTTAATTATAACCCACTCATCAGAAATTTCAAAAAAAAGTCAAAATTTCTACTAAAACAAATCCTTGATAGACTGCATCTAATATAACCAAGAGAGTAGAAACTATCTTTCAGAAAAACAGTAAAAAAAAAATGCTTTCAAAGTTATTTTCATAATCCAGAAACTCATTAGGATGATTTCTAAACAGCAGGCATTTCTCGGTTACTGTACTCAACCTCTGTTTGTGAAGACCTAACACCTTATAGGAAACACACTTTTTCATCATCACCTTGTTTTATCCTCCCAAAGAAACTGATGGTCCACCCTCACCTCAGACTCAGAAAAGACATCTTATGCCATCAGCATTACATGACCACTTTCTAAAATTTTTTTTTGTCTTTTTGTCTTTTTCCAGGGCTGCACCCACAGCATATGGAGGTTCCCAGGCTAGGGGTCTTAATTGGAGCTGTAGCCACTGGCCTACCCCACAGCCACAGCAATGTGGGATCCAAGCTGCATCTGCGAACTATACCACGGCTCACGGCAACGCTAGATCCTTAACCCACTGAGCAAGGCCAGGGATCGAATCCGCAACCTCATGGTTCCTAGTCCGATTCGTTAACCACTGCACCACGACGGGAACTCTCCTAAATTTTTAAAAATACCTATCATTGTAAGAGCTGAGAAAGAGCTGACAGAATTGTATACATGATCTTTCTTTCCCCACTGACACAGCACTGGGAAGAGCAGTCTGAATGGACAATATCTACCTTCTTGCTGATCTTTCTTTCTTTAAACTTTGAAACCTACTTTCTAATACTTGTACTGTGTAAAAATGGTTCTACCAAAAGTCCTAAATAACCCTCCAAAAGGTCAAACCCAACAGCCTTTTTTTTCAGACCACAGTCCTCAGGACAGTTGCTTTACAATATTAACCTTTTCCTTAATATACACAAAGCTCTCTGAACTAGACTAGGCCTTGGTAAGAATTCAATGTTAGTAAAATCGCTGTTATTATTATTATACAAATTCTATTCTCTCATGTCCTTGGAATAATAATCTTATTCCCTTCCACCCCTGATTGGTTTGTTGTGGTAATGACTACCCCCTTCCTCCTATGTTCTAAAGTCAACTTTTCCACAGTCTGTTTCCTTAGGCTTGTTTTCATTTCACTACAAATTTCTTCATCTTTTAACTACAGCATTATAATGTAGCCTAACATGAAAATAATTTCTACATGTTGCATATTCAACTGATAAGACTACTTTCATAGTAAAAGTTGCTTCCTCAATTTCTTGACTTATAATCCCGCTTAGCTTTCTCCCAAGCTATTACAAATGTAAAAGTGGATTTTGTCAGTAAGTAGAATTTAACATGAACACCACATATATATGATAAACCCAAAATATGCCTGCTAAAACTCTTATGGCTGCAGCATTAAGTAAATGTAAAGCTCAGACAGAGAAAGAGGTTCTCATTTGTTGATTTCATTTGTGTGATTGCATTTCTCAGTCACTACTGATGACTCTTAAAAAGTGTACCTCTTGAATAACTCATGAAGTTTGTCCCTCTAAGCCTTCTATAAGGCAGTAACCTCACCACCTTATTAATGCCTCACAGATTCTCAATAGCACAGCATCTTTCTGCTTGAAATATGATTTCAAATGTCTCTCTGCATATGTATCCCAGGAAGCAGTAGGAAAAAAAGCATGCCGAAAAGCATTACAAAGTTAGGGACTGTCCAGGCCTTTAACAATATTTTTTTAATGATTCAAAGAAAGTTCAAACTAACCCTTTTGATTTAGGAAACCTGTACATTAATGAAATATTAATGCAATAATGGAATATTGTTCCTGGGGATACAAATTATAAAGTGAGTTGCTTTGCTTTGTGGATCACTATGGCAAATTCAATCTAAGATGAAAATAGAACCATCTTGAAAATAAGTCTAACATTTCTTATGAAAGTCTAGATTCTTCAGTCCGAAAGTTCTGAGGCTGTACCAATTAGGCTATTTATCAGCTTCAGAACTATCCTTCGCTCAGCTAGTAGGGCCAGGGCTGAGACTCTGCAGGCTCCCTTCTGGTTCAAACAGGTGCTCCATGTTAGGCAATACCATAAAAGGCACCAAAGGGGAGAGTTCAAGGCTGAAAGGGGAAGGGATTTGCTCTCTGTGGGCTTCCTGGCCAGTTCCGTTAGCATCAACTCCACGGTGTCTCTTCACCCCAGCAGTGCCAGTTCAGAGCAACGGCAGCAGCTGAACACAGTTTGCTGTTCTAACACTGCAGGATCAGCCTCACTTCCTGTTTCAAACACCTGCAGGAAGTGATCAATGTCCCCTCTTCAGAGGCCCAACTTTCAGCTTCATGCGGTCTTTCTCTAACTTTTAAGTCTTACTAATTCCAACCTCTTCTCTTGTCCCCCAAAGTCCTGGTCACAGGACTCCCTTCGCACACTGTTACCTACATGATTGGTTAGTGGTCACATTTTACCATCTTAGTTACTAGCTAACAGCATGACCTAGTTAACTTTCTGTATTAAATTCTCTCCATTCAGAGGGGGTGGCTCCCATCTCCTGACTGGACTACCGATACAGAAATTTATGTAGCTCATTCTGTTTAAATTTCAATTTCCCAAAGTATATTCTAAGTATTATTAATGCTGTAAGATACTAAAAAAATTGAAAAGGACTTTGTGTTCAAAAAGGTTAGGGAAACAGTGCATCACAACCCACCCATGGTCTATTACTATGTAATTTAGCAATGAGAAAATTAAATCTTTTATAAAATCCCACCGTAAAAATGGCTTAACTCAAATAAGGCTGCAAGAAAGTTTCCAAACTTATTTCAGACTGGAAACTTTCTTTTAAATAATTCACATTAATATTGTGGAACTTGAATTCCATAGAACACACATTGGCAATGTTATTTGTCTTTGCTACTCATTTCATGTGTAACTTATAACCCTGTCAAATCTTTTTATATCATACAGGCAGATCATAAAACACTAGTCATACATTAAAATCTGTAAGCTCAATATTATTTTAAGTATTCAAATAAATATATACACATATACATGTAATCTTGATTAATATCTATGTTTCTACATATGCATATATAAGATATTTGTTAAATAATTTGGATATTATAATGATTAGGGTCTTGAAATCACTTCTGCTAAACAGAATTCCTTACTCAATGTATTGTAACCCTATCAGCAAAATAACATTATTATTGGGAACTCTTAGCCAGGACACAGAAATTGTCTTCTTACAAATCTGGTGTTCAAGCTGTATTTATATGTTTGTCTACTTGTATTTTTAACTATTAAAACTGACATCTGGGGTTAATAGATGCAGACTATTGCCTTTGGAAAGGATTAGCAATGAGATCCTGCTGTGTAGCACTGGGAACTACATCTAGTCACTTATGATGGAGCGTGATAATGTGAGAAAAAAGAATATATACATATATGTGTAACTAGGTCACCATGCTGTACAGTATAAAATTGACAGAACACTGTAAACCAGCTATAATGGAAAAAAAATCATTATGTAATTTAAAAAACTGACATCTGAGTTAGAGATAAAAGGTAGTGTGTACATGACTATTTTAATGTAAAAGTAGAGATTTTTATACTTTTATAAACAGCAATGCTACATAATGCTAAGGTCCATCCCAGTTTAATCTATGCTCAATAAAATAATCTAAAACAGAATCAACTTTATCATTATCTTTTGTGGCTCACCACAAGAAGCCCCAGGGTGCTCAAATATATAAACAAACATCCAGGATTCAATATATACCAGAAAAATCACATTACTTTCACAATATCTAATGCAGCATTTTACAAAAAATAAACTATATTGGAGTCTCATTTCAATATTTCCAGGTATGGCAATACCTGGATATTCTGCAGATTTCATTCTATTCATTCTGCAGATTTCATTCTATTCATTCTATGAATGTAATTTCCAGCAGCCATAATAAAGTGATAACTTTTCAGAGAATAACTATTAGATAGTGGGCACGGTGTTAGGGTTATAGAAATAACATCTTGAATTTTTACCAAAAAGTAAATAAAAACCAAAGACAAAAAGCCTGCAAACCTCATTAATATCACCCCCATTTTACAGATGAGTAAACTGAGGTTCAAAAAGTTTTAAGGCTTTCTTCTAAATACACGATTCCTATTTGCTAGAGATGGAATCTGTAACTCCATTCTAGCCTCATGCCCATTTAAGGAAGTACTCCTTCCGTGACACAATCCTCAACTCATATGGGTTTGAAAGTAAATGACGGGGGTAACATAGAGATGTTCCACTACAACCCAAAAATCAGTTCAGGCAATGTGTTTCTTTATTATTACTAGGAATAGTTTATTGGTCTTTGTAATAAATCAAATCAGGACTGTAAAGAAAACAATATAAAACAAAATCCTCTTCACAAACACATAAAAAAACAGTATGTTTTACTCTAACTTGATCTTTGTTAGATGCGATCACATAAAATACTCCACCAATAGATATGACAAATGCACTTTATATTTCAATGTGTCAAACCATTTCAGTGCTCTGAAACTATGTTGAAGCTGGCAGGCAAGCCGACTATATTAAATTTTTCTCTGGAATCGACTTCAATTCTAGACTGAATTATTGGAATTTTAGTGACCCTAAAAAAGGCTGTCAGAAATGATATTCAACACAGAGTTTTCAAATCTAATGCTCTATTACACATACTTCACATAAAATAATATAGTTTCAATATAAACATACCAGACAAAACAACATTCTATTTGTTCTTGTAATTTCGTACACTTTTTGATATTGATTTGCCGCAGCAGATTCTTAAATGTGCTTAGTTCTTAAGAGAAAACTCACAGACTATATTTTATACTTCAGTAGTTTGGTTATGATGCAGCTATAATATGTGCCCAAAATGTTTTTGTTTTTAAAACACATCAGCACAATAAACAGGTGGCTAATAACTATTAGCTGGTCTGAATTTTTGTTTTGTTTTGTTTTCTTTTCTTTTTCTTTTTTGGCCACCCTGTGGCACCTGGGGTTCCAGGGCCAGGGATCAGATCCATGGCAACACAAACTCTTTAACTCACTGTGCCAGGCCGGGGATCGAACCTGCATCCTAGTGCTCCAGAGATGTCACTTATCCCACTATGCCACAGCAGGAACTCCTGGATTTCTCAAAACTACTTTTTGTTTTGTGTTTTTGCACACATAACAAAATTGTCTTGAGTGATTTCCAGCCACACACAACCAATTGCACTGGGAGTCCAGCTGGCCATCAGCAAAAGATGAGATGGCTTATCTCCCTTCTCTAGTTCTAGCCGGAGGACAGGCATTTTTCAGTGCATGCAAGTCCTAAAAACAGGAATTTACAGAACAATTCAATCTTGAATTTACTCTTTTTTTTTCTAAGAATTAAAAACATTGGGAACACATCTATATTTTTGCACTTTACTCCTGTGGCTTGCTGCTTTACACAATACCAATACCATGTTCCTGGCAAAGAACATTCAATCGCAGTAAGTGTTCATGTAAGCAAAGTGAGAAATAAAGAAGCCAGTTTGCTAAGGCCTAAACATATCGATAAACTTATACTACTTTGTGAAAATATATTTTTCTACTGAATGAAGCCACAGCTGGGCATCTAACTTGATCTTTGGGTTCTCTAGCCCTATGGCAGAAAAAAAGGAGCCAGAAAGAATCTCATAGTAAAGACTGCAGCTCAAAAGCAGTCCTGGTAAAATCCACAGCTGTATCCTGGTGGACAGGGAGCACCCACCTGCAGCCTTGAACTCTGCCCAAAGGCATCAGAGAAACTGATGACACAGTGGCCAGTGCCATTTAAATGAAAGTGATAGCCAAAGGTGCCCAACCCACTCTT
Source organism: Phacochoerus africanus (assembly GCF_016906955.1). Lineage (NCBI taxonomy): Eukaryota > Metazoa > Chordata > Mammalia > Artiodactyla > Suidae > Phacochoerus > Phacochoerus africanus. Next base: position 67,841,972 of record NC_062552.1, read on the forward strand.
GAAAGTAAATGCAGTTAACGAAGCAAGCACACACAGAGGCAAACACGCACTTATTTTCAGATGGAGCATTTTAAGATATGCATTTTATTCATAGAGATGAGAGAGAAAGAGTCTATCTGGTTTGGTAGCATTCCCAACTGTAATACTAGGATACTGTATGGTATTCTCAGTTTTATAATATTTTATTGTGTGAAACAAGACACACTTTTTAGACTCCCTGTATATTAGCCCTGAGGTAAGAAGATCATTAATACCTGCCTTTTCAAATTATTTTCCAGAAATAATCTTTAAAAATTAGATGATCATCACCATTCCCTTACACTTAAGTAACAGCTTTTCTCTTCATTTATGAGCAGTCTCCTGTGGCAGTTTGAGTCACAGTCACGTTCCTATTTTTTCAAAAGATTCAACTGCTTAGCCAAATGATTTTCCAATGATTTGTTTCTTCTTTTATTTACTTTGATCGACAAACATCTGATAAACAGCAATCCTAAAAATTTATCTGTAGTACAGTTAGGATCAGCCTGGATCACAAATACAGGATGAATTTACACTGAATTTGAAAACAGATCTGAGCTGACAAGTTAGCATTTTACAGTGGGTTCGGTGGAAGGAAAAAAAAAAAAAAAACATTTATTTTGCATTCCTGCTAGTATTCATGGAACAATGTTGGCAGTCAATTAATGGACTACAGGTAAGGATAGACTTACTTCCCTCAAAATAATGTCCATTAGCTTTAGAAATTAAGACTAGTTTTTCTTCCAAAATAACTTCCAAAGTTTCACAAAGGGGAAGGAAAAGTCTATATTGGATGGGTATGTTCGTGCATCAATATAAACAACTATCTTCAACAAGATTTTGGCATCTTTGGTTGACTTTATCTCATGTAACTATTCTAAAATCACCATTGACAGAGCCAATATAGCTTTGATATCCAGCCTTCCAAGAAGAAACAATAGACCTCTTTCCCCATCTCATCTATTCCTTAATGGGAATAATCTGACACTAGTCACACAAACTAACAAAGCAGCAGCAGTCTGAGCCATATCATTACTAAACTATTTTCAACTAAGATTTGTTTTTGTCTCAGGGGCATGATTTTGATTAATTTTTTCCTAAAGAACAATCCAAGTTCAATGTGTATGCCTGCATTATTAACACAGCACCAACTGCTACAACTAGCACTAACTCGGGACAAGGAGTTGTTTTTGCTGTGCCTTAGTAATCCATGTAATCTAACTGAAATATTTATTTAAGACCAGATAGAAAACACTAATAAGTAGTTGGATATACTGTTTGGATCCTGCAGGTGACTTCAGAACTGAACATGCTGCTTTCCACGTCATAGACATAGACATAGACATTAGAAAGGACAGATTGTGTCAACCACTACCATCGTGGTGGTTCCTTCCTCTATTTCTTACTACGTTTTTGTTACAGTTTTCTTTTCTTTAAAATTGAGCAAAAGGGTCATACTTCAGGGGCATTTTTTGAGAGTATATTTTTCCAGGGAGCTTTATTAAGTAACAGAATGCAGTGTCTGCATTAATATGATTATTTGCAAAATAAATGAACTAGATTTTTATCTTGGCACTTAGAAAACTTGACTGTACTCTAATTTGTATGATGTTATGACTAGCCTTTTTGTTTGTTTGTTTGTTTGTTTGTTTGTTTTTAGGGCTGCACCTGTGGCACATGGAGATTCCCAGGCTAGTGGTCAAATCAGAGCTATAGCTGTCAGCCTACGCCACAGCCACCGCAACATGGGATCCGAGCCATGTCTGTGACCTACAACACAGCTCACAGCAACGCTGGATCCTTAACCCACTGAGCAAAGCCAGAGATCGAATCTGCATCTTCATAGGTGCTAGGCAGATTCATTAACTGCTGAGCCATGACAGGAACATGACTAGTAATTTTTAACCTTTATATTTCTTATACAAACATACAGGCTACTGAAAGCAAACACACACACACACACACACACACACACACACACACACACACACACACACACACACACACTTCTCCAAGATGCATCAGTGGCTTTTCACATCATAAACTGCCCTCTAGAAGCATTCCTAGGTTAGGTAGTAAAACCTCCCTAAGTACCACCAACAAAGCAACCTTCACTATCATTGCTAACATGCTTCGTGAATACCTATCTGCATCTTCATACACTGAACTGGATCTACAAAGTCAAATAAACCAAACAAGAGAATGGGACCATATTTTTTTAAATCCATCCCAAGTGCAAAACATACTCAATTGTCTGATAAATTGGTTAAAATTGGTGCTACTAGAATTGAGTCACTAAAGAGTTTATTTCTGTCACCATATTAACTGTGTCATGTAGCAACTGCACCTAATGAACTTAATGTGGCTTATGGCCATGCACTGCTTCCTCTCAGAAACAAAATCTAAATGCTCCCAAGCCCAGCCAACTGGCATCCAATACTCTTTCAGTAGAGACACACAGCACTAAGGTTCCATTCTGGCCTCTGGCTAATGTATTTTTATTGCATGTTTTCTCTAAATGTAAGATGTTTGCACTAAAATGCCCAGCAGCTTTTAAAAATAAAAAGAAGCATAGAAGAAATCTGTGGTTGGTTTTTGACAAGTTCACTGCACATAAAATTTCTACAACTCATGACAGAAAGGTTGAAGAGGAGTCACAAATAAGATTAATCACAAATGCAGCACCTTATGGACTTTTACCCACATGAACTGAAATGGAATCATTCTCAGAATTAAAAGCATCATGAAAGGAAAATAAGAAGTGGATTTTTAAAATCACTATGACACTTCCATAAATTTCTGGAATGATACTAAAGTCACACTGCAATTCTCAACTCTACTTGATGCTCAAGGACCTTCTTATAAGTGGAAGTGTTAGAACAAGGTCCTTCTGATATTTACAGAAATGTACCTGTGATACACTGAGATGCAATGTTGACATTATAGTGAGTCTGCAATGTAGCTGGATACCTATATCAATTTTGTACACTGTTCTGCAGTTTTGCCTTCTTCCTTTTGTGTTCCTTGCTGAAGGTAGATTCCATAAGATTTGGTGGGTAAATTTGAGATCTTCTTGTCAACAGCATGTTTAAATTTCAGAGAATTTTCTCTAAGTGTGCCCCCTTCATCATTTCTGCCAGAAAGGAATATTTGCCCAATATTGCTCCTGCAGCAGCTCTTTCTTTGTGGAGCTCAAAAGGTACAGCTTCTCAATGCATATCTAAATATGGTGATCACTCCCCCCTCCACCTCCAAAATACAAGAGTCTCTGGACAAAGCCACCCTCAGGTTTTCCCCATGTGGACTGGAGCTAACCTCTAGGTTATGCTATCCCAACTCCCTTCTTTCTACCCAATCCCTCTCAACAGAGCCAAAGCTCGGCTCTTCAATGCCTGAGCAGGACTGACCTCAAAATAAAACTTTAAAAGTCTAAAGCTAAGGCAATTAAAATTTCAAAGTACAAATAAATCTTGCCAATTGCTCTCTGGCAATATCTTCAAGGATGCTATTTCTCTACAAGCGATCATCACCATAAATGCTATTTAGCACCCGTTAGCCCCAAGGACATGAAAGCTTGTGAAAGCCTAAACATATAGGATAAATTCAACTTTGCAGTAACAGCCCTTAAGTAAACTCAGCAATGAAATAATGGACTGAACTGCTCTGTGTTAAAAGGTTGATATCAAGTCTGCAAAGGGCAATGGCAAAGCTGTCATGTCCACCGCTTTCAGGTGAGATCTTGACATAGCCAAGAAGAGGTCGAACAGAACAGGCTCTGAGACTGCCAAAGCTCCTGAGAAAGTAGAAGCGTCAGGAGCTCTACTGACCTTTGTTGGGCCAGTCCCCAGAGGAAAACAGCATTAGCAATAGGCAGGGGGAAAAGGCTCCTTTTTTTTTTTTTTTTAGGGCCAACGGAGTAGACTGATAGTGAACTAGGTGTAAGTGGAAAGGTACTCCATTTGTCACTGATTTATAGGCCTGACTGTTGAATCAGGGCACATGGAAGTTACTTCATATCTCCAATGTCTGACCTGAATTTTCATACATAGAACACATTCCTCACCAGGTGTTGGTACTTTTAGGATTTCCTTTCAGCTCAAGTTCCTTGTAAGTGTATCAGTACTACAATTAATAGATACTTACAGACTACTAAACTGCAGGATGATAACTTGCCATGCAAAATGGCCATTTACACACACACAAAAGTGAAGTTAGGTGGCTACCTTGGTAAATCAGATTTGGAGTTAAGGGGTGGTGGGGACCAAAAATATCTATATGACTGATGTAAGTGGTCTCTGATTTGAATCCAAGCCTGTCTTAAGAAAAACTGTCAAGGGCACACCCTCAGGAGCCACCCCCTCCACTGTTGGGGCCACCTTTCCCCCCTTTTCCCCACATGCATTACCATTCTCAGCAGTGCGGGCAGCATGAGCTTCATGACACACTTGCTGTGTCCTTCCTATTTAGCTAGTCCAGGGGCTCATGGTGTTGCCTTAACTGTCTCCCTCCTAGATGGTAACCCAATAAACATAATACAAGACCTAACATCTACTGGGCACTTACACAGTTATTCACTTAGTCTCCAATGCAGTCCTATAAATTAGTTTCTATTTTTATATCTATCTTACAGATGCAGAGGCCAACACTCCAAAGGCTAAGAAAGTTGTTCACAGCCACAGGCTAACAAGAAAGTTACAATTTGAACATGGGCTTTTTAATGGATCTGAACACTGCACCACCACTGTACATGGTTCTATATGGCAGTTGTTTTTTCCTAGCCCTCTTCCTTTCTCCCTCATTCTTTCTCCAGAAATCAATCCTCATTTGTGCACTATATTCTATCTCTACCTAGTTTTTCTTTATTGTCCCAATGGGAAACAATCTCAAAAACACATCCACAAACATGTCCTAATAGCAGATGAGCACATGGAAAATGGCCCAAGAAGGGAAAACAATTAAGAAGTTGATTCAGGCAAGAGACGATGGTGACATGAGATAGGTTATTACAGTGGAAATGGAAATCAGTGGAGATTTGATCACTATTTAGAAGATACTATCACTGGGGTGTAGTGCCCAATTGAATATTGGTAAGAGACAATGAGGGTGGAAGGACTAAGAATGATGCCTCAGTGTATGGCTAATAAAACTGAGGAAATGGTGCTGCTGTATATTGAAATAGAGAAGAAGAAAGAAAGATTTTAGCAGGGGCTAAAGATTTTAGTTGTGGAGTTAGGTCATGGTGACTGCTGGACTTTCCTGACAACAGGATGTTGGATGAATATGCCCAAAGCTCAGGAGAAATGGGACAGTGACATAAATGCAGCCATATTAAGCATAATAACATGAGCTATAGGAATGAATGGTATTGGCCCAGACCCCATAATTTAACTCTGGCTCTAATTTTAGGTATTTATTCCACCAAGAATGTCAAAAGGCTCAACCAGCAACAAGCTTTCTGTACCTGATCAGTGTGTCATAAATCTTCTTCTAATAAATTATATTCCTAAAGTAATTGCCTCATAAGAGAATACACAAGTTTAAAGACACAATTTTTAAAATCTTTAAAAATACTTTTTCAATATCTAGTCACTTGTGCTGAAACATGATGGAGGAAAATGGGAGAAAAAGAACATGAATATATATATATGAATATATATATATACACACACACACATATATATGAATGACTGGGTCACTTTGCTGTACAGTCAAAATTGACAGAACACTGTAAAACAACTATAATGAAAAAAATAAAAATCATAAAAAATTTAAAAAAATATTTTCAATTGCTAAGTATACTATCAATAAACCCCACGCTGCAATTCTCTATTCAGGTTTTACCATTTTAAGTTACTGCTGTTCATATGTTGCTTTCTGAATATCTTATCTATTGAAAATATACCTATGCTCTCTCTTCCTGTAAGTTATACACGTATTTTTTAAAAGTAAGAATTTGCAGCTTCTCTTTCTTAAAGAAACCTGCTAAGAGTCCCAGTAACAAGATAGCATTTTTTTTTAACTTATAGGGCATCTTATAAATTGAGAAGGAGCAAAGGCTTAAACTGGTATACATTTTAAAATACTCAAATGTTAGATATTGGCAAGTGCATTTGTGTTCATGTGGGTGCATGTTTGCCAAGTGTGTGTGCACGTGTATGCATGGTGCTGGCATGTATGGCAAAATCGATCTAGGGTCTAACTATTTCAGTAAGAATTAGTCACATGATTCTGAACACTCCCTAACTAGGAACACTGTATTACAATTTATTACCTTACTGATGACCCTTCAAATGTAATAAAGAATCCAGTAAATCAGAATAATTGATAATTCAGGGTCATTTAAAGTTCAGCTTCACATTATGTAATAATGGGAAAAAATGTATCGAGGTAAACATTTACCTTCACACAGAATGATGTATTTCAGCACTTTGCAAGTACCCATTTATAATCCACAGCAGAAATACAATGTAACCAGAGACTGGAATTTGGGGCTGGTATTCTAGCGTAATTAAAAATAATTCCCACATTTATTAAAACTGAACCTAACTGCTTATACTGTAAAATTCAGATCAGGGGATGATATGCTTTAAAAGTAATTTATGTTCCAGAACTTTCACTAATTCAGACTGACATAGCTTCCAGGTAATTCATACTTGTGAGTTTTTTAAATTAAATACTCAAATCAATAGCATTATATTTGTTTATTAAAATTGAATGAGCAAAATACCTAAGTTTACCAAAAGTTTTATTTTACCTCTTGCAATATAAGTGAGGCTACAATTGCCCAGGTAGGTTTTTCTATTATGAGTAAAGCAATAGATGCAATTATGTATCAATAACTTTAAAAAATGACTCTGTAGATGAATTATTTGCATAGTTCAGAATGCATCTGTCCTGTGAGGTAAAATTAAGTCTTAAAATAGTCACAGTTAAATTTGTTAAGAAAAGTAGCTCAATTAATTAATGGGTGATTAAAAAAAGCCTCTCCATTGCAACCGTGTATCTTAAAATTCCAGGGAAAATGAAATTAGTGGTTTAAAGCTGAAGTGAATATTTAGCATAGGAAAAACTACCTTCCCATTATTAGCCTCAATTCAGAATGTTTAAAATTCTGATTAGGTGATCAGAAAGGATCTGGATGGAGGTCATTTGTAAATCAAATTACCCCACTCAAAACCCAGATAAAAGCATCACTACGAGCACTGACCACTGCAGATCATTTCACAAGGACAAAAACATGACTCATCTGTGGAGCTCTATGGACTTATCTCAAGATATTTAATATTTAAAGCTCTTTGTAGACTGTAACCCATAAACAAAATTTATTAATTGCTTTGTTATCAAGGACAACAAAAAGGAAAAAAGTAAATTTCAGAAATCTAATCATTTCTTCAGGGGAGTAATTATCTGAACTCAAGTGACTGCAAATACAAGAATCTAAGAGTATACGCTGAGTAAAGGCATAGCCCCTGCTAACCTACTAGGGATTTCCCACATTTCTTAAGACAATTAAAAAAACTAATTATTCTTAGATACTTAGGTGAGTACACACTTAAGTACATAATCCAAAATATCTGTTCTTCCCATTTTGCTTTTTCCCTGTAATACGTGTCTCCCAACTATCCCCTGGATTGAACATCTTTTATCCATTTATGCATCTTGTACTACATGTTGTCCTTTTAGTGTAGTTCCTGAGCTAATTATAAATACTATTTAGTTTTGTTTAATTTAGAAATTTTGAAATCAGAGGAGAGATTTTTTTATACAAAACACGTTCAAAGGCTAAGCATCACAATTTCCTAGTGCCGCTTCTTTACTTTCAAGCTTTATTTTTCCTTTACTGTATGTAACATAGAATCTAAAAGTCAGGGTTCTGAACCTAAGGTTCACAGGATCGTAGGATGGATTTGCTAGTCATTGAGTCTCCTAAAATACATGCAGCATTTTTTAAGGATGTTAAAAAAAAGAAAAAAACATGCCAAAGGTAAGTAATATTAAGAAATTCACAACTATCATCAGATTTTTAAGAGTATGTTCTCAAATTTAGTATACCAAATGCATTATGGTACTAAATGTTATGCAAATCACGATACTTATGTATACTATAGTCCTTGTTAAAGCTGAGCAGCATCACATCACAGTAGGTCCAAGCAGCAGAGACGCCCTTGCTCACCTGCCAGCAGCACATACTGCAAACTCAGAGATGAGTAAATTATCCAGGGCCTCCCTCAGAGAACCCTCCATTTTCCCAGACAGAACTTCAGGATCTGAGCTGAGCTGGACCTAACACTGTCTACCAGGGCTTTTGTGTCTCCTCTGAGAGATACAGCTTTATGCGCACAGGGCTTGACTGCTGAAACATGGATTGACTCTCAGTTCCCCACATCGCTGTCGACCGGGCATCTTTGTGCAGCATACACACTGCACAATGGACATTGGTCGCAGGTCTCAACTTGAAAAACAAGACATAACTTGACACCAGTTTTCATGTCCCCTCACTCTTGAGACAAAGGGGAAACCACCACCAATTTATACAGTGTCAATGATTTTATTTCTAAATCAGTCTCACCAGAGAGACTTAACCTGCATTGACCAAGTTAGGTAAAATATGGAAAGTCTATTCTGATGAAACTGATTTGTTTCATATTCTTTAATTTAAATTACATAGCCATTGTCTTTGGTAACTTATTCTTAGTTTATTGTAGCTATTATAAATAGAGTTCAAAATCAAACCTTGTCTAAAACCCACATTTGCCTACATATGAACTCTGACTTCTGATTCGCAGTTTCTTAGAAAGGTTGAGTATTGAAATAACTAGGCAAGTGTCCAGCATGGTACCAGCACAGAGTAGGTAGTCAACATACAGCATTCACCACTGTTACTGTCATCATCGTCATCATCTTTGGACCAAACATCTGCCATTTATAACTGGATTCTCTGTAATCCTGTATTAAATGTGGGAAAAACAGTCTATAAAATACTGAAATTAAAATTGATATTGGGCCCACACATGTGGCAACCTATTTTATGACAAAAGCAACACCACTGGGAGAGGAAGAAGACAACACCAGCACAGTAAATGGTGCTAGACTATTTAGATACCCATATGGGCCCTGACTTCATGCCATACACAAAAATAAATTTCGAAGAGGTTGAGATCTAAAAGGGTTTTAAAACCAAATACATATCACCGTCTTCATGATGCTTGAGTAGGCAAAGATTTCTCAAATAGAACACAAGTATTTCTAAGTAGGAAAAAATATAAGTTTTACTAAAGGGAAGAATTCCTATTCATGTATAGACACAAAAAAAAACTGAAAAGGAAATACTCAGAGAGAGAGAGATGATATCTGCATCTATCAAAGAGATGTATATCTAAAATATATAAAGAAATCTCATGAACTAATTTTTGTGGCAGATAGATAACCCAAGAGAAAAAAAAATTGGACAAAACACTTGGATAGGCAGTTCACAAAAGTGAGGTAGCTCTTGATACTCACTAGCCACTCAACTTCCAAAAATGTGTTCAACTGTAATGGTCATTAGAAAATTATAAATTAAAAGCACAATACACACATACCAGAATAGCTAAAATTATAAGACAGAAAACAAGTGTTGGCAAAAATACACTGGAATTCTCTTATATTGCTCATGGGTGTATAACTTGGTACCCTCTGACTGAGCAAAGAGGTGTCTAGGTATATGCTCAGCAGAGATAAGCACATTACCATAAAGACACGTACAACAACATCAATACCTAAACTATTAAAAATCATTCAGATATTCTCCAAGACTCAAATGAATAAACTATAATACATTCTCAAAATGAAACACCACATAGCAATGAGAATGAACCAAATACAGTGATAGATAAACGTACTACTAAATTTTGCAAATGCAATGCTGAGCCAAAGAACTGACTCACTTTGTTGTACAGCAGAAATTATCACAATATTGCAAATCAATGATATTTCAATAAAACTTGAAAAAACGCAGAAAAAATATTCGAGGCAAATCTATGGAGATGACAGAATTGTTCTTGATCTTGATTGTGGAAGTAGTTACATTCAAGTATGATGGTATCAACACTCAAAGAACTTCACACTGGAAAGAGAGGATTTCACTCCATGTATATCATACCCTGGTGAAAATACAACCTTAAAAAAAACAGTCAAACATAAAGAATGCATACTGAATGATTCCATTTATATGAATTTCAAGAACAGGAAAAACTAATCTATGGTGTTAGTACACACAATTATTCTTAGAGAGGAAAGAAATATGACTTAAAGGGACATAAGCATGTCTTCAAGGTGCTGATAATGTTTTATTTCTTGATTAAGGTGTTGATTATATACAGGCATTACCATTTTTATGTCAAGCTGGAAGAAAAGTAGTTAACATAAGTTTTGGGACATTAAACAAGTGACAGCAGAGTTCCAGATGAACATCAAAGTGACATTTAAAATCTTCCTCAGCAGTGAATCACACAGTTGAACACTCAGAGAAGAAGCTGAAGAGCTAAGCTTAGGGGTGCCACTGGGGAGACATCCACGGTCATGTATGTTCCACATGGAAGGTGACTGTGGGAATTCTGCCTTTCATGCACCCTTGCAGCCATAGATATAGAATTCTTAATCTTATTAACTGCTTATTTTAAGAGTGCATACAATCATAATAGGAGACTTTAACACCCCACTCACATCAACGGACAGATCCTCTGGACAGAAAATCAGTAAGGCGACAGAGATCCTCAAGGACACAATAGAAAAGTTAGACAATAGCAAAGTTAGACTTTATCGGCACTTTCAGGACATTACATCCAAAAAAAAACAGAATATACATTCTTCTCAAGTGCACATGGAACATTCTCAAGAATTTATCACATTCTGGGGCACAAAGCTAACCTCAACAAATTTAAGAGTATAGAAATTATTTCAAGTATCTTCTCTGACCATAATGGCATGAAACTAGAAATCAACCACAGGAAAAGAAATGAGAAGAAACTTACTACATGGACACTAAACAACATGCTACTAAAAAACCAATGGGTCAATGAGGAAATCAAGAAGGAAATTAAAAAATACCTCGAAACAAATGATAATGACACAACCACTAAAAATCTATGGGATGCCACAAAAGCAGTGCTCATAGGGAAATTCATAGCAATACAGGCCTTCCTCAAAAAAGAAGAAAAATCTCAAATTGACAACCCACCACCTAAATGAATTGGAAAAAGAACAAAAAAATCTAAAGTCAGAAGAAGGAAGGAAATCATAAAGATCAAAGAGGAAATCAATAAAATAGAGATTCAAAAAACAATAGACGAAATCAATAAAAACTTTGAAAAAGTAAATGAAATTGACAAATCTCTGGCTAGACTCACGAGGAAGAGGAGAGAAAATACCCAAATAAACAAAATAAGAAATGAAAAAGGTGAAGTCACAATGGATATTACAGAAATACAAAAAACCATGAGAGAATACTATGAACAACTGTATGCCAACAAATTTGACAACCTAGAAGCAATGGACAACTTTCTAGAGACTTCAGCCTGCCAAAACTGAATCAAGAAGAAACAGATCAACTGAACAGACTGATCACTAGAAATGAAATGGAATATGTCATAAAAACACTCCCTACAAATAAAAGTCCAGGACCAGATGGCTTCACAGGTGAATTCTACCAAACATACGAAGAGGAACTTAACCCATCCTCCCAAAAGGTTGAAGAAGAAGGAACACTCCCAAAGACATTCTAAGATGCCACCATCACCCTAATTCCAAAACCAGACAAAGATACCACCAAAAAAGAAGACTATAGGCCAATGCCTTTGATGACTATAGATGCAAAAATTCTCAACAAAATTTTAGACAACCGAATCCAACAACATATAAAAAAGATCATACACCACGACCAGATGGGATTCATCCCAGATGCACAAGGATGGTTCAACATACACAAATCAATCATCATACACCACATTAACAAAAGAAAAGTCAAAAACCACATGACCATCTCAATATATGCAGAGTAAGCATCTGACAAAGTACAACATCCATTCATGATGAAAACTCTTACCAAAGTGGGTATAGAGGGAATACACCTTTACATAATTAAAGCCATTTACAACAAACCCACAGCAAATGTAATACTCAATGGAAAAAAGCTGAAAGCCTTCCCACTAAAATCTGGAACAAGACAAGAATGCCCATTCTCACCACTGTTATTCAAAAGAGTACTGCAAGTCCTATCCACAGCGATCAGACAAACAAAAGAAATAAAAGGCATCCAAATAGGAAGAGAAGAGGTAAAACTGTCACTGTATGCAGGTGATATGATACTATATATAGACAACCTTAAGGACTCAACCCAAAAACTACTTGAACTGATCAACAAATTCAGCAAAGTAGCAGGATATAAGACTAACATTCAGAAATCAGTCACATTTCTGTATATTAACAATGAAATACTAGAAAAGGAATACAAAAATACAATACCTTTTAAAACTGCACCAAAAAAACATCAAATACCTGGGAATACACCTGACCAAGGAGGTAAAAGATTTATATGCCAAGAACTATAAAATATTAGTCAAGGAAATTAAAGAAGATGTAAAGAAATGGAAAGATATTTCATGATCCTAGGTTGGAAAAATTAATATTGGAAAAATGGCCATACTAACCAAAGCAATCTACAGATTCAATACAATCCCCATCAAATTACCCACAACATTTTTCACAGAACTAGAACAAACAATCCAAAAATTTATATGGAACCACAAAAGACCCAGAATCGCCAAAGCAATCCTGAGAAACAAAAGCCAAGCAGAAGCCATAACTCTCCCAGACCTCGAGTAATATGACAAAGCCACACTCATCAAGACAGTGTGGTACTGGTACCAAAACAGACATAAGGACCAATGGAACAGAATAGAGAACCCAGAAATAAACTCTGACATCCATGGTCAATTAATCTTTGACAAAAGAGGCAAGAACATAAAATGGGAAAAAGACAGTCTATTCAGCAAGAATTGCTGGGAAACCTGGACAGCTGCATGCAAAGCAATGAAACTAGAACACACCCTCACACCATGCACCAAAATAAACTCAAAATGGCTGAAAGACTTAAAGATAAGACAAGACACCATCAAACTCCTGGAAGAGAACATAGGCAAAACATACTCTCACATCAACCTTATGAATATTTTCTCAGGTCAGTCTCCCAAAGCAACACAAATAAGAGCAAAAATCAACCCATGGGACCTAATCAAACTGAGAAGCTTTTGCACAGCAAAGGAAACCCAAACGAAACCAAAAAGACAACTTACAGAATGGGAAAAAATAGTTTAAAATGATGCAATGGACAAGGGATTAATCTCTAGAATATACAAGCAACTTCTACAACTCAACAGCAAAATAGTCAACAACCCAATGGAAAAATAGGCAAAAGACCTGAACAGACAGTTCTCCAAGGAAGATGTACAGATGGCCAACAAGCACATGAAAAATTGTTCAACATCCCTGATTATTAGAGAAATGCAAATCAAAACTACCACAAGATACCACCTCACACCAGTCAGAATGGCCATCATTAATAAGTCCACAAATAACAAGTGATGGAGGGGTTGTGGAGAAAAGGGAACCCTCCTGCACGGTTGGTGGGAATGTAAGCTGGTACAGCCACTATGGAGAACAGTATGGAGGTACCTTAGAAATCTATACATAGAACTACCATATGACCCAGCAATCCCACTCTTGGGCATATATCTGGACAAATCTTTCCTTAAAAAAGACACATGCACCCACATGTTCATTGCAGCACTATTCACAATAGCCAAGACATGGCAACAACCCAAATGTCTATGAACAGATGATTGGATTAGGAAGATGTGGTATATATAGGCAATGGAATACTCCTCAGCCATAAAAAAAGAACATAATAATGCCATTTGCAGCAACCTGGATGGAACTAGAGACTCTCATGCTGAGTGAAGTAAGTCAGAAAGAGAAATACAAACACCATATGATACCACTTGTATCTAGAATCTAATATAAGACACAAACGAACCTTTCCACAGAAAAGAAAATCATGGACTTGGAGAATAAGACTTGTGGTTGCCAAGGGGGAAGGGATGGGAGTGGGGCAGATTGTGAGCGTGGGGTTACTAGATGAAAACTATTGCCTTTGGAATGGATTAGCAATGAGATCCTGCTGTGTAGCACTGGGAACTATGTCTAGTTACTTATGTTGGAGCATGATAATGTGCAAAAATAGAATATGTACATGTATGTGTAACTGGGTCACCATGCTACAGAGTAGAAGAAAAACTGTATTGGGGAAATAATTTTTTTAAAAATACTTGGATTAAAAAAAAAAAAAAAAAAAAGAGTGCCAGGCTATGGGTATGGGCTCACAGTAAACAAAAAAGCAGTACAAGCAGTAAGTAAAAAAAAATGAAAAGTAAAATTTAGATTACATCTTTAGTCCAACTCTATCATTTTCCCTACGAGGAAAGAGAGGCTCGAGAGACTTGGTAACGTGCACAGGTCACAACTTTGATGAAGGAAAAGACCTGAGGTAGAAGCTTGGGCTCTTGATTCATGCTTCAGTGCTAAAACCCATTCATAGCTCTCACTTTTAGTGTCTTAACAACTAGCTTGAGTTTTTTTTAATTGAATTGGCATCACTCAGTCATGATTTGAACATTTAAGAAGAGGGAAAATAAACTTGAAGAGTTAAATACATGGAGTTGCTGTTGTGACTCAGTGGTAATGAACCCTATTAGGATAAGGTTGCAAGTTCCATCCCTGGCTCTGCTCAGTGGTTTGCCATGAGCTGAGGTTTAAGTTGCAGACATGGCTTAGATCCATGCGTAGGCCAGCAGCTGCAGCACCAATTTCACCCCTAGCCTGGGAACCTTCAAATGCTACAGGTGTGGCCAAATAAATAAATAAGTTAAACATAGCCATGACAACTAAGACTTAAGAACTGGCCAAGCAGTACTTTCTAGCTGGTCTAGTCAACTCTGCATAGTTTACTTAGCCATGGCAGAAAGAGGGCAGGTTGTGAAAGACAGGTCTAGAAGTTTTAAAAAGGTAATACCAAGATTCCCATGGGAAATCTTTCCAACCTAATAAAACGTACTGGCACAGGGATGTACGAAAGCTTCCTAAACCTAACCGAATTTGATTAGAAGACGAAAGCGAGAGTTTCGCCGCCACTTGAAACTTAGAACCATAGCATTGCTGGAAGTATGCTACCAATTTAATTTGAAGGTCTATACTTTACGTACATTAGGTTCACAAAACTAAGCTGGAGTCACCTTCACAACAGAAAAGAGACAACGACCATGACTTACTGTAAAGCTTTATTTGCTTTTAGATTCAGTATCACACCAGCATTCTGACTTTCTGCTGTTATTCATCTGGACAAGATACCTTTTCACCAAGAATACCATGAAGCACAGGATTTATTGCCATAATGAAGCTCTTTCAGATCTCTGTTTTCTCTGCAGAGGATAGGAGAAAGGCGTTCATCTCACCAGGCAGCTTATTAGGATTAGCACTGAATAAGACACCACGGAATGTCAGGCCTATCAGTTACTAAACATGCATCATACAAACTTTGTCTTTGCGAGAACCTCTGCTCTGCATTTGTCATCCACCTGAATAATTAACAAGTACATGCTGCCTGCCAGCAGCTTAGGGAATTAATTTCCCCCGATTAAATGCAGATCACGTCCACAAAAACTCAGACCACACACACACTGCACTCCTACCTTTCCACCACTACAAGGTATGAAACACTCTGCACAGCCTCCAACTTTAAAGAGATTTAGAACTCAAAGATTGTAAAGTCAGACGCGTGATATGTTAAGTGTCACTTTGATGGTCATCTGGAACTGTGCTGTCCCTTGTTTAATGCCCCAACACATACACTATTTTTCTGCCAGCTTGAAATAAAATGGTATTTCTGTAATTCTATATATTCCAATTATGAGAAAAATATCTGTGTGCGAGTAACTGCATATTTTAGGAACTACAACCATTACAAACTTTCAGGAAAGCATCTACCACCTGACAAAAAAAGTTAAAAGTGTTAACATCGGGAAACAAAATTTAAATCAAAAATCAGATTCAGAGGCTTCTGAATATGTAACAGTGGTTACAATGAATTTGTACATTCCTAATTTCATTTGAAGCTAGTAATCATATCTGTTAATCTTTCTTCACCATATAATTAAGCAAGATAAAATAAGTGGCCATTAATACAGAGAGATCAGGGATTTTAAATTGAAATTTTTCACTGTTAAAATACTGATTTACCATATATAAAACACACAAAAAGATCATAAAACAAATAGTTTGAAAATTGAATGCATCTCTTTAAATTTCCACTTTCCAATAATTACGTATTGTCCATAGAATTGATGGTATGGAGAAATAGAAGTTTTTAACTTATAGGTCGTGTCAAGAAACAAAAATAAATACAGATTCCCCCCACAAACACACAAAGTGTGAGTTTAATGGAGACTGACTTGCTTTAGAAGCTACAGGGCATTTGTTAAACTGTATTACTCATCTCCATTTCAGATTTTTTTCTTTTTTCTTTCTTTCTTTTTTTTTTTGTAGCCGCATTCTAAACAACCCCAAATTGTGGAGATGCTCACTACTCTAAACACAGTTGGGTACAGAGGGTGAGGTATCTGATGTCATCATGAGATCCATGAAAGTATGAAGACAACTTTGAATATAAACACATTCCTTATTTTGGTCTGTTAGTGCATGAGGGATTTATTAAAATATACCCTCTTTGCCAGGAAAATTGATCTATGTCAATATGCTTTTTTCATTTGAATGAGTTAAAAACCTCTAGAATCTGACTCTCTTCATTTGGAGACTCTTACCTCTTCACTTGAAGGATCTATTTATGTGTGTACAATGCTTCAGTACTTGCACAAAATTAAACCGTTCCCCCAAACACTATGAGCATTAACAATATAGTCTTCCTTTCCTCTAAACTTGTCCTATGAACAATTATTTGATCATTATCAGAAATTTATTATTTCTACTTTAAAGCTGTTAACCAAATATGAACGGGTTTTCAATTAATCACTTGGCTAAATCTATTTAAAAGTGTGCACTGCAGTAAAGTGAAGTACTTACTATCTTCTAGCATTAATGTAATCATTTGCAAAGAAGTTATTAGCTTTTTTGTTTCCTAATTATTAACAGTTACATTATCAGAAAACAAACATTCTGTGTCAAATTAACAGGACATACTAAGTGTGGCTTAATTCATTCTGAGAGAAATGAGCTCCCAGAATGAATTCTCTAAAATATATTATAAATACATACTTATATATTTAAAATATTTAAATATATGTTAAAATACATTTTTTGAAGTTTACTGGTGGCCTACCAGTTAAAGATTAGGCGCTGTCACTGTGGCTCAGGTTCAACCCCTGGTCCAGGAATTTCCACATGCCATGGGCACAGCCAAAAAAATATACTTTTTTTTTTTTTAATGTTCAGGGATTATATGTAATAACCATTTATCTAGATTCCCATTCCATGTTTTTCATGTTTTTGCCACTCTTATTAAAATTAAAATTGAAAATACTTGGCTTTTTTCCTGGTCCAAATTGAAAATACTTGGACTTAGCCCTAACTGCAGTATGACTATTGTGAGACAACTCAAATTGAGGCCTTGGCCCCATCCCTTGGGCTACATTTCCAGGCAATGCTGGAATCTCGTGCAATGCATGGGCGATTAGCAAATTAAAAGAAGTCACATACCTCCTCTGCAACTTCTCCTAACTCTTAGAATAACCCCAGATGAATGTCTATATTCACCAGGCCATACTAACAGAAAAGGTTATAGGGTAGGAAAGGAAAAGAGACAGGGAGGTTGTATTTCATTAAAAAGGGTCGGAAAAAAATGACAAGGAATCTTCCAAGGTCAAATATTGGAATTCATTTTAGAGCAGAATAAAGGATCCTTGGTACAAAGTGGCAAAATGATTTACAAATCTACATTTCACATTTTAAGGGATTATGCTTGCCAACTTTTATTTGCCTTTGTTCTTTGTCTTTTATTACTAACCTGTTCATTTCTGCCACTTTTTTCTTTACAACTGAAATCCTCACTCAGTGAAAACCTTAATCAATAACAAAGATCCTAAGTATATTTTCACTTTTTTGAGGCTACAGGTCCCCACAGGAATTCACAAACCCTGATCATAAGAACCTATCACAGTAACAGAATAATGGGTAACATTAGTCCTCAGGAACAACCATCATCTGTTTATGTACTGATCCTAGAGAAAAACTAAACTAGACCCTGTTACCCAAGCAATGCTTCTGAGATGGTCTAGCCCCAGCCAGATCCAATGGCCATCTCCATATTCCAAGGTAACAGAAGCCTCTGCTTCGTAGTAATAAGACTAGCTGCTGTCATTTAGGCATCCAGAGAAAGACAAGGGTTGCACTGTAACTGGAGGAAAGAGTACAGAGTCCTAAACAAAGCAATATGGGAATCACAAATTTAACTGACAAAAGAAAGGTAGCTATGCCAAAAACACAAACAAACACGAATAGTAATTACTAATGAAAGAAAAGGAGGGAAGAAAACAAAGCCAGATATATAGACCACATGAAAAAGCAGAGGATTTCAGATACAACAGGACATGAGTTGTAATCAAAAGGAAAGGCATAACTAGGAGAAAAAGAAGAAGAAAAATAGATTGGACCAATTGAGTGAAGTAAAAAGACAATAAACAAAACTTTTCATCAGGTAATATGTTCATTTTAAAACATCACTTAGGAATTTTTTAAATCAATCTACAAGAAACAGCCTTTAACATCAGGAATCTCAGAAGAAAGTAAATGAGACAATGCATGAATAATTAAAAGAGATCATTACAATTACTGTCTGATATTAACTAAAAGAAGATCGATTTAGAACGATAAACTGATTAACTGGGAAACAGCATCTAAATAATGAAACCTCACACAAATAATGGTAAGTTTTGGAGTCACAAAAAGGAAAAGATGGCATAATGCAATGGAAATTTTAAAATTGAAATTGAAAATACTTGGCTTTGATCTGACTGCAGTATGACAATTGTGAGAAAACACAAATTGAGGCCCAGGCCTTGTCTCTGGATTAGAAATTCAAAATAGTACTTAAAAGATTAGAAATCTAAAACAGGTTTGTTTTTTCTACTACTACTATCCTGAAAAAAATCTTACCCATAAAATGTGATAAAAAATTAATTTTCTACTTAAGTTTTGTAATCATATAAAACATATAAAGAAAATGACCATTTAATGAAAACACAGCATTATGTATTTTATCATAAATGCATGAAAACATTTCTTTGTAATTGCTTAATCAATGTTCTTTAACACATAAAGCCAATTAAAGAAGGGCTCTAATGACCATTAAGTAGACGAAACATATACATCATTTTTTTCACAAATAACGGCATGTCCAATGCTGTGTGACTGTCTGTAGCCTTTCTGAGTGTCACAGAAGAGAAAGTGTAATAACCTTGTACTGGGCGTACAGGGAAAGCATGTTTATAAAATATGCCAAGAGACAATATGCTTTCTACTCCTAGGAGACTGTTGGTAAATCTTTTTTATGAGTGCATTATGAGGTGAATAATTAACACTTCCAACTGAAAGTTGACTACCATCATAATATTTAGTCAATGAATTGTTACAGCTGAGTTTTAACTCACATGAAAGTAACTATAATACTTTCAATCGTAATAATACTTGAACATAAATTTAAAATAAAAGATAATGAATTCAGTTCAAAATGTCTGTTCACACAGTAGTGTGGGCTGTTGTATCTTACTATATTAAAAATACAACAATATCAACAGAAAATGTCTTTTCACAAGAAAAATTGCATACTTAATATTTTAATAGTTTGATTTCTACGGCATAAATTTGTGAGAAAAAAAAAAGGACTCCATTTGCATTAAAGATCCACAAACCTTTTGGTTTAATCACATGACTAGCCCACTGGGGCCACTATGGATGAATCATTCCATGGGAAGGAAGAATAGATTTTCTCTCATGAATGGGAAAAAAAACAAGCATTCCAGTGAGTCTCCTAAGAATGACCAATGAATCCTTCTCTTTTGGAAGAGACCATCATACCATTGGGAATAAGGAGGCTTTATAATTAATTAGCTGATTGAGAATAAAGTAGCTTCCTCATAGCCTCTTTCAGGGCAGTGTATTTCAGTTATTTCATTTTCAACCTAACAGGGTAACTGGACAATAAGCAGACAAGGAGATAATTTTAGCAACTGGCAGCACATCTGTCTGTATGGGATTTGTCTCTGTTTCAAATAATGTTCTCTCACCTTTCTTCCTCATCCCTGAGAACAACTAGAATACAAGAATTAACTTAGAATAAACAAATCACATTGGCACCAAAGAAGTAGGTAAGGGAGAAGGCAGTGCAGAATGATTTTCACATATATATGCTTTGCATTTTTCATATACTAAGAAAGGTGTAGAAGAATCAAGTCCAGAAGCACAAGCCCCTTCTGGATGAAGGCAATCTTTAGCTCTATTGCTACTGAAATATCCTGGTTAACTGTCAAATATTTTTCCTGTCTTAGACCAAAGCTATCACTGTTAAGATCACTATTTGGCATTCCCATCACTGTACTGACAGGGATTTCCCAAAGAGCTAACATATGCTCTCATACTGTTCACTAGATGCTGTCTCATATTAAGTCAAATGGTTTCCATTGCTACTGGATTCCCTTCTTTACTTCATCATCAACTTCACTGCCACACAACTGGGTATCCCCTCCCTACACTCAAAGTAACCTCAAGGGCCCCACCTCGTTCCTGCCTACCTCCCTTCTCACACATTCCAAGGCTTGCACAGAAGTTCTCAGCACTCTCCCGCCAGGAGACACAGAGTCAGGAATGTTTTATTATTATTATATTTTTACATGTTAGCTTACCTTCCACCTGTAACATGGTTTCAGGGATGGTAGGAGTAATTGTTTCAGGATTTCAATCCACTAACCTCCTAACTCACAGAATATAATCCATTCCTAAACCAAGGTCGTCTTGTATTAGATTTAATTATTAATGAACAGTTGGCAGAAAATGGCACCTCCTGACTCTGAAACCTTCCTTTGGACTGACTTGAGGGAAATTCTCTGTAAACTAGGAAACTTACATGGTTGGTCCACCAATCTGTATTTAATTCAGATCTAAGCATAGACAAAGTTCTGAGATGCCCTCAGCTATGTACACTATGAATTCTTTTTAACATTATTACTGAGAGCATTTAAACAAAACTGATGGTGGAATTGATGGCATTACAACTACTTAGGGTCACTTAAATACAGGTACTCTACAATTAAGAAATAACAAAAATATTTTTGGTTTTTTGGTGATATGCCTACATCATCTCAAGGGAATGATGGTTTTAAGCCCAGTTCTTAAGACTTAATGGTCTTCTAGAAGAATGTGGATTCCCTGCTCAATTTCTGCAGATAGAGAGATGAGATGGAGAGTAATTAGCATTTTTATTCAGAACCCTTGGGGTCTCTGTAGTGCCTCTTCACCCTGGGGAGCCCAGTGGGATTCTGTGCTCAGGAACATACTGACTGTAGAGTTAAAATGGAGATCCTCAATTCCAGACACGGTAAATCTCTCTCAAGGAAAGGATGACTCGTAGATTAAAAGTGTTAAGATTCTGAAGGAAAATATAGAATAGAGCTTTTCCAACTGCCACCTGCACCCTTTTTTCTGTACTACTTCCCTTAGAAGTAAACGAGAGAGCTTCATCACCCTTCCTCCTGGGGCAACAGTTCTAAATGGAAATAAGCTTACAACATGTTAAATCTAACGAGGAGAGAGAGAATTGGGAACTTGAGAGTCCCACTGTCCCCACAGCTCAGGAACACAACTCTTTTTGTATCTGGGGTGTGACTCCCTTTTATTTGTTGATATAGCTATGACTTGACTCCTCATAAAGTCCTTTTGGATCTGCAGTAAACTGGACATTTAACCCTAATGACCACATTTTATTACCACTACCCCTTATATGAATGAATAAAAAGTTCATCTTTTTCTCTGCGATAGATAACTGAAGGAAAAGTTGTTTTGAATAATAATAGCTATAGTTTACAGAGTACTAAATGTCACATTGTGCTAAATGTTGAAACACTTGGCATAAAACTTCCACTTAAACTTTTAAACGTTTTTTAAACTTTTAGGCAATTAAAGTTCACAACTAGCTACAAAAGAACCCTTATTATTTGGATTATACCAAGGAGAAAAAAGACTGAGAAAGATGCAGCAATAGCCCTGAATCACAAAGGCAACAGGGGCAGAGCTGAGATTATAAACTTAGGTCAAGCCTAATGCTCATATTTCTAACCACTGCCTTATACTACCTATCCTAAGTAGTCATTTCATAAGCAACTGCTTGTTTGAGGTCTGGTGGTTAAGTTCTGGAATTTTGATAAATACAACTCATCCCAGTCTTTCAAATTTTACAACAGAAAATTTACAAGACAGAAACATCAAGTCAACAGAATGACACAAATGGAATAGACTGCAATGAAACAAGCATATAAAAAGAGTAAACTGGAGAGGGCCTGGAAAATGCTTTTGAATCAGATTTTTTACAAATCCTCAGAAAACTTAAATTTTCAAAAAATAAAGTCTAAAGGGCCTTCCAAAGTCTCACTAGCTTTTTTTTTTTTTAAACTAACTCCAGTCTTCCGTGCCTTTGCTTTACTATGCCTCCCCTTCTTTTAACTAGGACTTTCATGTCTCTAAGGCATTTAGATCAAGATTTTCCCATTAATGTGATTATTTCAAGGAATGCAATGATATCCAAGCATTTCCAAATTTTCAATCAGGCTTGTGTCTCAATTCTCACTGGGCCCACCTCAACTGTCTTGAGCCATCCACAAATCAGTCAGTTAACACTATGCACTGAGTACCCACTGTATTTATAACACAATTCCCCTTTCCATGGATGCTTTAACAGTGCTTATTTCTCACTGGCATGACTACTCATTGGGGACAATTGATCTTTTAATAAATTTTTGAAGAGAAATCATTGCAAGTTCAGCCTTCCTGGAAAAAGTCCTATAAATCAGTCTAAGGTAACAATATAAGTTTGCCCTCCAGAGCATTCCATTTTGCTAGCACCAAAATAACCCAAAATACTCAAGTGTGCCCCAAGGATTGTCATACAAAGTGGCTCAATACAAACTGATTCATGGATACCATGAGCTGTGAAGAGGTGGCTCACCTTGGCCATGAGACAAAACAAGTACTATCAGTTCTGGTGAATAAAGTGGGGAGAGAGAGGAAGGTCATGTCAAAAGCACAGTTAATTCTAGACAGCAGCAAGTCTTAATCCAGCTCATACTACAGATACAAAAGGGTTAAACCAGGGGATCTGAAGCTTGAGGGGGGACCATCTTTAGCTTATAAGAGCTGTGCACCTGGGCTGTAGGACTGGGAAAAAGAGACCTAATGGAGAAATCCTCACTTGGTGAAGTCGGTTAAGTCTCTACATAAAACAATCTCTCTGTAGTGTGTGAAAACCACTTCTACACAACACAATGTGGTAGGTCTAAATAGAGCTGGAATGGCACCTCCTGCTTGACAGCTGATAGGCTCACATACACTTCAGTACTAGAGAATAAGCAGAAGAGTTGGCTTCTTTTCCAACAAGGAACCAGAGAATAAAGTGTAAACAGAAGCAAGCTTTCGAAGGTTTCAACAGCCTCCAGCTGGGCTTGCTACCCACCAGGTCTCCTTTCTGATGCTGCGATGGCACTCACTTTTCATGCAGCAACCCTCTCTGCCTTCCTCCTGCCCATGTCAGAATGCAAACAGGCTTTGCCCAATTTTGCCTAAAAAGTGTTTGTTCACGAGGCTCTCACATCTCACATGTTGACTCCACCTCCCCACCCCCCAAAGCCTCTGTGGTGAACTGGTTCATTTTCTCCTATGAAGACTTTCTCCACCTTTCACCAATTTCCCCCTTATCTGAAGGTCACTGTTCTGATTGGTAGCAATGTTCATCCCAACATTTAATCGCCTATCAATTCTTCTATCTGCTAGTACTTATTTCTCAACTATATGTTATTCCCAATATATCTGAGTCTTTTATTCATCCAAGACATCATCAGGTTGAACTATGAGCCAGCTAAAAAATGGTGACCCCATACCTAGTCTCCCCAGCAACACTACATGTGACTTTCATATGAATGAGAAAGATGTTCTTAAAATTTTATAATCTTACTGCACAATGGTGCTGTGCATATAGAAGAATTCAGTACAAGAAAAGCACAATGACAAGAATTCAGAGTAGTGAACCTTAAACATTTATGTACATGTGAGGTATATATCAGAGAAGGTCCTACTATGGACAGAGAAAAACATGGTAAACAAAAGTATTTTTTTTTTACATAAATAACTCTCTCTCCCTTAAGTGAGGAACAGCACTGCCAATAACCCCACAATAGGTACAGTAGAAAGCAATCTAAATGATCTCCAAGCACTGTGTATATGAATGCACATGAACAGTCACTAGCACAGCAAACTGGGCTTTGAGAGCCACAGAGAAGGCAGATATTACCAGGAAAATAGTGGTTACACATTTACATTCGGGCATCTAAGTTCCAGAGGCCTCACAAAATGTGTGAGAACTGAGTTTAAGTGATTCTCAGTTATCTTCCAATTTTGAATCTCATTAACTCTGTAAGAGAAATCCTTATTCTAAATAATTTCCCAAAATGTTACTGTTTAAGGAAAATAAATGTGACACTGCACATCTGCATCAAGAAATTCTTGCTCCCTATTTCTATGTTTCCTCTACTAAGAAGTTAACAACGCTGGAAAATAATAGTTGTTCTCCAAGAATATCTACTACCCCACCTTAAATATGAACAGATTTAATACTACAGCAATTGGTTATTCTAAGGCTATTTAATTCCAAGACAAAAATTCTAAGACTCTTAAGCATGTTGCTCTCTTTCATAATACATATCTAATTTCTATTTTCTTTGGAAATCTGTGGTTCATATGTTTGTTGTTGGGTTTTGTTTGGTTTTTTTGTTTTTGTTTGTTTTTGTTTTTTGTGGGGTTTTTTTTTTTTTGGTACAATACACTAGCATGCAGTTTACCAAATGATTCCCAATTGATTTGATTACTCTAATGATTGTGATAGATAGCAACGCAGGAACCTCTCCAGAGGAGAAATCATCTCAATATTTTGGGAGCCAATTCAAATGCAGTCTCCAAACTCAGAATAAATAGGAGAATTGGTACTTCTTACATTTGATTTCCAAGCCCAGAGCCAAGTCAGAACGACATGCATGTTATGAAGGAAAAGTGCTCGATTAACCCTATCCTTAGGACTGTGAAGCAAGTGCACATCTAATACATCCCAGATTCATCACAGTGCCAAGTAACACAACTACTTGTATTGCCAATAAGGATTCTGGAAGTGAAGATAAATGATATAGGTCATATTAACTGATGCCTAAAGTGGGATAAAACTTACAGCAATGTTTTGAGCAAAGCAATACTAAATCATTTCAAAACACTATTTAAGGTACTAGACATTGTAATTAAATCAGGTCTTGAAAGTGCTAAGCAGAAGAAAACTGTTAATTATTAAATTAGCAAAAATACCTAATCTTTGACAAGGGAGGCAAGAACATAAAATGGGAAAAAGAAAGTCTGTTCAGCAAGCATTGCTGGGAAACCTGGACAGCTGCATGCAAAGCAATGAAACTAGAACACACCCTCACACCATGCACAAAAATAAACTCAAAATGGCTGAAAGACTTAAATATACAACAGGACACCATCAAACTCCTAGAAGAAAACATAGGCAAAACACTCTCGGACATCAACATCATGAATATTTTCTCAGGTCAGTCTCCCAAAGCAATAGAAATTAGAGCAAAAATAAACCCATGGGACCTCATCAAACTGAAAAGCTTTGGCACAGCAAAGGAAACCCAAAAGAAAACAAAAAGACAACTTTCAGAATGGGAGAAAACAGTTTCAAATGATGCAACCGACAAGGGCTTAATCTCTAGAATATATAAACAACTTATACAACCCAACAGCAAAAAAGCCAATCAATGGAAAAATGGGCAAAAGACCTGAATAGACATTTCTCCAAAGAATATATACAGATGTCCAACAAAAACATGAAAAAAATGCTCAACATCGCTGGTTATAAGAGAAATGCAAATCAAAACTACCATGAGATATCACCTCACACCAGTCAGAATGGCCATCATTAATAAATCCACAAATAACAAGTGCTGGAGGGGCTGTGGAGAAAAGGGAACCCTCCTGCACTGTTGGTGGGAATGTCAACTGGTACAGCCACTATGGAGAACAGTTTGGAGATACCTTAGAAATCTATACATAGAACTTCCATATGACCCCGCAATCCCACTCTTGGGCATCTATCCGGACAAAACTCTACTTAAAAGAGACACGTGCATCCGCATGTTCATTGCAGCACTATTCACAATAGCCAAGACATGGAAACAACCCAAATGTCCATCGACAGATGAGTGGATTCGGAAGATGTGGTATATATACACAATGGAATACTACTCAGCCATAAAAAAGAATGACATAATGCCATTTGCAGCAACATGGATGGAGCTAGAGAATCCCATACTGAGTGAAATGAGCCAGAAAGACAAAGACAAATACCATCTGATATCACTTATAACTGGAATCTAATGTCCAGCACAAATGAACATCTCCTCAGAAAAGAAAATCATGGACTTGGAGAAGAGACTTGTGGCTGCCTGATGGGAGGGGGAGGGAAGGGGAGGGATCAGGAGCTTGAGCTTATCAGACACAACTTAGAATAGATTTACAAGGAGATCCTGCTGAATAGCATTGAGAACTTTGTCTAGATACTCATGTTGCAACAGAAGAAAGGGTGGGGGAAAAATGTAATTGTAATGTATACATGTAAGGATAACCTGACCCCCTTGCTGTACAGTGGGAAAATTAAAAAAAAAATAAAAATAAATTTAAAAATACCATTTTTTAGAGTGGAAAGCTTTCTTTTACAGTTTTAAATGTTTTCTAAAAAAAAAAAAAAAAACCCTATTTCCTGTGGTTTTCAGAACACTCATGGAAGCTTAATTTATGTGTTCTTTAAAAAGAAAAAAGTAACTTTCATCCAATGAGCTCAATGCTCTATAGAACTTTAGAATACATCCCCCCAAAGTAGAACAATACAAAATATAACATAAGGCATCAGAGAGAAAATTTAAATACAGGGCACAGGAAAGAACATCTCTGCAGAGAGCTGGCATCAGCAAGACTGTCAGTTGACCACGACTCATACACTTCCAAACAGTGAAACAGGGTATACTCAGAGCTTGCTCCAGCATCTCCTTCAGAATGTCATTCAACTGTCACCTTTGCAGTGAGGGGTTTTGTTGTGGTCACTCCAATTAACACTGCAAACCCCCCTCTGTTCTCAGGGACCCCCTTAGCCCATTTTCCTGCTCATGTCATCTCTATGGCATTTATCTCCTTCTTATAGATACTCTAATTGGTCCATGTGCTTCTTGTCTGCCATCCCCACATGAATG
The DNA here is from genome assembly GCF_016906955.1 of Phacochoerus africanus. NCBI lineage: Eukaryota > Metazoa > Chordata > Mammalia > Artiodactyla > Suidae > Phacochoerus > Phacochoerus africanus. The sequence goes on from NC_062552.1 coordinate 67,869,649, forward strand.
TAAGTACCACAAGGGCCCACACTTCTGCCACTTTTATCCACTGTATATGCCAATGCCTGGTACCTAGGAAGTGTTCAGTAGTTATTACCTGAATAAATAGCATCAGGCCTCATTATACCAGACATCCAAAGATCCTGGACATCTTTCTGCTTGTGCTGTGAATCTAGCCACACTTTTGTAGAACAAAAATATCACACACCACCAAAAACAGTACTTGTAAAGTTATAGACATTTGAAAAATATTTTTCATATATATTCAGTTGAAAATACTTTTTGTAAGTAACACATTGCTTTGGATTAATCAGATAAAGATGAAAGTGAAGAATTTTGCCAACAGTGTTTCTTGCTAACATTACTCAGTTATGCCTTTCAGCTCAGTATATTGTATAGGAAGGATATCTTGTTAAAACAACTGTTGAAGGCAAGTCGTGTCATATCAGCCACACTCTATACCCTATGGGAACTCAAATGTTCCAAACTATGTTAATATAATCTTAGCGCTCTGCTGAGCTAAGGCAAAAATCAGTTTTTCAGTAACATGTAAGGCTTTAGAAAAGTAGCACATTATCTCTATGTCTTTCAGAATTGAAGGAAAGCAGAGGTAGAGATTAGGGTGAATCCATTTAGGAAGGTAAATATTGTTAACAAATACCATAAAATAACCTAGAAGAGGATTCCAATCTCCATTCATCAACTAACAAGAAGTCTCGTCTCTTCTTGATGTAATTGGTAACATGCTCTTTACAGAAAAACCAAATTCCCCTACCCAAGGGCTCTCTGTGTCTTTTCAGCACGAGGCCCCCCACTTTCTAAGGGAGGAGTCCCATGAATACTCAATGAAACTCTACAGTTCTTCTGTTCTTTTGCCTTGGGATGTGAAGTCTTATTTTTGTATATTAACCACTATTCATTACCAATTGTCTGATGATAAGAGATAAAGACCCAACTTGTTTTTAGATTTTTGGGGAGCACTGAGGGAAAGGTAGCAATACAAAGACAAGACTAGGGTTTTTTCCTCTTAATTAATGTTATTTCCAGTCTAGTGGGAAATAACCATGAAAAATTCTAAAAACATGGAGTTCCTTCCTGTCGTGGCTCAGCGGAAACGAATCTGACTAGCATCTATGAGAACAAACGTTTGATGCCTGGCCTTGCTCAGTGAGTTAAGGATACGGCGTTGCCATGAGCTGTGGTGTAGGTCTCAGACACAGCTTGGATCTTGGGTGACTGTGGCTGTGGCATAGGCCAGCAGCTGTAGCTCCAATTTGACCCCTAGCCTGGGAAACCCCATATGCCAAAGGTACGTCCCTAAAAAGACAAAAACAAACAAAAATATAAAAACACCTGTCATATTACCAAAGACTGCATACTTGTTTCACGGGCTGAGGATTTTAAACACCAATTCTGATCATTATAGAAACAGAGAAATATTTGAAAACCAGTTTTTTAAAAAACCCAATCTGATTCCACCAATTAATAAAATACAAAGCTCAATCTTAAAATGTTAGACGCACAGTACAGATTCTTATGGGCTCTGTAAACATAGCTGATTAAAGAGTTACTAAATTACAAAGTTATTTATCAACAGTCAATAAATCATTCCCTCCCTAAACAAATATTTTAAGAGAAGTTAAATTAACTTATGGTTGTTAAGTTCTCTCCCTTTGCCAGCTCGGTGGCCAATATTAAGCATAAAGGATACAGTTTTCCAAGTGATTCTGTGACATAGCAGAAGCTGATATAAAAATGTGTTCCAGCACCTCACAGAGACTGGCAGGTAGACCAAGGAAACCATGCCAAGCTCAACCAAGGGAATCAAACATTAGCGGTACTATGGGTGAGATTAGTTTTGTGAGCCAAGGTAAGAAGAGAGCAAATAGCAAGTGCAGGACTTAACTTGGAAAGGAAGGTCATGAAGAATTTAAGAATTTTAATGATAACAATAATATCTATGAAACTAAAAAAAAAGATCTCCAAACAGAAGAATAAATATATTTTTAAATGATGTGAGTCAAGCTGCTTAATATTATTACTATCATCAGTAATAGAGTCAGTTTCCCTTTCAGGATATTCACACCCTTACTCTTTGCATTTGAAAACATTGGACACTATGATGATCCCAGTAACCCAGAGAGTTTTATCAACTGTACATCATATGTAACAATATGTGCAAGAAATCTTGAGAGCCAAATCAGAATTTCTGCAAAAAACATCAGAATTCGGACAAAAGCTGGGTTAGTGCTGGGATTCTTGTGCTCCAATAATTAACTACCCTATTTTTTAAAAAAGTGAAAACTTTTCACTTATACAGTGGTTAAGAGGGGCTTATATAGTGAGTCAAAAAATAAAATACAGGAGTTCCCATCAGGGCGCAGTGGAAAAGAATCTGACTAGGAACCATGAGGTTGCAGGTTTGATCCCTGGCCTCGATCAGTAGGTTAAGGATCTGGCGTTGCCGTGAGCTGTGGTGTAGGTCACAGACGTAGCTTGGATCCCAAGTTGTTGTGGCTCTGGTGTAGGCCAGCAGCGACAGCTCTGATTGGACCACTAGCTGGGAACCTCCATATGCCATGGATGCAACCCTAAAAAGCAAAAAAATAAATTATTTTAAAAAATAAAATACAGCACAAATTACAATGTCTAAGGAAATAATGATTAGAATGGGATCTTTTCTTCTGTATTATTTATCTAGATGGAGGTAGGAATCAATAAGGATGTGAATCTTGAAGTTCATAATCATCAGATCAGTAAAATGTTACGGAGAACCTCCCTTCAATATGATGACTGTCAAAAAATGAATACTAATCACACAAGCTGGTTCTGTCATTAGCACACACATCTACATCGTTCTTCTCATGCAGTGATCTATCTTTAAAAAGTGTGCCAGTCCTGCACCATCACCTGCAACAGGCATGTTTTATGTTCAACTAGCAACTTAATTCACAGACAACATTTACTAATAGAGCTGAAGGTCATTATTTGCTGATCGCTAGTTTATATTATCCATCCCTGTCTTACAATGTTAGCATGTATTTCTTTCTTATATAAATAAGATGGGTTAAATGGTGGCCCTTTAATAATCATTTCATCTATAGAATTATTTTCGACTGTCTATTTATGCCCCCAAATGTTCACTATCTGATGAGTTCTTCTTGGTGCCCTGTCGATACATACCATTTTTAAAGTATGTCCTGACCGAATCCTGCTGAAGAATGTAGGTAATCATGGAAACTATAGCCAGCATCCTGGACCTAGAACAGTGATTCTCAAAATTTCTGGCCTGCACACACATCACTTTCATCAGTCAGGAAATCACCTGATCCATCTATTCATTCCCATATTCACATGGTAGTCCTTAAATAAATCTTAAAATAGTCCGCGCCTGCCCAGATAGAAAATCTACGTAGTTTTCTCACTTCTTGATTATCCTAACAGCAGGTGTCCTGTTTTCTCATCCACTCCATGCAAACACAGAGACTAAAGAAATTTCACATACTCCACTGTTCCTCTGCCCAAATCCTTCAGTTTATTGAAACCATATAAAATGCCAAATCCAAATTTTTCTCTTCTCCTTCAAGGTCCCATAAATCCTACCCCTTATTTCTACTAAACTCTGTACATAAAGTCTTATTTCCACCATCTGTCATACACAGATATGGCTTGTTCGTTCTCACCCAACAATGGCCATCTTATAGGTTTCATCCTCCCCCAAAAGGATCTCCCAATTCCCTATAGCCATAAATGATCTTGTTTTCCAGAACCTGCAGACAACTGAGAGAGTTATACCATTCTTAAGGCATTTAACATTCTCTGTCTTATAAGAAGAGCACTTATACTCCATTCTCTCACCTTGATTTAATTTCCTTCATACTACAGAGCACTACCTTTAAAAATCATTTATGTACCTGCATGTTGTCTGTTCTCCTTGATCAAGTTATAAACTCCATGCTGCAGTAACTTTGGATGCCCTGTTTACCACTGAATACCTAGGGCCTAGGACAATGCCTGGCACTTTGTAGGTATTCAGCATTTGTTAAATTAATATATTATTATATTTCTTAGTTCCACTGATAGCCTGGAACTTCCTTGAGATTGAGAAATGCCTATAGTTTCTCACAAATAAGTATTTCCTTGACAAAGGAGTATGTGTTCCTGAATGATGCTAAATAACTTTTAAAACTATCATATCCTCCCCCAACAGATTACATTTCCCCTCAAACATTATCGAATTGTCTATAGTAACTACAATGTAATATTAAAAGCCAGCAATGATGGTGCTGGGTTTTTTTTTTTTTTCATTTTTTAAAGTTTATTGAAGTATAGTTGATTCACAATGTTGTGATCATTTCTGCTGCTCAGCAAAGTGACTCAGCTATACCTATTCACACATCTATTCTTTCTCCCTATAGATTATCACAGAATATTGGGTAGAGTTCCCTGTGCTATAGTCCTTGTTGGCCAGTCATTCCACATACCTCAGGGTGCATATGCCAATCCCAAACCCCAAGCCCATCCCTCCCCCATACCTGTCTCAAATTCTTGGCTCGTGCATTCTATTTCCTGTTGGAGTATAAACAAAAATATTTTTAAATTGTGACAATTACCAGGAAATGTTTAAAAAATATTTATGTATAATTAAAACATATTTTATGGCATTTTTATGTTTTTTCTTACAACTAAAATACCAATTATAACATGGATCACAAGTTAAGTCTACACAAAAATACTGTGTCTCAAGGTTCCTATCCTATAAAAGCTGAGACTGAATGTTTGAGTTCACTACCTATAATTTCAAGAAAACCAAAGGCCTAGAAGTCCTGGCTCTGCTAGTTACCATGTCATTTGGGCATGTTTCCACACAGCCCTGCCAATTCCAGCCTGACCTACAGCCTCCCCTGCTATTCCAGTTCTAAACAAAGATTTACATCAAATTATGTTCTAGCTTCATGCTGTGGTTTAGGATGGGACCACCTAACACATGTTCACTAGGAACCCAATCCATATTTAGATCCTGAGACCCCTGTGGAAAGAGACATAAATGGCAGCTCATACTGTTCTCTAAGCATTCAGTGTTTTTTCTATTGTAACAAAATTTCATATTTGTTATATTAGGTATGCAATTTATTGTTACTTTTATGCATATTATAGATTTCTAAATTTCCTAACAGTGATTTCTAACACACTATTTTGTGAGTAATACTTTTCTAATCACCATTTTCTAAATGAAATCTTAAATTCTTTCCCTTTGTGGGGGGGGGGCGGTGCTGTTCCTAGTAATTGGTCCAGAACTATACAATTTTTTTTTTTTAATGGCTGCACCTGAAGCATTTGGAAGTTCCTGACTAGGGGCTGAATCTGAGCCACATCTGCAACCTATGCCACAGCTCACAGCAATGCTGACTCCTTAACCCACTGAGCGAGGCCAAGGATCAAGCCTATATCCTCCCAGAGACTACATCAGATCCTTAACCCAGTGAGCCATAATGGGAGCTCCTACCATTAATTTTATTTTATTTTTTTTTTTACTTTTTACAGCCACACTTGCGGCATACGAAAATTCCCCCACCAGGGATCAAATCCAAGCTGTAGCTGGGCCTACATCACAGCCACGCCAAAACCAGATCCAAACCGCAGCTATGACCGACACCACAGCTTACAGGAATGCCAGATCCTTAACCCAGTGCGGCCAGGGATCGAACCCACAGAGACAATGCTGGGTCCCTCACCCACTGACCCACAGCAGGAACTCCCAGAACACTACAGTTAAAGAGCAATAGCATTAATATTTTCTGCTATGTATTTAAAAGCAACATCGAAACACTCCTTTAAAAAGATACAAATATAGAATCTCTTCCTCAGAAATGTGATGGAAACATGGACTTTACAGTTCCTGTTAGTGTAACCAATTTATAGTGTCCTTCTTATTCAAATTATTTTCAGAATTAATTTGTTTTTATTTGGGGAGCTGTTATTTTGACTATATGGTATAGGATTAACACTTAAGTGACACAAAACATTGACTCCATCCAACATTCTTTAAATAATTTTGTCATTTTTGTGGTTCATACATGTTTAATAGCAAGTAACAGTGGCACTAATCCACATAATTAAGGAAACTTAAAAATGTAATTATACATTTAAAACATCACAAAATGCCTACCTTTTAACTATTCCTCTAGAGTGAGGATAAGGAGAAAGATGTGCATTGCTGTCATTGGTCGTCATTTTAATAATTTTAACTATTGTATTTAGTTTTCTGAATATCTCTATTTCTCAACATGACTAAGAGACAACTTAAAATATTTACTCTAAATGCAAACTTTGTGAAAACTTTTTGGAATTGCCTATTTGGCCACTGAACTGGGTCTCTCCTGAAGATGCATGAACAATTGTGGTTTATCTCTATCTTTTTATGACCATGTATGTGTTGACCCAGCAATGTTCCAAAAGAGCAGAAAGCTATCCCTTTTCTGTTCACTCCCATCTATGCCTTTTTACCAAGTTCTGTGCATATTCTTTGATGGAAGCTCAACAATAATATGATGATAATGGTATTGTTCCACATGATGATAAACCATTAATTTATCATGAGGTTCAATGACTGAATCAAAAATCACTTAACACATAGTGAAGAGATTATGGAGCAATCTTCTAAGAAAATTGTCTCAGGGGGACAATGTGTGCCCGTTAGGTGATATGAACTCAATCTAGACAAGAGGACAGATGCTGAAATTACTTATTTTAAGCACACAGTAGACCAAAGATTCACTTTTTCAGTTAGCCTTGTCTAAATTCTATATTGGAAAAAGATTTCAGAGTCAGAATGAAAAAACTAAAAGACCGTATCGTTATATACTTCAAAAAAATTATGATAAATATGCTTTACTATGCTTGTAACAACACAACATTCTTGAGCATTCTTTGTGCTTTACCGTCACGTATCTTGCATTCCTATTGTGCTAAGGCATCACCATTTTGCTCACTGGAGAGTTGTGACTGGTCCAGCACTGCATGAATGCAGGACCAGGTACAGAACAAAGAATGCAAGCTCAGCTTTTCAACCAGCAGGTTGATGCCCTGACCCCCATGCCATGTGCTATGATCATGAGTGATGGAGCTGTTCCGACGCAAGCTACTTTCAAATAATGATCCACAAAGTTAATCAAAAGGGCTTCCCTGTTCAATATTTACCTGTTACTCATGGACAGCCACTGTCTTTATTGCCCAGGAATACTGAGCTCAAACACAACCTGAGTGCCTTGCTGAAGTACCAGGCACAATGAAAGCTGAATTAAACTGCCCTTCAAACCACCCCTGACACCTAAGACGTCTGCCTGAGTTCCACAGCGGCAACACATTGCTCTTCCTGGATTTGGTGGCCAAATTAGTTACTGATAATAAGAGGAATGAAAGGAAAAAATACCACATTGAGAGGAAAAAAATATATTAGGTATAAAAATATAAACATGGAGGGGAAAATAGTAATTTCCTGTACTTGGGCAAAAAAATAATATTCCCTTCTTGATGTGATCTCCTTGCTTTTATGTACTAGGAAAGTCATATCGATCCTGAAAATTATTTTTCTCATTTTAATACACATTCAACATTTTAAGCTAAAAAATAAGAAAACATTGGATTTTTTTTAAATGTGTTAGGTATTTAAATGCTGTTTGCTAGTCTGTCAATCAAACGTACACAGAAGAGGGTGCTGACCAGACTCCACGTCTACCCTTGAAGAGAGAGACAGGTAAGCAAAGCGATTATAACTCTCACTTTTTTGGGGGGGGGGGCACATCCATGACATGTAAAAGTTCCCAGGCCAGGGAATGAACCCATGCCACAGCACCACCCCAAGCTGCTGTAGTGACAACACTGGGTACTTAATGCACTAGGCCTCCAAGGAACTCCTGCCATTTAATTTTTAAACCATCAGCTAGAGAGCAAGGCTTTGAAATGAGAACTTATTATTTGCATTATCCATGCAGCTTGGTAGATTTGAACATGGGTGTTTTAAGGGAAGAAAGTTACTCCAAATGTTAATCCTCTTAACTGATTTTTCCTAAACACCTACCAGGAATGTTAACACTATCTGAGCACTTTGTTCTAAGGCATTGTTCTAAGTACTTCACCTGTATTGGTGCCTTTATTTGCCATGATAAACTCTGTGAGATACTATGATCATCATTACTCAGATGAGAAAAATGGGCAACAGAGCTTATGTAACTCATTCAAGGTCATTCAGCAAAAAATAATGAATACATTGGTCTCCATCAGAACCTGTGCTTTATCTACTACACTGAAGTTGCCTCTAATTGTGCTCAGCACCACTAAGAAGACAGACAATCACTGGCCTTTAACAAGTACCTAATGAAGGTTTGTGGAGTGAATAAACAAATTAATAACTTTAAGTAACTTGCAATCTTATTGAGAAGATATCCACACACATACGGACTCTTCCACCCTTTAAGTTTTTTAACTTTATATCATGTGTTGCCACTCAGTTTATAAGTTCCTAGAAGGTATATATTTGCATATATACGAATGAGTGCCCCAACATGTAGTAAATAGTGCATGAGGATTTAATATTGGACTCAATACTGACCTTCTTCTCTATCTCCCTTCAATCCACTGCAATAGAAAATCCTGTTGGCTCTTCCTTCAGAATAGGTCAGAATTCTAATTCTTCTCACCACCTCCACTTCTGCACCATTGGTATGAGCCACCTTGCTTATGTCATCATCTCCAAGCTAGTGTCGCTTATACCACCCTCATCCCCTTGATGCGTATGCGCAGCCAGATTCTAAATATTAACTCAGATATCTTCCCAAGGTCCCCATTTTGAGGAAAATAAAAGCCAAAAGCCTTCTGTGTCTGCCAGGATCCTATGTGGGGACTCCCTATTACCTCGCTGACCTGTGTCCTGCTCCTTTCCCTCACTGCTTGATCAGATCCCACCACACTGTCCTCTCGTGGTCTTTAAACACATCAAGAAACCTAAAGCTTCAGAGCTTTCCAACAGCTGTTCACTGTGCCTGGAATGCCTTCCCCTGCCTATCTGGACACCTAACTCCCTCACCTCCTTAGACAGAAACACCATCTTTAGAAGTGGAGCCTCACCTATTGGAAACCATAATCAATCCTTCTTCACCCCGACACTGCTAATTCCTTTTTAACCTTTTTTATTCCATAGCACTGACCACCTACCTAACAAACCATGTGATTTACTTGGTTTTCAAATTTGTTGTGTACTCTCTGTCTCTAAAGCTCTCTAACTTTAAGAGCAAAGATTTTGGTCTTTGTTCATCAACATATCCCAAACAGTAATTCCTGGTTATAGAAGGTACTCAATTATTGTGTTGAATCAACTGAGAGGAGATAAACCACACAGAGACAGTGCATGTGTTATACCTAACAAGGTTAAGTCGACACGTTTCATGGATAGAAGCAGAGAGCTTGTGTTGGAAATGACCATGGGGAGGAGGGGAGGCTTAGAGCAAGACTGGGGGTTTTAAACACTAAGCTTGAGATATCGTGCAGTGAGAATGATCAGTCAATGATTTGGAGCAAGGAAATATGCTGAAAACATTCTTTTAACCTAATACTTATAAGCAAAGAAAAATTTGTATTCCCTTGCAAGGTGCTTTGTATATAGTAGACTCAAGTATTTAACTCAATAAAACTGAATGAGATGAGAGCTAAGACATCTTAGGAGGAGACTGCAACAACCTAGGCATGAAATAAGAGATCAGATTAAGGATATGGGAAAAGAGACTTATTTGTAAATCACACTACATACAGGATATTTGAGACTAGAGAGGAGTAGAATAAAAGATGATTCCCAGAGTGAGCTTGAATGACTAGAAATAAGGCAAAAGAAGTGCAGTGGAGAGGAGGGACGTTTTAAGGAAGATGTGGCGGTCTTTTCTGGGAGGATAGCTGCCCTGTCCTGGGGAGAGCCCTCGACTGGACACCAGGAAGGTCTCACTCTGCAGGAGGTTCCATGCCACTCGGCCACCATGTGAAATTCTCCAAACTACTTAACCTCTGTGACGCAAGGGCTTTTGTTAGGTTTAGGGGGTGGTTCTTTCCATGTAAAATGGAGATAAAACACAGTTCACTGGGTTGCTTTGAGGATTAATTGAGAATGCCCATGCGAGTGCTTGCAAATGTGTTTGTCATCAGATTAGAGGTTGATATAAAGTAGATCCCAGGCAGAAACATCAAGTAGTTTGGAAATACGAAACTAGGCTTGGCAAGAGGTAGGGCTTGAGATAAAAAGCTTGTGGTTCATCCATTCCCGTGTGGTACCTGCAGTGTTAAGAACATATGAAATTTCCAAAAGGGAGACCCAATTGCCCCTACACTGGAGAGTACACAAAGGACACCAAATGATTTTTAAATGACTAATGTTTAAATATAAGCAACTTCTGAAGTTCCTGTCGTGGCACAGTGGTTAATGAATCCAGCCAGGAACCATGAGGTTGTGGATTCGATCCCTGGCATTGCTCAGTGGGTTACAGATCTGGTGTTGCCATGAGCTGTGGTGTAGGTCGCAGATGCAGCTCGGAACTGGCATTGCTGTGGCTCTGGCGTAGGCCGGCAGCTACAGCTCCAATTAGACCCCTAGCCTGGGAACCTCTATATGCCACGGAGCGTGGCCCTAGAAAAGGCAAAAAGACAAAAAGACAAAAAAAAAAAAAAAGAAACTTCTCTCCTCTCTGGATAAGGCTTTAAGCTCCTCAGTGTCTTATTCTTTCTCAGAAATAGATTTCCATAGACTATCCTTCAGTAGAGAATGAACATGTTTCTGAGGAAAACTATACTACTCAAGAGGGCCACATCACTCTGTTCAAAGGGGATAAACTGCTGGGCCAGACTGACTCGGATTATTCTGCTACAAATTGTCACCAGATTAAACCTTATCAGCTGTGTAAATTCAGCAACTGGCCTGCCCTCTCTGAGCCTTCTTTTTCTTGAATGCAAAAATGTTGTTTGGGTCAATGACCATAATGCCCAAAGACCAGAGAATACCAGGGTTGGAACATGTTACCTCCTTTCCTTCCGATTTCAGCTCATCAATTACTGCATCTCTAGTAATACATACGGGAAACCAGCCAACCCAGAAACAGCAATGATGAAACTAAAAAAAACTTCACTGTTGAGAGGATTAAATTAGCCCTTGAAATGAAAGGCCTCAGCATCAATGAAATTTTTTTTTCTTTTAATGACTGTACCTGCAGCATATGGAAGTTCCCTGAGCCGGGGATTGAATCCAACCTGCAGATGCAGCAACACTGGATCTTTTAAACCACTGTGCTGGGCCGGGAATCAAACCCATGCCTCTGAAGATCCAAGCTGCTGCAGTTAGATTCTTAACCCACAGCACCACAGAGGGAACTACTATGATTATTTCCTTTTGACATCAAAATAAATGCAGCTGTTATTGTCCATGTCTCAGATCCTCAAATTATGCTAACACTCTGTGCCACAATTATTTGTGTTCTGCAAATTTCTCCTGAACAGAGCCAATCAAGGCATTTGTGGTTCAAGTGAACCAAACTTACCACTAGATCCTTGTAAAGATCTGCTGGCCCATAATTTTATTTTAGCCTTCCCTTCCCCAAGGCATTTCACAAGTACGATATTTAAAAAAAAAAAAAAAACAAAAAAAAAAAACAGCATTTTTTATTTCTACCAGCCTCATATAAATTGTTACTGGCTATGGGCAAGCAGTATTCAGAAAAGAGGGTAAACAATCTTGCTCTAAGATGAATTTATTGACCATCAATTTTAAAAGAACTAAAGAATTCTCCCTACCCTCCACCTTTATCCCCACTGGATATGCCTCCAAACCTCTCCCTTTAAAAACATAGTGGCATGAATAGCACTTTCACTGATATTCATCCAAGATTTAGGACACCTGATGAATTTCTCCAGGAGATAAGAATCTGAGCTGCTGCTTATTTTCCCCTTGCAAGCCATGAAGCAGTGAGGCAGTCCCTGGAAAAGCACGTTGCTTCCCTGGAAGTGAGCAGACTGCTGTTATTATAGGTACCAACCCCGACAAAAACAGCCTTCAGTGTTTGTTTTGTAGTGAGCCCTTATCATAGGGGTAGTGCATACCCAGAGCAGTGAGAGGAACCACCAAGTTCCTTCCCCAGGAACTACTCAGCATCAAGCCACCATAGCTTTGAACTGTTTCTAAGCATCTGTCTTTGTCTCAACTTATTTTGTGCATCTCTTAGCAAAATGTATCCTAAGGTAATTGCTTCTCCCTCTACATCAATTTGGCTTATTCCAGCTTTCACTGGAATGCTCTACTTTCAGAGGGTGGGGTAGTCCTACACTGTGAATACAGTTCTCCACCAGGAGATCCAGGTGGTATCTTTAAAAAAATAAAGTAAAAATCAAATAAAAAAATTTTAAATAAACAACACAGAATGGGAAAATGTACCCAACAGAGCCATACCAACTCAGTATTACTCCTAAAACAGTTTTGTTAGTGGAGTTTCCAAATGAAAAGAGCAGAGTCATCAAAAATATCATGGGCCTCTTCTAGTTTCAAAGCCAAGGCGTACAAGTGGATGTGATTCCCTCTGAGCATCCCTGACAGGCCACAGTCAAGTAAGTGAGGCTGTTATGGAAGCTTATGTTGGTTGAAATGCAAGTGATAAGAATTCCTAGGGGGAAAAAAAAAAAAAAAAAGCCTCTCCTCACTGGTACCTAGTGAGAAAGAGCCAAGAGTGAGGCCCTGTATATAATCAGCTACATAAATACTACTGCATTTAGTATTTATTGCAAGGAGCCTTTATAACCGAGCTGAGGGAAGGGAAATTAGGTTTTAAATAAGATACAGTGATCATCTATTTAATCACATACATATCAGCACTCAATTCCAAACAATTCTCACACTGATGTATGCAGCACAAAGGTCTCGAATTTGCTGATGGAAAATCACCCAAGAATGCCTTCCTTACACTTTGGTCATTGAGCTGAAATCCTCCCAGGAACCAGACTTCTCTCTGCTTTGAGAACTTGATCAAAAGCTCTCTCTCAGTGCTGAACACAGGGAGCAGAATGCTCTTTTTAAGCAACCTAAGGAATGATGCAGCCGACGTGGCATATTAGAGAATGAGGTGTAAGGCAGCTGGAAGACTCCATCTAATCACTGAGCGATTACTACTCACACACGTACACATTCTGATCTCAAACAGCCACTTTTCTTTAGCCCACTACACCCTTCTCACCATTAGCTACATCCTCAAACTTTCTACCTTTCAATGATGGACTCTCCAGGTAAAAGTAATTATTGAGAGGATAGAGAAGGCTTTCTCTGCTGAAAATTTCATCACAAGTTCTTGCTGGAGCTTTTTTTTTTTTTTTTTTTTTTTCCCCCTTCCAAACCAAAGAATTTAAATTCCCCACACAACAAAGTAATGCAAGTTAGAAAGAACGTACAAACTGCAACAGGAAAAAATATATGTTGTATAAGAAAGCAACTCTCTACAGAACATGGTTTCAATATGGACATTTACTATACAATTTCCAACTTCCTTTAAAAAGGTTACTTGTGTACAAGTTAAAACACTTGGCCCCAGATATTTCCCAGCTAAGGCAACTTGCGGGTGGATTCACAAGAAGAACCTAAATTTGTGCATATACATTTATCAGAGATGATATGAATATAAACACAATTACATATAAGGATAGACACCAAATTGTTAACAATGGATACCTATAGGTGGTGCAATTACAAATGACATTGTTTTTTTTTTCTTTGTGTTTATATGCATTTTCTAAATGTTCTGGAATGCAGTGTATTCCATCTCTATTCAAAAATAGCTGTTTTAAGAGAAAATAAACTAACTGAAACCCTCCCCTCACCCACCAATCCTGAGCCATGGTATGGGCCTAATGAAAAGGTAATCCCAAGAACATCCCTTCAATACAAGTCAATGGCCCACCACAGTATACTTGATAAGCTCCAAATAACGCAAATTCAAGGTCATTTACTGATCGGAGGACAGGGAATTCCTGAATCAATAGACAAACACATGGAAATAAAAGTTCTGAGTAGTGTAAAGTTGAAACTATAATCTCTTCCCTTTGTTACCGCTAAGGCTATTAAGGGAGGTATGCTAATCACATCTTCTCATTAAAACAGATAGAAAATCCTGTTCCATTTTTTCTACTGTAAGTATATACGTATTTTTTCTACTGTTAAGCATATACATATTTTTAACAGGTCATAATACTTTAAGTGACCTTTCTGCAATATTTTAATGTTTTTTTCATTGGACATTTAGGAAAATACAATCTTCCTAAGAAAATGAAATTTTCTGGTGTATGAAATTAACAGCAATCCTGAATACTCCCTCAAGTTTACAATTACTCCTTATAATGGAATACTGTGCTTTGAATGCTATGGAAGTGGACATTCTTGCATTTATGTTACATAACGCAAAGTAGTACATGGCAAATTTAACACACACCTCAGGCTCTGTTCCTTTAGTAACTTTAAACCCTTCAACATTTCCCTCGTCATAATGGCTTATCTTGCTGGAGGCTGAATAATTGCTTCCAATTTGCAAACAATAGCTCTGTGAGGCAAATAGTTGTACCTAAGTTAAACAAGTAACAAAGTACTGTTCCTTGAGGGTTTTTACTGTACGCCAAGCACCCTAGTGTTTTTGTGGTTTAGAGCCTGGGCTCTGAAGTCAGACAGACTGATGTCTAATGCAGGGGTCTTTTTCTGTAAAGGGCCACACAGTAAACATTTGAGGCTTGGTCCACACAGTCTCCATCACCACAACTCTGCCATTGTAGCTCAGAATCAGCAACAGACAGGGCATAAGTGGATGGGAATAGGAGTATTCTAATGAAACTTCATTTACAGAAACAGGCAGGGAGAGGGGGAGCAGATACGGCCAGCAAGCCATAGTTGAGTGATGCTGATCCAAATTCTACCATATTGTACCTTCTTAACCTCGAGTGAGCTACTTCAGCTCTGTAAGACCCTCCTATCTAAAAAGTGGTGGTAATCCAATCTAGCGCCTAAGTTCTCTATAAAGACTTTTTTAAAATATGTGTTAAGCTATTAGCTCACTGCCAGATTGCACTATCTGGCAGAAGATCAGTAACGTTAGTCATTACCATCGTCTTCGTCATCACATTGATCCTCAGAAACAACTACGAGATTATTACCATTTTTACCTCCATTTTAGAGGTGAGAAAACAGAAGCTTAACAAGCTAAGTCACTTAGCCAGTGTCCCCCATCTAACAGGGAATTGTGGGGCTAGGATCAAACTCTGATCTACTTCCAGGAGATTTAGCTACCTCTAGGAATGATTAAATTCTATTACATGGACTTGTGGCTCCCTGAGATTGAAGCATAAAGCATAATTCATCTACCCTAATGCAGAAACTTCAGTCCCCAAAAATCGACTAAAAGACCCATTTGCAAACTCAATACACAGAACAAGCTGTTCTGAAGGTGAGAATTTATTAAAACCATAGTTCATGTATAAATTTAAGTTTGCTGTCTTATTTTTTAAATCTGGGCACCAGCACATTAGTCTCTGCCCCTCTCTGAAACCACCCGTTGGCGATTTGGAACACTAGCTGAACAGCATGCCTACAAAAGGTCCATTGTAGCTCTGTTCCTCTCACCTTGACCTTTACTTTCTGTTCTCAAGTTTCTAGAGTTCTCATACATACTGCAGGTGTGTCACTAGCCAATTATTTTTAAAAATCTAGGCAGTCAGTTCTCTCATAATGAAAATATACACTCTGGTGAAGCCAATTAATATTCTTCCATTTTAAATCATGCCTCCTGCGCTTGTCCATTTTTACTCTCTGGCATTTGTTCATCTTGAATTACAAGCGGTCTGCAAGGAGAAAGACAAATACGGAGCAAGCATCTCAAGCCAGGAAAAGCAATGAATTTGTAGACAGGTCCTGAACTGGATTTCGGAGTGGGAGAGTCCTCCAAGTTGTTTATAAATCGAAAATAACTTCAAACTAGCAACCACATCATGACTGCACACCCTTCCATGCAAAGCACACTAAATAACTTTCTCACAGATCAAGAGCCCAGGCATGGGCCACCCCCATAGCAGGTTTCCTGCCTGGGTTGCCTCTGCTTCCAGAGCTGTTCTCTCACATGCAGTCAGGGACCCACTCTTCCCTCCTGAAAACCCCCCCAGGGCTCCCCAGAGAAGACCGTCTCTCTGATGCCTTCACTCCCTCTTCCTCTCCAACCTCAACTCCCATCCCCTTTTCCCAGCCTTCTGCTCCTGACAGGTATTTCCACCTATCTTTTAGCCCAAATCACTAACTCAAGCCCCTCCCCCAAATCAGGTGTCTCCTCCACCACGAAGCCTCCAGGGCCCACCTTGACTATGAAAAATAACCTTTTCACGGTGCCACTTCTACATTTTGCACTCCCCTCACAAGAGGCACTTCTCACATGGAACCCCACGTACCTGTTGACATCTCAGTCTTCTAGGCTTCTGGAGGGCAGGATTTCTTAACCACCTTTGACTAAGTCAGTTTATACAGAACAGCACCTGACTCTTGGGTGGCAATCAAAATATATTTGTTAAGGGAATAAATTAGTTCCTTTAAAAGCTAGGCTGGTATCAGCTCTAAATAATATACTTTCATGCCACCCACATTACCAAGATATGCTACTTCAAGTCATTTACAGGAAAAATCATTGGTGTGATGCTCAAATTAACTAGAAGAGACCACCAGAAATCATGTTGAGGACAGAAAGGCATGATGTGGAAATTAGAATTCATCTAGATGTTGAAAGGCTTGAAGCAGTTCTTGCTACAAAGTTCAATGTCTGTTTAACACGCATATTCTATTAGAGCTCTTTATGAAGTTCACTGTATACTTCCCTTTTCTCAGTTCTTTGGTATTGATCAATCCAAACACAACCGGCATAAATTACTCTAATGTGTGTGAGGTGGGGGAGGGGCGCCCTGTAATAGCAATCAATCAATCAGTTAAAACAACCAGCAAAAGAATCTGCTGCTGCCACTGGCGCCTCCTTGACCTTTCCCTCCCCTGCAGCACAGGTGACCATCTCTCCCCCAGCAGCCTGCCTGACACAGCACCTATCTTGCTCTTCTTAATTGGGAGGACATGTGTAAGTAGTTAGCACGCACACAACACAGCTGATGAAGACTGGTTGTGCTGCTTCTTTCTTCCCTCATTCCCTTCCTCCTCTTCTTGGATCCTGCTAATCCCTCCTCTCTTTTGAGTCTGAATCTTCCCATTTCCAAACCCATACTTCTTGGTCAAGCCCAGCCTCAATTTTAACCCATGGGAGAAACCTTTCCTCCTGGGTTTGTGCTTTTTGAGGAAAAGAGATACAATATCACCCCCTACTCCTCCAGACCCACATTAACTTTCTCCAACCCCTGTCACAGTGCCTCACCCTATTCTGTTGGAGAAGATTCCCTTTTTTGCTTGAATTCTCCACTTGGAGTTGTTTATTAAAAAGCAAATGGCCCGGAGAAGAGTAACATTAACAGTTAACAACACCTGATCCTCAAGGAGGGGTGCAGACAAAAATGCATTTCCCCCCGACCCCTGTGGGGAAAGCCCCAGGCAGAAACACTGCCAGAGTATTTGGGTGGAGAGAATTTCACTTAGGAGAAAGATAGGCTTGGGACAGAGAAAACAGGAAACAAAGACAACCCTCACAAGTTTGCCCATGTTCCCTTCTCTTTAGGGGACAGCTGTCAATTACAAAGACCTTCTCAATCTAGGCAAGGAACCCTGGGCTAAAACTCTTTAAAAGAGGTAGTGACAAGGAACCCTGGGCTAAAACTCTTTAAAAGAGGTACTGCAGCACCTACTAAAATGGTACATAGCAAAGGCTCAGTAAAGGTTAGGAACTCAAGTTCCAGTCTCCCAGACTCAGTCTTAAAGCTGTTTTCAGAACAGACATTTCAGGATGCCCAAGCGTCCTCAAATCCCTCTAAAGCAGTATCCAACCCAATAGCTAAATTTCAACAGAGTCTGAGGCTACAAAGGCCTTTCTCAGCTGACTCTTTGGTACCTAGCTATCTTTCCTCAAAAATCACTTACTAACACAGGTGATGAGATGTATTTATTGCCACAATTCCATCTCATGGCCATGAAATTTTCCTTTCCTCTGACTCAAATATCTTCTTGTCTTCCCTTAAAAATAAAGATTAAAATGATCATAGTTGTTACGAAGGGGGATGTCTCTTTTCTCAGACTCTCAATACTACTTTTTTTCAATCATAAAAGTAAAAGGACAGCTTTTAATTGGAAAGAACTGTGTCCTTTCCCAATCAAATCTATTTTAAAGATGGTCCACTAAAATCCTGAGACATTACTACAAAGTATCTAGAGAGCTGAAAATGGCAAGAGAGGTCTGAGAGCTGTAAGTTTCAGTTCTTTAGCAAAAGAACAGCTTAACATGAAACAATGAAATCTGTAAAATATTTACCATGCAATTAATGTTCTTGAAAACACTGTATGCCTACGCTTTCCAAAAAACTTAATAACGCCAATTACAATTGCAGTTTTAAATTGGCCACATCATAATCATTTAATGTAAGAAGTTAGGGTAACTACCATTATTTTTTGAAATCAAATTACAGACATTTTGAAATAATCATAGGTTTTATATTCCTGTGCACTTTAGACTCTCAATGTTACTGAAACGAATACTTTGCAACATCTAAATGCAACACATAAAATAATGCTTTAAAATGTAAAATAATTCACAATAATTATAATTAAAGCCACAGAATTACAGTGGAAGGAATATCACTACTCTTTAAGTGATTTTTGCTAGTAAATATTTAATGAGGTAGGGGTAGGAAAACACCTGATTTGTAGCATTTTTTCCCATTTCCATACTGCGAATACTTCCCTCAATTTCAAGTTAACCAGCATAAGGTCAGGGATCACAGAGTGGGTAAGACGTACATACAGGATCCATCCAGGTTAGTTCTAGTACATTCTAGATATGAGACACCAGACAGTTTCATTCCTGAACCCTTTTCACACACTATTTCTTTATAGCCCACTATTCCTTGAGCACTTAATGACATGATGTAACACCCAAACATTATTATATTCATATATTTACCTATAAACTACTATAGTGGCTTTCAATCTTTTTTGGATATAAAACACAGTGAGAAACACATTTTACCTCATAACACATTTTACCTCATAACCCACCCTGTGTACACACCTACGTGCAGTTTTACATACACATACACACATAAAAATCAGACGCCTTACAGGAAAAAACATTCTTAAGTGCAGTGCACTAAAATTTTCTATTCTCTTCCATTTCATTTTTAAAATCTGATCTTGATTCGCCAAACTGGATTCATATCCCACTATTTCAGTAGGATCCTTCAAACTGAAAAACAGTGCTCTACTAGCTTGCTCTACAAGCTCACTGAAGATAGGGCTAGATACAGACAAACAACAAATAATCCTCGGTCTAGTAGTTATTACTGAGGCCCAAGAAGGTTAAGTAACTGTACAAAGATACACCTACCATTTTTAATAAAAGATCCCCCAAGGAATGAGATAATACATTACATAGAATCAGGATATTCATGGCTCAACATGGAAAGCTAGAGGGTCTTCTAAGACAGGCACTCCACCAGAAATTGATGGAGAAGTTTTTTTTTTTTTTTTAATTTTACTAAAGCTATCACTGATGGAAGTTTGGCCCTCTACCCACTGTGGTCTTATGACCAAGTCTGCCCATCTGCCTACTAGGCAAATCTAGTATTAGCATCTCCCTATTACTGATAATGTTCACCCCTCAAAGTGTTGAAGAATACCCATCTTTTGCACAAAACATTTTCAATCCTCTAGGAAAGGGAACTACGTAAATACCAATTAATACTTAGTTTATTGTATAGAATATACATATGTCTGTATATACTTTAACACCAGCTTCCCAATAATCAGAAGGCAAAGACTGAGTAGGAGAAAATACTCACTCAGGAAAATAAAATCAGGATCCACGGCCTTTTCTCTTCAGCATGCTCATGCACCACATGCATTTTTTATAGGTACTATTAAATGTACACTATAGTTTCAAGACAATCCAGATAAGCATCTTCACTAAAATACACAACACCATTAATCATCTCAGTGACAGTGCTCCAATTTAACATCTTGGGGATTTCCTTCCCTTCTTCATCATTTATTTGCCAATATTTCCTTGTTATGAATATCCCCCAAGTGACTTTCCCTGGCAGTCACAGCTGTGCTGCCTACTGCGTCTACCTTGACTACAAATAACACCATTTCTTTAAAAAAACTAAGCCCCTCAGACAATATCTACAGTTAGAACAGAAGCCTTACTGCACACCGACTTCTTGGGAAACCACCCACACTCTCCTGAGTTTAAACTGACAGATCTGAGCCTTTAAGCAGATAGCCACGTGACACTAGCTTAATTACAAATGAACCACAGCCGGCTGTTGGTCTCCAACTACTTGAATGGTCAACAACCAACTGCTGCTTTGATATGGTCCTTAAAGGACCCCCTTCTGATAGAACAGAAGGCTTCCTCCAAGTGTCCAGGAATCACAATAAAGCCACGAAATCACTAACCAGATACAGAAACCTGACCACCAAGAGCCTTAGTAATTATGAGTCACAGATAACAAGAATTTTCAAAAAAGATTAATCAGAAACAATTTCACATTATAATTACACCAATTCTGATGAAGGGAATACCACTATCTTGGCAAAAGAATACTAAGAAACAAAGCCAGAGATAAATAAGTTGCAAAGATACAGCAGAGTCCCAGTGCCATGTGGTACCCACATTGTGTCCATTTCAGAGAAAGGGGCTGCAGGATTTCTTGAACTTTTACAAAATGGAAACCATAAAAGAAAACGCTCTATAACCAGCTGGAGGAGTAAATGTAGAACTCATCAGCTTGTATGCAGAAAGAAGATGTAAGGGTACTTTCTTTTCAATAGTGAAACTATGGCAAAAGAGGAGTTTGAAGACAAAAACATACCAAAATATATTTGCAAAGTATAGCCAGAAAGGTTAATACAGTCAGTGAAATTATGTTTACCTTACTCTACATTTTGTATAGGGGAATTTAATTAATTAAAATGTAATGTTGCTTCCATCAATATTTCATAACTTTTCTGGAAAGTATGAATTTTAATCCTTTTGGGAAAGACTCCAATTTAGATTATCATGTTAGACAAAACCCACAAACTTTCTTCTTAACAAAAGCAATGCAAGTCAAGCTAAGATATATTAAAATGCCTTTCCTCCTCAGAGCAGAATGTTTACTTCAGTGATAGTAACAACACCTCGTTACCAACAGTGCAGATTCTGTTAAGTAATGGACAAAGCAAATGGCAGCAAAGGCAGAGGACTCAACTTCAATTTAACTGTCCTGTAAGGTACATAGTAATTAGCTGCAAAGCTCTGAAATCTTAGCTAGCATGTTAAGTCTGCTACATGACAGTATAATTTGACTTCTTAAAGGATTATGCAAATTACAACTCATCATTCCATTACAGGATTGAAAAAAAGTGACAGCTAATTTATACATAACACACCTTTCAAATCCCTAAGATGCGTAGCACCTGTGCAATGTATTTTGCCGAGATTTTCTTGCATATAAGTACTTGTTTATTGCAATATCAAGAAGCTTACCTAAAAGCTTTAATATAGTCATTTTAAAAAAAACTTTTAAACCACAATTTCAAAAGAATAAACATTTTTTCCTGTCTTGATTTCAAAGGCAAAATTTTTTGGTTCTTTTTGTTTGGTTTGGTTTGGGGTTTTTTCCCCCCACTAAGTTAGAGAAATATAAGGTTTCAATACACGGATATTTCTGAATAGCTGGCAACCACAAGCACTGATGCACGAGCCAGAAGGAAGACTCACAAAGATTTCAACATACTTCTGGTAGGTAGATTCACAGTAGATTCCGTCATATCTGTAGATTTTCCTACATTCTGATTGGTTGGGCAGAGGATGCTGGGCAGTTATTCTGTAGAGGCATCAAAAACAGATAGACATGACTAGAGGTTCTCTACAGTCAACTGGAATGCAGGATAACAAGTATGTTGAAATTTAATATTATTTTGCTTCTTATGCTTTTGAGCTATATACATACAGCAATGTGTACATACATTTTAGAACATTAACTTCCACTTTTAGAAACGTACAGCCAGAAAAAACTTTTTTCAGTCTTCATCAGAACAACAAAAAAAATTTTACTTCAGAGTCGTAAAAGTGGAAGGAAAGAAAGACATAAGGTCTAAGGCTTAACTCACTCTACAATCCCCATGATTATATTCTAAAGGAAATGTTAAAAACAAATGTCGTTAGTGCTTTTGTTACAGGATCGTCATTAATTCAATCATGCATTACGTTTGTAGGCAACTGTAAATTAGCTATAAAACCTTAGCAAAGTTAATATATTTTTCAGCTTTACTCAATTTATATAGAGTTGGTATTCTACTGACTTCTAAGGGGATATGATACAGCTTATGAACTAAACCCAATTAGGGATGAAAACACAAGCAAGACCGTCGGGAGCACGGGTTAGATGTTAACAGGCACCTGAGATGAGCTGATTACAGTGGCTCCAGGTTTCTTGGCAGTTAAGGCAAAAGGGGAAAAAAGGCTTATACAATTTTCATCTGTAGTACTTAAGCATATAAATTCATCCGAGACTTCCTGCCTTATTTAGACATAAAAATGCTGAGACTTTTCTGACCATAGCCTTCAACTGAAATTCTCTTCATTCAGGAAAAAAGTATTCAAGGAATCTATCATGTGGAATTTTAGAGGAAAGTAATGTATTGTAATCAATGCACAATAAGAGTACCAAGCCCTTCATTCTAATACCACCATATCAGAAAGTGTAATACAATGTCTAATCCTTAAGAATGTATAAATATATATAAATATACCTTTAATATCTTCTTAATTATTAATTAAAACATGTAATGGGTTCATGTTATTTTGTAAAAAACTCAGATGACTTTGTTTCCAGTTTCTGTTAAGTTGAATATTAAGTTACTTAATATTTCATAAGGCCCACTATATTTAAGGACAATGCTTAAAGAAATGTAACTCCTATTTCTGAACTTTATTTAGATGCATTTCTAGGATTTTATTTAAATGCATTTCTTTGTTACATTCAGCCTGGCCCCAAATCTATTCTTAAATTTAGTGGGCCAATAGTTTTATAAATAATGAACCATTTATCCCTTGTTTAAAGTGATTTTTAAGCCCTTTATTGATTACTGTATTCAACCTAAAGCATAAACACTCTCATATTCATTAACTATCGCTGGGATTCCAAGGGTTTACATTAACCTATGTGGTTACTGTAAAGCTTATATAGAAAACCAAGAAACAGTTTTAAAAACTTGAAATAAAAAGCACTTTTAAGATTCAATAATAGGTTCCAACTGACAAATTAATTTTGGCCATTAAATGTGTTAAATTCTCTGCAGTTGTTTTGTGCACATGATGTCCTGGTGACAGCAGCTGATGTAAGTTACAGATTTTTTAAAAGAATTGATTTGGCCTGAGATCACAATGAGATATTCTATATATTTCTGTTTGGTGTCATTTTATGCTTTAAAATTGATTTCTTATATTATTACTCTGTATTAAAAATTAAAGTGCTGAGAAAGCATTTGAGTATGAACAATCTGAAGTGTTCAAAGAACAACCAATTTTACCTGGTTCTCAACAATTTTGAAAACTAACTTACTGAAAAGAGGTTTGGGGTAAGCAGGGTGGGTAGGGGGGAGCGCTGCCATCTTTTTTAACATGACAGCAAAGGTTATAATGAAATTTTAATTTACAATCAGTGTACCAAACAGGAAATTGTCAGGTTTAAAAAATAACAGACAAAACATCTATAAGAATCAACCCCCCAGACCACCATTTATTTAACACTGTGTTTCCCTTTTCTTACTACAATGTTGTCAAGAAAAAGCTACTGTGTTCATTTTCTTTCCCTTGATTTTGTTTTTAAAGGTTAAATACTTTCAGTAAAAAGTTCAAATATGCCTTTCAATCATGAAACTATTATGAACTGAGGCTTCTGCCCATCAAACAATCTAAACTCACTTCCCTCCATGTCATTTCTCTCTAGATGGACTCATCATACAGCTTGAGGTAGGACTTAAGTGCATTTACATACATGTGAAACGTGTAAGCTATGACTAATTTTAACTCACAGGGCAGAATTTAAATAATTAGTTACAAGAAGTCAAACTAAGGGAAAAAGGAGGAAAGAGATGGTTAGAGGCAGAGTAGTAAATTGTTCCATTTTTGCAGGTAATCTAAATGCAAACTAGAAGCAACTTATCATGAGAATGGATTTTCCACCATCTGGTCAAATAACAGGGGATTTGTCTAGTGGCAAGCAAAGAATGGAATGATGTGAGAAAGATTAGCGGGCAAGTCCTACAGTTGGCTAAAATGTATTTTGTGCAAACAAGAACAGATGACGCCTTAACAATTACACCTGTCAAAAACTCCAGAAAGCAATCCATCTCTGAACAGCCCAGTTGAAAACAGGCTAGTTCATAACAAAATGAATTTTTTTAAACAATTGCCAGCCATAACAGTTTGATGCATGACAAGCTTAGGAAGTCACATTTCACGTTCAAGTGAAACCTTAACTAACTGGACCCTGCTTTTCAGTGATAAGTAAGATATTAACCCCCTTAAAAAGTGTTCAAGTAATAGAAATGGCAGGCTTAAAAAAAAAACCCACAAAAGCAAGCAAATTCAAAATTACAGTCAGAAAGTCAGAAGAGATTGCCATGGACTCACCCTTTTGTGCCTAGGTGTTACCACTGTCCTAGCAAACTGGATCCTTTCCTGGAGCAAATGAACTGGCTCCCTTACTGGCAGTATCATTAAAAAAAGAAGCAAGGATTAAAGACCTGATAGAATCCAAGTTCCATCAGGTAGGGAGAGAAGAACCTAAAACATCCTATTTTGCAGCCTTTTAAAAGGGATTTCCTTTTCTAGTCATTGTGCATAGGTGCTGGCCATTCTCTGGAGTTAATATGTAGTTGTTTCTTTTTTCTCAATTTATTGTTTTAAGAAGATTATCTCTAATAGCCCAACCTACCTCATTTGATATTAACATTTCCCTTTCGACTTGGTCAGTTTCTGTCATATTCTCCAGAGACCCCACTGTAACGCACACAGTTCAGCCCCTAGTTGGTCAGGGTAATTCCTGGTGGTTGTTGTCTTTTAATACGTACTGTACAAGGTAACATAGCCTACTAAAGAACAAACAACAGCCTAGATTGTGGTGGTGATGGTAGTGGTGTTTTTATTAGGCCCTTGTTTAGGAACATTTAAAATTCACTGAGCCATCTTTTACAGATATTTCCGAGGGTGACAGTGGTTCTTTGCTACACTCTTGGGGATTTTATTTTCTATTTTATTTCAGAACTGCAAGTTTTATGACTATTACATGATGAGGAACTTCATTCAAAAATTTGTAATTTTGAGCTATTTTACAGAATTCAGGTTAAAATTTATTAAGTGAGTATAGGAAATAACCACTTTGACTGCAGTTTTACTTTTTGACTCTTGGGAGTTTCAGGACAGTCTTTCCACCAAGACGTTTGTACTTTCTGGTTCCCCCATAGCCAGGATCAAGGGTTCTATGAATGATAGTGACTAATACTTAAGCATCTCTCATGCTGATGGAGATTGGAAGCTGCATCAATCACACCAAACAAAATGTTTTGTCCCATGAAGTTCTAATGTGGTCAGTCACAGCTACACATGCAATGAAATCAGGGATTGTGGTGTTTTTAAAACAGAAAGGTAGTTTTTTGAACTACCCATGTTATTATACCCAATGGCATGGCAGTAAGACCTCTACCTCTACAATTAGAGCTTTGAGTTTGGTGGATCTTTGCTCCACTACTTAACCGGTGGTATTTGGGCAAGTTACTTAATCTCTTTAAACCTCAACTTCCTCATGTGAAAATGGGAATAATAAAAAATCCATTTCACAACGTGCTTAGGATAATTAAAAGAGATACTTGCATAAAGTGAGTCCAGAACATGAGCACAGAGAGAACAGAATAAATGTTATCTCTCAATAACAATATTTATCCTCCTAAATTTCAAAGTTAGCAAACCGACCGTAGAGTAAAATATTTTTAACAAAATGCAGGCTGAAGATGGAAATATGCAGATTTCATTCTCAATGTCTCTTACACTGTGATCTTCAAGCCTCTTACTGTGATGTTTTAATTCTTATAGACAGGCCTGTTCTTGATAGACTTTTGTTTCATGATAATCCATCAGCTCTAATGATGATTTAATTAGTATAACATTTCTCAAAATACATTTGCTTAAAAAATGAATTTTTTATCATGATCTGTAATATGTCAAATTCTAGCCCTTCCCCTTTAGAAGGTGAATAGATAAGATGGAGCAGACTTAGGGGAAAGGGAACCCATACTGAGAGCAGAAGCACACGAAGATGGTGAGCCACTGAAGGAACCAGATCCTCCAGAGAGAAGACCCAGGGAGAGATCACTTCCAACATTTGAAATGCTGGACTGAAAAAGATATGAGCCCACAGAGAGGGCTTGAGTCCAACAGATTGAAGACATAAGGAGACAGATTCCAACTTAATATAAGAAGAACATTATAATGGCCAAATCTAGTCAGGGAGGAAATGAGCTACGTATAGAACAGGGGAGTTCTCTGTTACTAGTAGTGCTTTGAACCAGTGTAAACACCCATTTGGCCAAGTTCTGGAACAAAGGGCTCAAGCACCAAACTGATGGTTACAAGAGCTGACTTTTTAACAAAACCTGAGTGTCTGTGTCTCCAATGCAACTTTCCCCCCTACATCATTACATACCTAGGAAACTCTCTCAGTGCCAGCTGAAGTATTCTTGTAGTTTTTGTTAATTTGGAAATCTAACAAGCTTTTACCTCAAGGTAAAACAAACAAAAAACGCAAGGGGATAACTTATGAAAGTATCTGCACATATAATACAGGTATACTCCAGGGAATCAAATACAAGGAAGATAATAAAGTAGGCCCCACTTTTTATGCCTCTGTCCTTTTAACTCCCTGATGTTTGAGGATTCCCACATACAATATATTGGGAGATATGACTAAGCATGCTTAGGAGCCCAAGCTTTGAAATCAGGTGGACCTGAATGCAAATTTGAGCTCTGCCACATACTAGCTATGTGACATTGAAAAAGGAGTGTTGTCTCTCTGAGCTTCATTTCCTTCACCCACAATGAAGATAAATTTTATTTCATGCAGATTAGAGATGATGATGTAAAGCATTTATCACATTGCCTGGAATACAATAAAGAATGGTAACATCATAACTGTGACTTCATTCATTCAAGAAACACTTTTTGAGCATTATCTATGCCAGTCCTTGTGCAAGTGCATCTAGAGGTGCTGTCTACACTCTACACGAGTTTGATGCTCACGAAGCCCACAGATAGCACTGTTAATTTGGACCATAAATTGTAACTTCAGGTACCTGGGAGATTTTTAATCACAGAAGGGTAACCTCTAGACAGTTTGACCTACATTTTTTAGATCTGTGCCCTGAAAGGAGCTGAAATCCCTCCATTAAAAGCCTTCCTCCTAGACTATATATACGCACATCATCTTCCTTCACACCGAGTGCAATGTACCCTCTTGGCAAATAAGAAGAGCAAGGTGCTAGCTGTAGTTGTAACTGTCATTCAGTAAGCGTTAGAATGCCACATTGCAGAACTTCTTAGCTAACACCAGTGTTCTCAGTCCCCTTCAGAGATGAGCATGCTCAGCAGAGTGGGCTATTCACCACTGTGACCTCTCTTTCTCCATTAATGTTGGGTTCTTGGAAATAGTCTTGAACCACAATGGCTGAGAAAAATTATGCCAGCACTCTACCTAGAACTAGACAAAGAAATCAAAGACATTAAAATGCAAGTCCTGCATGGTTTGAGGCACTGTTGTGTTAATGGTAGTGAAAAGGTAGACAGAGATCAGCAAGCACAGAGAGATTGGTAGGAATTTTCCCAAGGTCAAGGGAGCTCAGGAGGCCAGACCAACACCTACAGAAACAATGGTGGGGTGCAGGGGAAGAAAGAAGCTATGCCTAAAGATATGGTCTGACTTCAAGGATGTGAAGAGAAGGGAAGAGCAATTTCCAATGCAATATGCTTGCCATTTGTCCCGAAGGGCTATGCCATAGTGGGTCCCTGAGGTGCTAGTAGGAGTCCATTTCCAAGAACCAGTTCTCCCATACTAAAAGAATATGTGTGTCCATATTAGGTTAGGATGACTGTCTTCTTTTAGCAAGAATATCTTACATTTATACAATGCCTGATAGCCTTCAAAATGATCTGTAGAATAGTCAGGCATTTTAATCAATATTTTTATTTTAAAATGAGGAACCTGAGACTTCAAGCATTTAAGTCATACAACTAATAAATGAGTAGTCTGTCCCAGAGCAGCTCTTCTGACCCCAAGTCCAATACCTCTCTTTTACCAGGCAACAGCCAATTTTCTAAATTCTGCTATATGTACAATAATCTATCTGCAAAGCAAATAGCAATTGCTAAATTATTAAGATGTCATAAACCTCATTTTTCCAATAACAGAGTACCCTATACAGTGAATCCAAGGTAGACAACTTTCAGACCAAGAAGAAACACCTAGCACAAGCCTGTATTTTGACTGAGAAAACTAAGTCCCAGAAAGGTCAAGAGGCATGCTATAGACAAGTATGAACAGAATAACAGAGCTGGATATAGGCTCAGAGCTGGATATAAGTTCCAGATAAATATTCTTTACTTTTGATGATGCTGCCAAAAATTGTTGAAGAATTTTTGGTAGCATCATCAAAAATAAAGAAACCTTAGAATTCATGTGACTACAAAGTTTTCCTGATCACCCTCCACTGAACCCGTTACATTCTTCAGGATCTATTTTGAAATGACTGGAGAAATATGTTCCTGCCTACAAGTATTGTACTTTCTGCTTTTCACCTTATTTTGAGAACAGTCATGTGTCCAAAACTCCTGGAAATAGGTGTACATCATTAGACAGCCCCCCTAGCATTAGTTACAATTCACCCAAATTCTATTCCCTGTTATTAAGGTCTCTGGTTTCCACCTGATTTCTTTATAAGTCCTGGCTTGGGTAGGAGAGGACAGCAGCACACACAGTGGGGATATGGGTTTCAGGGAACTGTTGTCACATTTCAATTCTCTTATTGATTACCAAGCAACTTCACCATTGCTGATTAACCTTGCACATGCTTGCAGAAATATTTCAGTCAATGAATTTGTTTGGCTTTGAGGAAAAAAAATCCATCCATTCAGAAAAGAATGGTTCATGAGACCCTTCTCTGCATCCCTCCTGCCCAACTGAACTAAGCTTAATAACATTCGTGACTAGAACAAAAATGGAAATCTGATAACAGAATGGAGCAGTCTCCTCTCTACAATATGTGAACACAAACTGGGGTGAAGGTATATATTCCTACCATTAGCAGGAATATCCACTACCCAGCATGGTTAAGAAATGGATAGCCTCTAGGCTTTTGGTCACTTGAAAAATGAATTAAATCAATTTGTTCTAGTGATCCAAACTAAAATCAGAAATGGGAGTTCCCATTGTGGCATAGGGGAAATGAATCTGACTAGTATACATGAGGATATACATGTAGTATACTAGTATCCCTGGCCTCACTCAATGGGTTGGGGATCTGGCATTACCATGAGCTGTGATGTAGGTTGCAGTCATGGCTCGTTGCTGTGGCTGTGGTGTAGGCCAGCAGCTATATAGCTCCAATCCAACCCCTAGCCTGGGAACTTCCATATGCCACACCTGTGCCCCCCCCCAAAAAAAGCAAAATAAATAAATAATAATAAAATCAGAAATGTAAAGTCCTCGGAGATTAACATGAAGGAAAACACTTCATAGCAATTCATTACTTAGAGGTTCAGATTTAAAAGATGGAGAGGGGACTGCAAAACACTAAGATTTCTCCAGCAAATCTCAGAAATCATGACTCACAGGGGAAAAAAAGCAACTTATGACATCTTTTTCCTAGTTCAGAAATCATGACTCACAGGGGAAAAAAAGCAACTTATGACGTCTTTTTCCTAGTTCAGGGTGACATATGGGGCCCTAGATCTAGCCTGTCTACTGAAAGCAGCCGTGACAGCACTGTAACTGGATGCTTAGCCTCCCTTGCAGCTAGGTGTGACCCTATGACAACATTCTCACCCATAGAATAGAAAAGGAAGTAATGAGAACCTATTCCAGGTCTGGGCTCAAGATACTAAGATACTACCTAGGTCCTCCATACCTTTTCCTTGTCTCAAGCTGTATCAAAGAAACAACAATCCAGCTTTGACCATGCAGGCTAAGATAACACTGATAGTAGAGCCACAAAAGAGAAGGACTCTGGGACTCTGAATGACCTTGTGGAGCAGAGCCATCCCCTCAACTGGGCCACTTGCCTTGGGCTATTAAATAGAATAGAAATAAACCTCTATGTGATTTCAGCTGCTAAATTTTATAGTCTGTTTATATTTTATAGTCTCTTAGCTTTTACCTAATATATGTTTCACCTAAAATTAATATATTAGGTATATATATACATATATACCTAATATATATATTAGTAAATATATATTTTACCTAATGTTAATTACCTAATATATAATTTACCTAAGGTATAGTTTATCTAATACATATTTACCTAATACTATATTTTATTGTTTGTTTATATTTTATAGTCTCTTAGCTTTTACCTAATAACACCTATCCAATTTTTTCCGTTCCTCCTTAGTCTTCAAAAACAGCTCTTCTGTGGAGCTTTTCTGAGATAGCTATGGCATATTTACCTTTCTTGTGAGTCACCATAATCCTGTTCTCATCTCCAGTACATGTGCCATCACAGTTTATTTCGATGGTGTATATACCCTTTATCCTCCCTTAAAAAACAGACTCTTAGAATTCTGGAGGCAAGAATTTATATTACGGTATATTTTGCACAATGTTTAGCACAAGTTTGTGGCTTAATAAATCAATCTCAGTGAATGAATTAAGCTGGAAACCATACAGACTTTCCTAGATTGATGGAAAGTAAATAATAGCTGTTGATATACACATTTGTCAGCTCACACTCAACAGTAATCATGCCACTAAGCATTAGAAGAAATATTCAAGTATTCCAAGGGGTATGACCTGTCTTTCTAATAGAAATATTAGTAAAGGAGTTCCCATTGTGGCTCCGTGGTAAAGAACCCAATTAGTATCCATGAGGACGCAGGTGCTATCCCTGGCCTCACTCAGTGGGTTAAGGATCCCGCATTGCTGTGAGCTGTGCTACAGGTCGCAGATGTGGCTCAGATACTGCATTGCTGTGGCTGTGGTATAAGCTGGCAGCTGCAGCTCTGATTCGACCCCTAGCCTGGTAATTTCCATATGCCACAGGTAAGGCCCTAAAAAAGATTTAAAAAAAAGAAATATTAGTAAAATATAATAGTTGTCTTATCTAAAACTATGGTTCAAATATAAGAGTAATGACAATTTTAAAATAACAACAATTAAAGGAAAGAAATGGCAAAAAAGAGCCTTTGATAAGTTACTCTACATCAGCAACATTTATTTAATGTTGATTATTTTTGCTCTTACAATTAATATGATTATCCTTAGTAATGATGTATAGGAGCTTTGGCCTCCTCTCCAATTGCCTTTCCAGTTTTTGCAATAAATGGCAAAAAGAAGTAACATGAACTTTACCACTGTCTGACTTCAGGCCTGAATGCCAGTGATACGTACACTGGTTTGACTCAAGTATAGCATTAGATTTCATTGTCCACAAAAAAAAAAAAAATCGCACAAAAATCAAATGTAAGAAATACATCAAGTCCATTTGGAATGGATTAGCAATGAGATCCTGCTGTGTAGCACTGGGAACTATGTCTAGTCACTTATGATGGAGCATGATAATGTGAGAAAAAAGAATGTATACCTGTATGTGTAACTGGGTCACCACGCCGTATGGTAGAAAAAAAAATAATAATGTATTGGAGAAATAAAAAAAAAATAAAAAGAAATAAGAAAATAAATAAAAATCTGAAAATAAAATACATCATGTTTGCAGACATGAAAGAAAGCAAATTGAAGACGAGGCAATGTGACTAAATACTATGAAGCAGAGTATTAGAAGATATTCCTTTGCATATGCAAATATTTTATATTTTATGCCTTATAGACAAATACTTGTGGAAGCTTTTTTTTTTTTTTTGGTCTTTTTGTCTTTTAGGGCCACACCCACAGCATATGGAGGTTCCCAGGCCAGGAATCCAATTGGAGCTGTAGCCACTGGCCTACAGCCACAGCCACTTGAGATCCAAGCCGCATCTGTGACCTACACCACAGCTCATGGCAATGCATCATGGATGCTAGTCAGGTTCGCTAACCGCTGAGCCACGACAGGAACTCCTTATGGAAGTTTTTTTAACTTCAATCACTTTATTTTAGGGCAGCATAATAAATATTAGTGCAGCACAATAAATATTTCATTTTGAACTGTTTTGAAATTAAACTAGACCTTTAAAGTTGGTTTATGTTTAACGATCATGTGCTGCATTAAGCACTTTTTTCTTTTTTTTTTTAGGGCTGCACCCGCGGCATATGCAGTTTCCCAGGCTAGGGGTCCAATCGGAGCTGCAGCCACTGGCCTACGCCACAGCCACAGCAACGTGGGATCCAAGCTGAGCCTGCGACATACACCACAGCTCATGGCAACGCTGGATACTTTACCCACTAAGCAAGAGGCCAGGGATCGAGCCTGAGATCTCATGGATGCTAGTCAGATACGTTTCCGCTGAGCCACAATGGGAACTCCCTACTATATACTTTTTTTTCAAACTCTGGGAAGAGTTAACGGTCTTTGTCGTGTTGCTCTTTCTGCCTTAGGAAGAGAAGTAAACAGGTAAAATCACAAGCAATCTTGACACATGTATCCTATTCATTATAACAATTAAATTTACAGAGTTGGGGAAATGCTCTGGAGAATCTGCTTCCTCAAGTTTGATTTGGGTCGAAGCCAAAACATTTCAGCTTTGGTACTCAGGAGTATTATTTAGAAGATAAATTGCCTGATATCAGATTTTGGAAAAGGTAGAATTACCATCATGTCTTGTTACACAACAATTCATTGGAGGGAACATACCCTGTATTATTCAGTTTTGCGTATCATAAAAAAAGGATTACTACTAAGGAGAATTTAATTGGAATAAAATATCACTGAATTATAGTTTAGTGTAGCATTTCAATAATAAATAGTCTATCTCCTGCTCCTGAAAAAAAGGGGAGGGGCTTTATTTTGAGGTTTTACTGTACGACTGGTATGTAATATATACTTAGCAATGTGTTTTTATCATAAATCTTTTAACACTAAAGTAGACTGGACCAAGTAATAGGAGAGCTTCAGTATTGATTTTCCACTTTTTTGAGTGACAAAAATGTTTTCAACTTTCAGTGTGGCAATTTCTCAAAAATAAATGTGAATGGAGGAGATTATATTCAACTAAAACTACATTATGAAGCAGTAACAGCAAGATAATATAAAGTACTTTTCATGGGTATGTTTGAGATCTGTACATATTTTTCAGTTTCTTTCAAGGTCTTGATTCAAAAGATTTATTATCACTGTCTTCTTTAAATGAAAAAAAAAGGCTCTGTATAAAAGTTTGTATTTTTCTGTCTCTAGAACCCATGTTTCTGTACTCAACTGTCTCAAAATAACCACTGAATAAAAGGCTTTTCTTACCTTGGTTAAGCTGAATTACCACTGAATTTTAGCTAAGATTTACTCTTTTCATGGAAAAACTCTTAATAGGGGTAGCAGACCTTTATATGGGGACTATCAAATTGAAATTCTAAAGTGTGATCACGGATAATATTAATGCTGAGACCAGGTTAACAATGGCTGAGTGATGTGACATGTTGAAGAGTAAAGATAATAATGCATATAATTAAATAGGATGGGATGGAGAACAAGAAATACATCTCAATTCTACTGATTTTTGGCAAAAGATGGTTTTATTTTGGCAGGGACTCCCCACATCATTTTGAATAGATAGTTTCAAGTTAGTAAGATTATCACAAAATGACCTGAAAATCCCTTACATGCTTGGTGGGTAGGGAGGTTCTTGCTGAAAACATTTGCCTTCTTCAACATGGAAAGTATTTTACGCACAGTCAGCACAGGTACTTCTAAACAGAGGATGCTACATCCAGGATGCAAGCTTCCATTTCATCACACCCTCTTTGCCTCACCATGTGTGTTCTCTAATTACTTAGGCAATCCATCTAGTCAGAATAGCCCCATGGGTGACATGAAGAAGTCTCAGTACAACAGGAATTGTCTTGCATGGAGGAATAATGGGAAGTTTCCATAATCTAAAGTTTCCTAGGTCACAGGGCCCAAACATCTCCTTTCAAAAACATAGAAATATATGATACTACATAGTCTATGTCTGGTATTTTCTTCTTTGGGGCTAATATATAGCCTCAGGTGTGCTGCCATTTTTATTTACACTTTAAAAAGAACTTTTCAATGTGCCCACGAGGAGAAAATGTGACATCTTTGGAAAGAGGACATAACAGTTCATTGAGAACTTTAATTTGCTAATTCCAACGCTTCACGTTACATCTGTTGTGAAGAAATCAACCTCACAAAACAACTGGGTCTTAGAAGAATCTCACTTTTGCTTCGATTGTATGTCACTACATTCATAAATATTTCCCTGTGTTCAGTACAAGTGCACCGAAGTATATATTCTCTCATGTTTATAAACAATCTGCCTTGTAAATAACTGACCTGGAGCTGATCCCAAGACAGCATATTACCGTTATTAGATATTTAGATAGAATAGTGCACAAATCACTGGAGATTGTTTTGTTAGTATGTATTAAATTTTAAAGGAATTACCTCATTCGAACAAAAATGTGGAGAGTCTGTAATATTAAGTCTCTACCTTTCAAATTCTGATACTAATAAAAGATGGAGTTCCCCTCATGGCTCAGCAGTAACGAACCTGACTAGTATCCACTAGTATCCACGAGGACGCAGGTTTGACCCCTGTTCTTGTTTGGTGGGTTTAGGATCTGGTGTTGCCACAAGCTGTGGCGTATGTCACAGACTCAGCTCAGATCTGGCATTACTGTGGCTGTGGTGTAGGCTGGCAACTACAGTTCTGATTGGCCTCTAGCCTGGGAACGTTCATATGCCATGGGTTAGCCATTAAAAAAAAAAAGACAAAATAAATAAATAAATAAAAGATCGTTACCCTCTCTCTTCCATCCCATTAGGCTCTGGACTAGCAGTCAGCTGATTCAGCTCTACTTTAAGTTCTGCCACTTACTACAAGGGCAGCCTTGACACACTCAAACTATTTTGTGCTTTAGTTTCCTGTTCAAACAACTGGGGACAGTGACAAGCCCTGGCCGCCTAATACAGTGCTTGAAAAGGTCAGATGCATAGGAAAAATCATTGTAAAAGGTAGATTCTGTGCAAATGTGAAGGGTGGTCATTAGTGTTGTGATTACCTAAATCTGCGACTGGGGAAAATGTTAAAGATAATCTCATTAACTAACCACATGTTACAAGGGAGAAAGCCAAGTTAAAAGATGTAGGTAAGGCAGATTGTCTTAGGAACACCACCTTAGGACTCTTCCCATGATTCCATTCATGATTCCATTCGACTCATGGAGTGAAAGATAAAATCCTATATGCTTCCTCATATACAGGGTTTGTGTATGTGCTATTAAAGTATCATTGATTATGCAATTGACATTATATGGAATACTTTGTGGAGAGTATCTGCTCTTCATTATTAAACAAATTTCATTTCATTAGCATTAACCAAATACAAGTAAGAACGATTCATCTTAGATACGATTATTTTACAAAGTACCCCTAAATCTCTTCTTACCCTTATCTCACATCAAATTATTTGGAAAAACTCCACTTGTACCTAGCTCTTCACTCATCCATTTTATTTCTAGTCTGTCAAAGCCAAGTAAAGCAACTCAGCTAATTACACATTTTTCTAGTACAAGTAAAAATACCTTCATTTCCTTCATACAATAAATCCTTCCATTCAATAGCCTCCTGAAAAATGGCTAAAAGGCCATCATGAGATACTTCTACTTTCCCTAGTTCGGTTACAGAGTGATCAAAAGTAGGAGTACCCTGCAGGTGATTGCCACTCCTGCCAGGAAGTCAAAATCCTAACAGCCTAACCCTGGGATTTCTTTAGTGAAAATCCACTTTATCAAAAACCAGATATCTTTTCTTATACAAGATCTTATATATTGTATTCAAAAGTATTTCCTTAAGTATAAGATAGAGCCTCACATAGAAACAAAGTTAATGTATCACCAAACAGAATTCTACCAAGGATATGACTGAAAGCGCATAAATACACCTCTCCCCAATTCTCTATCAATCCAAACTCAGCCAGAGAAATGTAAAGGCCTGATTCCCAGGCCCCAGGGCCTTGCGTGTAGCCAGCACATGTACCGCACCTGCTATTGAAAGTGTTTAATAATAGAGGAGCTTGCACTTTCATGTAATTCATAATTAGAAGACTACTACAACTGCACTATTTAAAATCAAGCCTTTGTTATCAGCGCCAGTTTTAGACAGAAGCTGAGAATCATTTGTGAGCTGTGGCAGACCCAGACTGTTCAAAGCAATTGCTGTTCAGCATGAAAGCTGCAATGGAGGTCACAGAACAGGTCAGGAGGAAAGATAGTGTATCGATTTCACACCAGGAATAGAGGCAAAGCGAGGGCCCACTGTTGCTGCATGTGATGTATTTCACTTCAGTTTAAGGCACATTTCATTCCAGTCTGAGAGGGGGTGGGGAGCAAAGGGCAGTGGATTTCACACTGAATCATGATGAATTCTGGACTTGTGGATTCCAGTAAATATCTCCTTCCTGGCATTAAGTATTTCTATAGCAGAGTGAATATAATGGAAATTAGGCTTCCACTGGTAACAAGAATGTACCTTAAAAATAGGTACCCATGTTGTGAATTCCTCTACTTATGAAAATGCAACAAAAGCAGACATGAATGTGGAAGCATAAAATGTATGCAAGTGACAAGATCTACAGAATGACCTCACAGTGAACATTATTTATGTAGTCAAAACGATGCTACACAGCACTCCATGAAAGAGGTCAATGAATAGAAATGATCCTCTCCAAAAAGAATTCCTGATCATGGCCTCATGGGTAAATCTTGAAGTCATACATGGTATATAGATGGCATCCAAATATGTCATTTTGTATGCCCACATT
Source organism: Phacochoerus africanus (assembly GCF_016906955.1). NCBI lineage: Eukaryota > Metazoa > Chordata > Mammalia > Artiodactyla > Suidae > Phacochoerus > Phacochoerus africanus. Next base: position 67,907,070 of record NC_062552.1, read on the forward strand.
CCCAAGCACATGGACTTTTCTTCTTCCTCATCTCTGAAAAGCCATTCACACTGAAAAAGATCTAGGAATCAATTTATGCATATCAAATGTCATCCTGCTTCACATTGCCCTAAGATAACTGGTAAACTCTAATGTTTGTTTCCAATGAATGCCATTAATTTACACAACAACCTTATTCTGCCTTGACTATGACCATTAGCATTTTTCCACCTTCGAAATGTAGATCAGTTTGGGTGAGCTTAGGAAAATAAAATAGCTGCTCAATGTTTATGATTATAAACAAATGGAAACAGGCAGCCTGATTATCTGTCTTCCTATTGGAGTAAAAGGATTTTTCCATGTATGCACTCACCACTTCAGTCCAGCTAACCCCAAATGCTAACCCTGGTGTGGAAAATAATTTACTTTAAATGATAATAGCATTATCCCTTTTTTAAAAAGACTAATTTCACTATAAATAGTATATATCATATATATTTTCTCTTTTCAGAGAACCAAGATTATATAAGAGCATAGAGACATCCTCCTAAATTATTTATATCATTTCTCCACCGAATCATTATTTCTCTTAAACCAATCTCAGGCATCCATGTAGACCTTTGCATTGCCCCTTCATCCTGCCAAGCCTCTTATTTGTTATTTTATAAGTGAGGAGGATCAATTTGCTTCCTGCCTCAGAAATAAAGATACAGCAATTAAGGCATGTATCTTGATAGATTTTTTAAATCATTTCATTCGTTCCCAAGCCTCCTTTCTTAAGGGGTTTAAAAACTAAGAGGAAATTACAAAGAAAAACTACAAATCTCAGAAAGGTGGAAATATTACAATAAAGAGGGAGAAAGAAATAGATTTTTTTTCCCCACAAGGAAAGCTGACAAATAAAAAGAAACTACACAGGGATAGGAAAAAGTTAGGTGGAAATCAAGCAACATGACAATTTTCTAGGCTAAATTGCCTCTAATTTGAATCCAAAGTATGAAAAAAGTCCTAACATCCACAGGAATCTATAAGGATAATCAATCCAATCAGTCATCTGGATGACAATCAATTTAATAGACAAAACAATCACCAAAGTAAAGAGCAGAATAGAAACTTCCTGTTAAACAATGTGTGCAATTTGGCTGACATGTCACCATTCCTTCAACTGGTTTCAAGGCATCAATCTAACTTCTCTAGGCAGTTCAGTGAATCTTTCTTATTGGCATTATTCTCTTGAGAGAATTCTGAATACATACAGTAGGTATCACTGCTCCAACAAATATTTGGTTAGTAAGTAACTTTGAGAAGTTTGGCCAAGTCACAACTAATTATCTTAATATACAATATGAATTCAGAAAGAATTAATACATACTCAACCTCACAAATCTATTGCTCTTTTTAAAAACCTACTTAAAGTAGCTAGTTCTCATAATCATTCCTGAGATGATCATTTTTGGCTTCTGCTTTGATATTCTCCCCACTCCATACACACTTTCAATCAAGAGCCATGATATCTAAGTGCATTCTAAGCAAAAGCATAGAAGTTCAATCTCCATACCAAAAACCTCCAAAGCTAAAAAGATGGTGCTTAGTCAGAAGTACAGTTTTAAACTGCATCTCTAGTTCAAAAGATAGCTAAGGCTTTTCTGCACATAATAATTATGATGGCTTGAATAAGACGCCTAGATTTCTGCGCCTGTGGCCCCTTCTTGGTGTAAAATAGAGCAAGTCAGTAGTATATTTCCATGTAATTTGTTTGACTCAGGTACCTGAAAACATTTATTCTTTCTGTATCTTTCAAAGAGCCTCTTCTGATTTCTTGATAAGGGTTGATTTTTTTTTTTACTGTTTTTAATCTGAAAGTAGACAAAAAGATTTCCTCCCATGCTACATGGCAATTATCTAAAGCGTAAATTTGCTATACAGAGAGCTTTATTTCACTTTACAAATCTTCAAGTTACCTTTAGTTACCTCTGCTTCAGGCATCATTCACCACAGTAATAAATGCTCTACCACCACATTATCATGTTTTTTTCTGGTCTTGGCAAAATTATAGAGTCCAGGAACTTTGCTGCCTGTACTGCCCTCATCAGCTTTTTTTCCCTTATAACCCCTTCGGGTTTCCAGACCCACTTTTTGGGCAAAGGGCTATAAAGTATCAACCTTGCCATGTCCCAAGCAGGGATGTTGTTCTTTCTCCTTCCTGGTGGACCCCCTCCATCACCTTGATCACAATTCCCTGTGAACAACTTATTCTTATCAAGCTGCCAGCATTATTATATACTTTAATAATATAACTATCCCTCTTCAGAGAACTGGCCTAGAACCCATGGCCCCAGGGTTCCCTATCATTACTGAAGCCATTGTAAAAAACTTAAGAATGACAGCACACTCCCTCTTACCCCCATCCTCATCCCCCCCCCCACCCCTGAATTCTGACTCCTCTGCTTTCCAGAGATCATTGCCTTAGATGCAGACTTCAGGAAAGATGATGAATATGGATGTGGAAAGCACAGGGATCTTTCCTCCCAAACACCAGGAAAGGGCAACCAAAGGGCTATAGGTTGTACATAAAATCCATAGATTAAAAAGTGGCTTCCAGAAGTTCCCATTGTGGCACAGTGGGTTAAGGATCTGGTGTTGCTTCAGCTGTGGTGTAGGTTACAGCTGCAGCTCAGATTTAAACCCTGGCCTGGGAACTTCCATATGCTGCTAGTACAGCACACCCCCTCAAAGGAAGTGTCTTCCAGGATGGTTTCAAAAGAAATTAGGAAACCATAAGGTGCTTTTCAGCTTTCATTATCTTATTCTCTCTTTCTCCATCAGACCAAGAAAATAGCCTTCTATATGGTAAGTTTATGAAAATGACATATACACTAGGAGGTGACTAAACAGCACTGGGGAATTCCCTGGAGCCAAAAGCATCCCCCTCACCTGAAGCCCAGGAGTGTGGGGATGGTATTAAGAAGGCAAACTCACAAAGAGTGCAAAGAAAAGAGCTCATGTCCATGTCTGCTTATCCTTAAAGCCATATTGGTAGCCCAGACAATTCTAAAATATCCTTTGGAAGTCTCTTTGCCAAGTAATTGCAAAATATTGCACCAAATGATTAAAAAGCATTTCAAGTTTCTGCCTAATGTCTCATATATATTTTCAAACCCCTGAATGGCAACAAAAATTAAAACCTGTTCTGATAGAAACAACAAATATTTATTAAGCAGCAACTATGAGGCACTCTCCTGGGACTTCAGGGGATTTAAAGATGTATAAGACTGTGCTTACAATTTAGTTGGGGAGATCAAACATGTGCACAGTGGAGGTTAAGCTCTAATACAACATGAAAATACTTGAAATGTCAAAAAATACCAGCAAGTATTTCCATCTCAGGGTATAAGGCTGTTATTCTCCCAAGGCAAGTCCTAGCTCCATCAAAACAGACAAAAATCTGCCTTTGGGTAATAATAACACAGATAAAAATAAGTCAAATAGATCACTGCCAATTTAGAAACGTCCTCTAAAAGGCCCTTGCTTTTTGCTTGCCTGTTTAGTGAACATTATGTATGTATTGAATAGTTTGCTAGGCTTAATTTATATGCAAAATTCACTAAATACATTCAGGAAATAAGACTAATTTTTAAATGATGCCCTTTCATTAGGTGTCTGCAAAATATCAAAATAACTGATCAG